>NC_083577.1:5309346-5611846 GCF_027579695.1 Neoarius graeffei
AACTGAAGCGCTGGAGAGAGAGAGAACTGAAGCGCTGGAGAGAGAGAGAACTGAAGCGATGGAGAGAGAGAGAACTGAAGCGCTAGAGAGAGAGAGAACTGAAGCGCTGGAGAGAGAGAACTGAAGCGCTGGAGAGAGAGAACTGAAGCGCTGGAGAGAGAGAACTGAAGCGCTGGAGAGAGAGAACTGAAGCACTGGAGAGAGAGAACTGAAGCACTGGAGAGAGAGAGAGAACTGAAGCGCTGGAGAGAGAGAGAACTGAAGCGCTGGAGAGAGAGAACTGAAGCGCTGGAGAGAGAGAACTGAAGCGCTGGAGAGAGAGAGAACTGAAGCGCTGGAGAGAGAGAACTGAAGCACTGGAGAGAGAGAGAACTCAAGCGCTGGAGAGAGAGAGAGAGAGAGAGAGAGAGAGAGAGAGAGAGAGAACTGAAGCACGAGAGAGAGAGAACTGAAGCGCTGGAGAGAGAGAGAGAACTTAAGCGCTGGAGAGAGAGAACTCAAGCGCTGGAGAGAGAGAGAACTGAAGCGCTGGAGAGAGAGAGAACTCAAGCGCTGGAGAGAGAGAGAGAGAGAGAGAGAGAGAGAGAGAGAGAGAACTGAAGCACGAGAGAGAGAGAACTGAAGCGCTGGAGAGAGAGAGAGAACTTAAGCGCTGGAGAGAGAGAACTGAAGCGCTGGAGAGAGAGAGAGAGAGAGAGAGAACTGAAGCACGAGAGAGAGAGAACTGAAGCGCTGGAGAGAGAGAGAGAACTGAAGCGCTGGAGAGAGAGAACTGAAGCACTGGAGAGAGAGAACTGAAGCACGGGAGAGAGAGAGAGAACTGAAGCACGAGAGAGAGAGAACTGAAGCGCTGGAGAGAGAGAGAGAACTTAAGCGCTGGAGAGAGAGAACTGAAGCGCTGGAGAGAGAGAACTGAAGCACTGGAGAGAGAGAGAGAACTGAAGCGCTGGAGAGAGAGAACTGAAGCGCTGGAGAGAGAGAGAGAACTGAAGCACGAGAGAGAGAGAACTGAAGCGCTGGAGAGAGAGAACTGAAGCGCTGGAGAGAGAGAGAGAACTGAAGCACGAGAGAGAGAGAACTTAAGCGCTGGAGAGAGAGAACTGAAGCGCTGGAGAGAGAGAACTGAAGCGCTGGAGAGAGAGAGAGAACTGAAGCACGAGAGAGAGAGAACTGAAGCGCTGGAGAGAGAGAGAGAACTGAAGCACGAGAGAGAGAGAACTGAAGCGCTGGAGAGAGAGAACTGAAGCGCTGGAGAGAGAGAGAGAACTGAAGCGCTGGAGAGAGAGAACTGAAGCGCTGGAGAGAGAGAACTGAAGCACTGGAGAGAGAGAGAGAACTGAAGCACGAGAGAGAGAGAACTGAAGCGCTGGAGAGAGAGAGAGAACTTAAGCGCTGGAGAGAGAGAACTTAAGCGCTGGAGAGAGAGAACTGAAGCGCTGGAGAGAGAGAACTGAAGCGCTGGAGAGAGAGAACTGAAGCACTGGAGAGAGAGAACTGAAGCACTGGAGAGAGAGAGAGAACTGAAGTGCTGGAGAGAGAGAGAGAACTGAAGCGCTGGAGAGAGAGAACTGAAGCGCTGGAGAGAGAGAACTGAAGCGCTGGAGAGAGAGAACTGAAGCACTGGAGAGAGAGAACTGAAGCGCTGGAGAGAGAGAACTGAAGCGCTGGAGAGAGAGAACTGAAGCGCTGGAGAGAGAGAGAGAACTGAAGCACTGGAGAGAGAGAACTGAAGCGCTGGAGAGAGAGAGAGAACTGAAGCACTGGAGAGAGAGAGAACTCAAGCGCTGGAGAGAGAACTGAAGCGCTGGAGAGAGAGAGAGAACTGAAGCGCTGGAGAGAGAGAACTGAAGCGCTGGAGAGAGAGAGAACTGAAGCACTGGAGAGAGAGAACTGAAGCGCTGGAGAGAGAGAGAACTGAAGCACTGGAGAGAGAGAGAACTGAAGCGCTGGAGAGAGAGAACTGAAGCGCTGGAGAGAGAGAGAACTGAAGCGCTGGAGAGAGAGAACTGAAGCGCTGGAGAGAGAGAACTGAAGCGCTGGAGAGAGAGAACTGAAGCGCAGGAGAGAGTGAGAACTGAAGCGCTGGAGAGAGAGAACTGAAGCGCTGGAGAGAGAGAACTGAAGCGCTGGAGAGAGAGAGAACTGAAGCGCTGGAGAGAGAGAACTGAAGCGCTGGAGAGAGAGAACTGAAGCGCTGGAGAGAGAGAACTGAAGCGCTGGTGAGAGAGAGAGAGAACTGAAGCGCTGGAGAGAGAGAACTGAAGCACTGGAGAGAGAGAACTGAAGCGCTAGGGAGAGAGAGAACTGAAGCGCTAGAGAGAGAGAGAACTGAAGCGCTGGAGAGAGAGAGAACTGAAGCGCTGGAGAGAGAGAGAACTGAAGCACTGGAGAGAGAGAGAACTGAAGCGCTGGTGAGAGAGAGAGAGAACTGAAGCGCTGGAGAGAGAGAACTGAAGCGCTAGAGAGAGAGAGAACTGAAGAGCTGGAGAGAGAGAACTGAAGCGCTGGTGAGAGAGAGAGAGAACTGAAGCGCTGGAGAGAGTGAACTGAAGCGCTGGAGAGAGAGAACTGAAGCGCTGGTGAGAGAGAGAGAGAACTGAAGCACTGGAGAGAGAGAGAACTCAAGCGCTGGAGAGAGAACTGAAGCGCTGGAGAGAGAGAGAGAACTGAAGCGCTGGAGAGAGAGAACTGAAGCGCTGGAGAGAGAGAGAACTGAAGCACTGGAGAGAGAGAACTGAAGCGCTGGAGAGAGAGAGAACTGAAGCACTGGAGAGAGAGAGAACTGAAGCGCTGGAGAGAGAGAACTGAAGCGCTGGAGAGAGAGAGAACTGAAGCGCTGGAGAGAGAGAACTGAAGCGCTGGAGAGAGAGAACTGAAGCGCTGGAGAGAGAGAACTGAAGCGCAGGAGAGAGTGAGAACTGAAGCGCTGGAGAGAGAGAACTGAAGCGCTGGAGAGAGAGAACTGAAGCGCTGGAGAGAGAGAGAACTGAAGCGCTGGAGAGAGAGAACTGAAGCGCTGGAGAGAGAGAACTGAAGCGCTGGAGAGAGAGAACTGAAGCGCTGGTGAGAGAGAGAGAGAACTGAAGCGCTGGAGAGAGAGAACTGAAGCACTGGAGAGAGAGAACTGAAGCGCTAGGGAGAGAGAGAACTGAAGCGCTAGAGAGAGAGAGAACTGAAGCGCTGGAGAGAGAGAGAACTGAAGCGCTGGAGAGAGAGAGAACTGAAGCACTGGAGAGAGAGAGAACTGAAGCGCTGGTGAGAGAGAGAGAGAACTGAAGCGCTGGAGAGAGAGAACTGAAGCGCTAGAGAGAGAGAGAACTGAAGAGCTGGAGAGAGAGAACTGAAGCGCTGGTGAGAGAGAGAGAGAACTGAAGCGCTGGAGAGAGTGAACTGAAGCGCTGGAGAGAGAGAACTGAAGCGCTGGTGAGAGAGAGAGAGAACTGAAGCGCTGGAGAGAGAGAACTGAAGCGCTGGAGAGAGAGAGAGAGAACTGAAGCACTGGAGAGAGAGAGAGAATGGAAGCACTGGAGAGAGAGAGAACTGAAGCGCTGGAGAGAGAACTGAAGTGCTGGAGAGAGAACTGAAGTGATGGAGAGAGAGAGAACTGAAGCGCTGGAGAGAGAGAGAGAGAGAGAACTGAAGCGCTGGAGAGAGAGAGAGAACTTAAGCGCTGGAGAGAGAGAACTTAAGCGCTGGAGAGAGAGAACTGAAGCGCTGGAGAGAGAGAACTGAAGCGCTGGAGAGAGAGAACTGAAGCACTGGAGAGAGAGAACTGAAGCACTGGAGAGAGAGAGAAGAACTGAAGTGCTGGAGAGAGAGAGAGAACTGAAGCGCTGGAGAGAGAGAACTGAAGCGCTGGAGAGAGAGAACTGAAGCGCTGGAGAGAGAGAACTGAAGCACTGGAGAGAGAGAACTGAAGCGCTGGAGAGAGAGAACTGAAGCGCTGGAGAGAGAGAACTGAAGCGCTGGAGAGAGAGAGAGAACTGAAGCACTGGAGAGAGAGAACTGAAGCGCTGGAGAGAGAGAGAGAACTGAAGCACTGGAGAGAGAGAGAACTCAAGCGCTGGAGAGAGAACTGAAGCGCTGGAGAGAGAGAGAGAACTGAAGCGCTGGAGAGAGAGAACTGAAGCGCTGGAGAGAGAGAGAACTGAAGCACTGGAGAGAGAGAACTGAAGCGCTGGAGAGAGAGAGAACTGAAGCACTGGAGAGAGAGAGAACTGAAGCGCTGGAGAGAGAGAACTGAAGCGCTGGAGAGAGAGAGAACTGAAGCGCTGGAGAGAGAGAACTGAAGCGCTGGAGAGAGAGAACTGAAGCGCTGGAGAGAGAGAACTGAAGCGCAGGAGAGAGAGAACTGAAGCGCTGGAGAGAGAGAACTGAAGCGCTGGAGAGAGAGAGAACTGAAGCGCTGGAGAGAGAGAACTGAAGCGCTGGAGAGAGAGAACTGAAGCGCTGGAGAGAGAGAACTGAAGCGCTGGTGAGAGAGAGAGAGAACTGAAGCGCTGGAGAGAGAGAACTGAAGCACTGGAGAGAGAGAACTGAAGCGCTAGGGAGAGAGAGAACTGAAGCGCTAGAGAGAGAGAGAACTGAAGCGCTGGAGAGAGAGAGAACTGAAGCGCTGGAGAGAGGGAGAACTGAAGCACTGGAGAGAGAGAGAACTGAAGCGCTGGTGAGAGAGAGAGAGAACTGAAGCGCTGGAGAGAGAGAACTGAAGCGCTAGAGAGAGAGAGAACTGAAGAGCTGGAGAGAGAGAACTGAAGCGCTGGTGAGAGAGAGAGAGAACTGAAGCGCTGGAGAGAGTGAACTGAAGCGCTGGAGAGAGAGAACTGAAGCGCTGGTGAGAGAGAGAGAGAACTGAAGCGCTGGAGAGAGAGAACTGAAGCGCTGGAGAGAGAGAGAGAGAACTGAAGCACTGGAGAGAGAGAGAGAATGGAAGCACTGGAGAGAGAGAGAACTGAAGCGCTGGAGAGAGAACTGAAGTGCTGGAGAGAGAACTGAAGTGATGGAGAGAGAGAGAACTGAAGCGCTGGAGAGAGAGAGAGAGAGAGAACTGAAGCGCTGGAGAGAGAGAGAACTGAAGCGCTGGAGAGAGAGAGAACTGAAGCGCTGGAGAGAGAGAGAACTGAAGCGCTGGAGAGAGAGAGAACTGAAGCGCTAGAGAGAGAGAGAACTGAAGCGCTGGAGAGAGAGAACTGAAGCGCTGGAGAGAGAGAACTGAAGCGCTGGAGAGAGAGAACTGAAGCGCTGGAGAGAGAGAACTGAAGCGCTGGAGAGAGAGAACTGAAGCACTGGAGAGAGAGAACTGAAGCACTGGAGAGAGAGAGAGAACTGAAGCGCTGGAGAGAGAGAGAACTGAAGCGCTGGAGAGAGAGAACTGAAGCACTGGAGAGAGAGAACTGAAGCGCTAGAGAGAGAGAGAACTGAAGCGCTGGAGAGAGAGAGAACTGAAGCGCTGGAGAGAGAGAGAACTGAAGCACTGGAGAGAGAGAGAACTGAAGCGCTGGTGAGAGAGAGAGAGAACTGAAGCGCTGGAGAGAGAGAACTGAAGCGCTAGAGAGAGAGAGAACTGAAGAGCTGGAGAGAGAGAACTGAAGCGCTGGTGAGAGAGAGAGAGAACTGAAGCGCTGGAGAGAGTGAACTGAAGCGCTGGAGAGAGAGAACTGAAGCGCTGGTGAGAGAGAGAACTGAAGCGCTGGAGAGAGAGAACTGAAGCGCTGGAGAGAGAGAACTGAAGCGCTGGAGAGAGAGAGAGAGAACTGAAGCACTGGAGAGAGAGAGAGAATGGAAGCACTGGAGAGAGAGAGAACTGAAGCGCTGGAGAGAGAACTGAAGTGCTGGAGAGAGAACTGAAGTGATGGAGAGAGAGAGAACTGAAGCGCTGGAGAGAGAGAGAGAGAGAGAACTGAAGCGCTGGAGAGAGAGAGAACTGAAGCGCTGGAGAGAGAGAGAGAACTGAAGCGCTGGAGAGAGAGAGAACTGAAGCGCTGGAGAGAGAGAGAACTGAAGCGCTAGAGAGAGAGAGAACTGAAGCGCTGGAGAGAGAGAACTGAAGCGCTGGAGAGAGAGAACTGAAGCGCTGGAGAGAGAGAACTGAAGCGCTGGAGAGAGAGAACTGAAGCACTGGAGAGAGAGAACTGAAGCACTGGAGAGAGAGAGAGAACTGAAGCGCTGGAGAGAGAGAGAACTGAAGCGCTGGAGAGAGAGAACTGAAGCGCTGGAGAGAGAGAGAACTGAAGCGCTGGAGAGAGAGAACTGAAGCACTGGAGAGAGAGAGAACTCAAGCGCTGGAGAGAGAGAGAGAGAGAGAGAGAGAGAACTGAAGCACGAGAGAGAGAGAACTGAAGCGCTGGAGAGAGAGAGAGAACTTAAGCGCTGGAGAGAGAGAACTGAAGCGCTGGAGAGAGAGAGAACTGAAGCGCTGGAGAGAGAGAGAACTCAAGCGCTGGAGAGAGAGAGAGAGAGAGAGAGAGAGAGAGAGAGAACTGAAGCACGAGAGAGAGAGAACTGAAGCGCTGGAGAGAGAGAGAGAACTTAAGCGCTGGAGAGACAGAACTGAAGCGCTGGAGAGAGAGAGAGAGAGAGAGAGAACTGAAGCACGAGAGAGAGGGAACTGAAGCGCTGGAGAGAGAGAGAGAACTGAAGCGCTGGAGAGAGAGAACTGAAGCACTGGAGAGAGAGAACTGAAGCACTGGAGAGAGAGAGAGAACTGAAGCACGAGAGAGAGAGAACTGAAGCGCTGGAGAGAGAGAGAGAACTTAAGCGCTGGAGAGAGAGAACTGAAGCGCTGGAGAGAGAGAGAGAACTGAAGCACGAGAGAGAGAGAACTGAAGCGCTGGAGAGAGAGAACTGAAGCGCTGGAGAGAGAGAGAGAACTGAAGCACGAGAGAGAGAGAACTGAAGCGCTGGAGAGAGAGAACTGAAGCGCTGGAGAGAGAGAGAGAACTGAAGCACGAGAGAGAGAGAACTTAAGCGCTGGAGAGAGAGAACTGAAGCGCTGGAGAGAGAGAACTGAAGCGCTGGAGAGAGAGAGAGAACTGAAGCACGAGAGAGAGAGAACTGAAGCGCTGGAGAGAGAGAGAGAACTGAAGCACGAGAGAGAGAGAACTGAAGCGCTGGAGAGAGAGAACTGAAGCGCTGGAGAGAGAGAGAGAACTGAAGCGCTGGAGAGAGAGAACTGAAGCGCTGGAGAGAGAGAACTGAAGCACTGGAGAGAGAGAGAGAACTGAAGCACGAGAGAGAGAGAACTGAAGCGCTGGAGAGAGAGAGAGAACTTAAGCGCTGGAGAGAGAGAACTTAAGCGCTGGAGAGAGAGAACTGAAGCGCTGGAGAGAGAGAACTGAAGCGCTGGAGAGAGAGAACTGAAGCACTGGAGAGAGAGAACTGAAGCACTGGAGAGAGAGAGAGAACTGAAGTGCTGGAGAGAGAGAGAGAACTGAAGCGCTGGAGAGAGAGAACTGAAGCGCTGGAGAGAGAGAACTGAAGCGCTGGAGAGAGAGAACTGAAGCACTGGAGAGAGAGAACTGAAGCGCTGGAGAGAGAGAACTGAAGCGCTGGAGAGAGAGAACTGAAGCGCTGGAGAGAGAGAGAGAACTGAAGCACTGGAGAGAGAGAACTGAAGCGCTGGAGAGAGAGAGAGAACTGAAGCACTGGAGAGAGAGAGAACTCAAGCGCTGGAGAGAGAACTGAAGCGCTGGAGAGAGAGAGAGAACTGAAGCGCTGGAGAGAGAGAACTGAAGCGCTGGAGAGAGAGAGAACTGAAGCACTGGAGAGAGAGAACTGAAGCGCTGGAGAGAGAGAGAACTGAAGCACTGGAGAGAGAGAGAACTGAAGCGCTGGAGAGAGAGAACTGAAGCGCTGGAGAGAGAGAGAACTGAAGCGCTGGAGAGAGAGAACTGAAGCGCTGGAGAGAGAGAACTGAAGCGCTGGAGAGAGAGAACTGAAGTGCAGGAGAGAGTGAGAACTGAAGCGCTGGAGAGAGAGAACTGAAGCGCTGGAGAGAGAGAACTGAAGCGCTGGAGAGAGAGAGAACTGAAGCGCTGGAGAGAGAGAACTGAAGCGCTGGAGAGAGAGAACTGAAGCGCTGGAGAGAGAGAACTGAAGTGCAGGAGAGAGTGAGAACTGAAGCGCTGGAGAGAGAGAACTGAAGCGCTGGAGAGAGAGAACTGAAGCGCTGGAGAGAGAGAGAACTGAAGCGCTGGAGAGAGAGAACTGAAGCGCTGGAGAGAGAGAACTGAAGCGCTGGAGAGAGAGAACTGAAGTGCTGGAGAGAGAGAGAACTGAAGCACGAGAGAGAGAGAACTGAAGCGCTGGAGAGAGAGAACTGAAGCACTGGAGAGAGAGAGAGAACTGAAGCACGAGAGAGAGAGAACTGAAGCGCTGGAGAGAGAGAGAGAACTTAAGCGCTGGAGAGAGAGAACTGAAGCGCTGGAGAGAGAGAACTGAAGCACTGGAGAGAGAGAACTGAAGCACTGGAGAGAGAGAGAGAACTGAAGCGCTGGAGAGAGAGAGAGAACTGAAGCGCTGGAGAGAGAGAACTGAAGCGCTGGAGAGAGAGAACTGAAGCACTGGAGAGAGAGAACTGAAGCGCTGGAGAGAGAGAACTGAAGCACTGGAGAGAGAGAACTGAAGCGCTGGAGAGAGAGAACTGAAGCACTGGAGAGAGAGAACTGAAGCGCTGGAGAGAGAGAACTGAAGCGCTGGAGAGAGAGAGAGAACTGAAGCACTGGAGAGAGAGAACTGAAGCGCTGGAGAGAGAGAGAGAACTGAAGCACTGGAGAGAGAGAGAGAACTCAAGCGCTGGAGAGAGAACTGAAGCGCTGGAGAGAGAGAGAGAACTGAAGCGCTGGAGAGAGAGAGAACTGAAGCACTGGAGAGAGAGAACTGAAGCGCTGGAGAGAGAGAGAACTGAAGCACTGGAGAGAGAGAGAACTGAAGCGCTGGAGAGAGAGAACTGAAGCGCTGGAGAGAGAGAGAACTGAAGCGCTGGAGAGAGAGAACTGAAGCACTGGAGAGAGAGAGAACTGAAGCACTGGAGAGAGAGAGAGAACTGAAGCGCTGGAGAGAGAGAACTGAAGCGCTGGAGAGAGAGAACTGAAGCACTGGAGAGAGAGAACTGAAGCGCTGGAGAGAGAGAACTGAAGCGCTGGAGAGAGAGAACTGAAGCGCTGGAGAGAGAGAGAGAACTGAAGCGCTGGAGAGAGAGAACTGAAGCGCTGGAGAGAGAGAACTGAAGCACTGGAGAGAGAGAACTGAAGCGCTGGAGAGAGAGAACTGAAGCGCTGGAGAGAGAGAACTGAAGCGCTGGAGAGAGAGAGAGAACTGAAGCGCTGGAGAGAGAGAGAACTGAAGCGCTGGAGAGAGAGAACTGAAGCACAGGAGAGAGAGAACTGAAGCGCTGGAGAGAGAGAACTGAAGCGCTGGAGAGAGAGAACTGAAGCGCTGGAGAGAGAGAGAGAACTGAAGCGCTGGAGAGAGAGAGAACTCAAGCGCTGGAGAGAGAGAGAACTGAAGCGCTGGAGAGAGAGAGAACTCAAGCGCTGGAGAGAGAGAGAGAGAGAACTGAAGCACGAGAGAGAGAGAACTGAAGCGCTGGAGAGAGAGAGAGAGAACTTAAGCGCTGGAGAGAGAGAACTGAAGCACTGGAGAGAGAGAACTGAAGCACTGGAGAGAGAGAACTGAAGCGCTGGAGAGAGAGAGAGAGAACTGAAGCGCTGGAGAGAGAGAGAGAGAACTGAAGCACGAGAGAGAGAGAACTGAAGCGCTGGAGAGAGAGAACTGAAGCGTTGGAGAGAGAGAGAGAGAACTGAAGCGCTGGAGAGAGAGAGAGAGAGAGAACTGAAGCACGAGAGAGAGAGAACTGAAGCGCTGGAGAGAGAGAACTGAAGCACTGGAGAGAGAGAACTGAAGCACTGGAGAGAGAGAACTGAAGCGCTGGAGAGAGAGAGAGAGAACTGAAGCACGAGAGAGAGAGAACTGAAGCGCTGGAGAGAGAGAACTGAAGCGCTGGAGAGAGAGAACTGAAGCGCTGGAGAGAGAGAGAGAGAGAACTGAAGCACGAGAGAGAGAGAACTGAAGCGCTGGAGAGAGAGAACTGAAGCGCTGGAGAGAGAGAGAGAGAGAGAGAACTGAAGCGCTGGAGAGAGAGAACTGAAGCGCTGGAGAGAGAGAACTGAAGCGCTGGAGAGAGAGATTTTGATTTTTAAATCCACTTTATTTACAGACCCTTGTTTATACCATTGACATGTACTTCAAATAAATGGACACAACAACAATACTGTAAAAAAAGGATCATACAACCAAGTTCTAGACTAGAAAACAAGAAAAGGTCACATCCTCATCCCTCACTGCACAAAGTGCTTCCCCACAACACCACCTGTCAACAAATGTATCAATATCTTTCATAAGCTCATAAAAATGGAAATCAATAAGAATCCTGGATTTCACCAGACTTGAAAACACACGTACTGCACTGCAAGCTAAGTCTCCAGACACCCTGTTCCTCCTGCTGATATAAATGGCCATTTTTGCCTGACCCAAAATAAAGTTTAACAGTTGATAGGATCCAGCTTGCCTGCGACCCTGTAGAACAGGATAAAGCGGCTACAGATAATGAGATGAGATGAGCTGACACTTGGATCTGTGCTTCTGTGTGGACCTGAAACCCAAAATAAAAGTCTGCACAGAAAAAACTTCACCAAAGGCCAAAAACAAATTTGTCAAAATGCCAAACAAAGGCAAAAGTCTTGAACAGTGCATAAAACAATGAAAAACAGTTTCTCTCTGAAAACAAAAAGGGCAGTCTTGACTCACTGCAGGGTTGATAATGCAAACAAACGCATTAATTGCCAAGATACCATGGAGGAGTCTCCATTGCAAATCACCAGTCTGTTTTCTCAGGGGTGGCTTGTACAGTGTCCTGCATTCAGGTTTCACATCATTTTGTAAATTTAAAACATCTCGCCAAGGGGTGTCGACTCTCATATTAAGCTTCTGTTTATTTAAAACAATCACACACAACTTATAGAAAACTTTCCCGCTCAAGGTGGCCAGTGAAATCCCAACATCCTCTCTGTCCTCCAATAGAACCCCTGTACAATCCCCAAGTCCAGGAAAGATGTTCAGCAAGGGGAAAGAGTCGTCCTTGATGGGGAAGTCAACCCCCACACTGTACCTTGTCAGCATTTTGAGTTCATCCGCCGAGAAACACTTTTTCCATCTGTCCAGCAATTTGTCGACAATGCGTGTGGACCTGAAGCCCAGACGCGCTACCAACTCAGAGGAAGATGAGAAGTTAACACCTGTACAGTTCACCAAATGTTTGACCTGAACAACACCAGTCCTGGACAAAAGTCTTGACAGTGTAGGGTTGCCGTCCGTAGAGACATCCAACCTAGAGCCATGGATTAAGGGTTCCTCAAGCAGCCAATATTCAGTCCAGGCCTTTGTGTGTGGAACAGGCCCAGAATCTGAAAAACACCCTTGTAGAACGTCGGTAATCCAGAAGTGTCCAGCCTTTTAACATCCATTAGGAAGAGAGCCTTGTCCATCCTCAACCCCTCCACGGTCTGAAATAGAAGGCTCACAAGCGGTCTCCACACCAAGTCTTTGGGACCCATCAAGTATCTCTGCAAGAACATTAGACGGAAAGCTGCCACTCTGCTTGGTAAATGTATCAGACCTTGTCCCCCTTCATCCTTTGGCAAATACAGAACGCTTTGAGGCAGCCAGTGCAATTTGTCCCAAAAAAAGCTCACTAGAAGCGCTTGAATATTGGCCAGAAAGTCTTTTGGGGGGTCAGCACATATTAATTTGTGCCACAATGAAGCAGGGACCAGATTGTTCGTGATGAGGATGCGCCCCCTGTAGGACATATGGGGTAAAATCCACCTCCATCTGTTCAGACGGCCTTTGATCTTCTCCAAGACTCCTTCCCAATTTTTCCGAGAGGTGTTTTGATCACCCAGGTAAACCCCTAGGTACTTAAGACCCTCCCTCTTCCACATCAGCCCAGCAGGAAGTTGTATGTCGTGTCCAGACCAACCCCCAACACAAAAAGCATCGCTCTTGTTCCAATTCACCTTAGCAGATGATATGGAACCAAACAGGTCAGTTGTTTTGAGTAACACATCAATGTCTTTTTGTCCACTGACCAATGTGATGACATCATCGGCATAGGCTGACAATTTAAAAACACTTTCACATGAAGGAACATACAGACCAGAGAGCTCAGCCCTCAACTGCACTAACAGAGGCTCGATTGCTAATGAATAGAGCATACCAGAGAGAGAACAACCCTGTCGAACACCCCTGTTAACGCTGAAGGGAGCACACAAAAAGCCGTTGATTTTAAGTACGCTTTCGACATTGCAATACAGCATTTTGATCAAACTTAGAAAGGCATCACCAAAACCAAAATGCTTCAGTGCTTTCCACAAATATGGGTGTTCCACGCGGTCGAAGGCCTTTTCCTGGTCCAGTGAAACCAAACCAGTTTTCAGACCAACAAGTTTGGAAACGTCGAGGACACCTTTAATTAGGTGGATGTTGTCAAATATAAAACGCTCAGGTATGCAATAAGTCTGGTCTTGATGTATGACCTCCGACATTACCTTTCCCAAACGAATAGCTAGGGTCTTTGAAAGAATTTTATAATCAGTTGTAAGTAAAGCTACAGGGCGCCAGTTTTTGAGATAGTTCAAGTCACCTTTTTTAGGCAGCAGGGTAAGCACCGCCCTCCTACATGACAAAGGTAGTTGCCCTGTTTCCAGACATTCATTTAGGACACTGAGAAAGTCTTTCCCCAGGATGGGCCAAAAGGCTCGAAAGAACTCAACTGATAGCCCATCAATGCCCGGTGCTTTCCCACACTGCATAGTGTGGAGGGCGTCCTCTAGCTCATCCAAAGACAAAGGCCCGTCAAGCACCTTGGCAGAGTCATCACTGATGGTGGGCAGATTTTGGAAAAAAATGTCTTCCACATGTGGGTGCTCAACATATTCACATCGATATAGTTCTGAGAAGAAAAATACAGCTTCTCTGCAAATACAGTGGTGCTTGAAAGTTTGTGAACCTTTTAGAATTTTCTATATTTCTGCATAAATAGGAACTAAAACATAATCAGATTTTCACACAAGTCCTAAAAGTAGATAAAGAGAACCCAGTTAAACAAATGAGACAAAAATATTATACTTGGTCATTTATTTCTTGAGGAAAATGATCCAGTATTACATATCTGTGAGTGGCAAAAGTATGTGAACCTTTGCTTTCAGTATCTGGTGTGACCCCCTTGTGCAGCAATAACTGCAACTAAACATTTGTGTTGATCAGTCCTGCACACCGGCTTGGAGGAATTTTAGCCCGTTCCTCCGTACAGAACAGCTTCAACTCTGGGATGTTGGTGGGTTTCTTCACATGAACTGCTTGCTTCAGGTCCTTCCACAACATTTCGATTGGATTAAGGTCAGGACGTTGACTTGGCCATTCCAAAACATTAACTTTATTCTTCTTTAACCATTCTTTGGTAGAACAACTTGTGTGCTTAGGGTCGTTGTCTTGCTGCATGACCCACCTTCTCTTGAGATTCAGTTCATGGACAGATGTCCTGACATTTTCCTTTAGAATTCACTGGTATAATTCAGAATTCATTGTTCCATCAACGATGGCAAGCCGTCCTGGCCCAGATGCAGCAAAACAGGCCCAAACCATGATACTACCACCACCATGTTTCACAGATGGGATAAGGTTCTTATGCTGGAATGCAGTGTTTTCCTTTCTCCAAACATAACGCTTCTCATTTAAACCAAAAAGTTCTATTTTGGTCTCATCTGTCCACAAAACATTTTTCCAATAGCCTTCTGGCTTGTCCACGTGATCTTTAGTAAACTGCAGATGAGCAGCAATGTTCTTTTTGGAGCAGTGGTTTTCTTCTTGCAACCCTGCCATGCACACCATTGTTGTTCAGTGTTCTCCTGATGGTGGACTCATGAACATTAACATTAGCCAATGTGAGAGAAGCCTTCAGTTGCTTAGAAGTTACCCTGGGGTCCTTTGTGACATCACTGACTATTATATGCCTTGCTCTTGGTGTGATCTTTGTTGGCCGACCACTCCTGGGGAGGGTAACAATGGTCTTGAATTTCCTCCATTCGTACACAATCTGTCTGACTGTGGATTGGTGGAGTCCAAACTCTTTAGAGATGGTTTTGTAACCTTTTCCAGCCTGATGAGCATCAACAACGCTTTTTCTGAGGTCCTCAGAAATCGTCTTTGTTCGTGCCATGATACACTTCCACAAACATGTGTTGTGAAGATCAGACTTTGATAGATCCCTGTTCTTTAAATAAAACAGGGTGCCCACTCACACCTGATTGTCATTCCACTGATTGAAAACACCTGACTTGAATTTCACCTTCAAATTAACTGCTAATCCTAGAGGTTCACATACTTTTGCCACTCACAGATATGTAATATTAGATCATTTTCCTCAATAAATAAATGACCAAGTATAATATTCTTGTCTCATTTGTTTAACTGGGTTCTCTTTATCTACTTTTAGGACTTGTGTGAAAATCTGATGTTTTAGGTCATATTTATGCAGAAATATAGAAAATTCTAAAGGGTTCACAAACTTTCAAGCACCACTGTATCAGAGGAATCTGATACCAGTGTCCCCGATGCGGAATAAACACCATGAATAAATCTTTTCTGACTGTTCCTCTTTTCCAAACCAAAGAAAAACTTGGATGGGGCATCCATTTCAGCAATGTTCTGAAAACGTGACCTAATTAGAGCTCCCTGAGCCTTAACTCTTAAAAGGTCAGATAAAAACACCTTTTTGGATTTAAAGGACTCATAATAAAATTGATTACTAGCTGAGGATGTGGGGTGTTGCATATCCATAAATTCAAGTTCTATAGCTTTTAGGGACTCAGTAATCACTTTGGAAACACATAGGCTGTAGTCTTGACAAAACATTTTAATTTTTGCTTTCGCCACATCCCACTACTGTGCAAGCGATGAGTATAGGGTTTTCTCAGCCGTTATAACACTCCAAAAAACAACAAAACTGTCCTTAAAATTAGAGTCCTCTAAAAGTGATGCATTAAAATGCCAATAGGCGCTCCTGGGTTTGACATTGGTCATGGAAACATTGCAAACGACCATGCTGTGGTCAGAAAAACCAACAGGGCATATCCAGCATTTTCTAATGATATTCAAATGGTGTTTAAAAATATTAAATCTGTCAAGTCGCGCCATGGACAACACGTTACTCCTAGAATGCACCCAAGTGTATTGTCTATCAGTTTTGTGGAAGCACCTCCAAACATCACACAGCCCATGTGTTTGTAGCAGTTCAACAAGGTGGCTGCGCGACAAGGCATGGGGTTCAGCGTGGTTCCTATCCATGCTATCTGTCGTGCAATTAAAATCACCGCCTAGAAACAAGAAATCGCCCGGACTGCAATCTCTAATCAGAGCGCTTAGTCTCTTAAAAAAAGCCAACCTATCGCCACCAGTAGTCGGCGCATAAGCGCAAATAAAAACAAAAACCTCATTCTCAAAAATGGCCCGTATTTTTAAAAGCCTCCCCTTTATAACTTCATCGACGCAGTGGGACTGAGGAGTAAAGTTACGTGAAAACAGCAGGGCAACACCAGCACTACTGGATGTATGATGGGTAAGGACAGACAAACCACTCCACTCCTTACACCAGTCTGTGGCATTTAACGCATCACTGTGCTTCTCTTGCAGGAACATGACATCAATCGCCTTCTGCCTAATCAGTTCATAAATCAATGCCCTCTTCTCACAATCCCTGGCCCCATTGATATTTAGGGAGGCAATCCGAACGCTACTCATGATTGTCGAAAATACGAAGGGGAGAGAGACAAGACAGAAGCGAAGGGGAAAACTAGACCATTTGCGCATCATCACGTTTTAAATATTTCTTAACTTTCGTAACAATCTTTCTCAGGCGGTGAATTTCGGGGTCACTAAACGCGCCTTCATGTCTATGATGGCACACGTCCTGCAAGAACTGTTTCCCGTCTACAAAATACTCCTCAATTTTTACGTTCCTTTTCTCTTTTGTATCTGACAAAAACTTACTGATATAATCAGCGGTATACATAACCACAGCGCTTGAAGTGGGAGACGAAGAGAAACTGCTGGAGTCGGAAGAGTATCCATCACTCTCCGAGTCTGCAGAGGCCACTTTAACGTACCTTTTGGCAGTACAACTCGCATCATCAGTAACATTTTTCCTTTTTGACTTCGGTGCTTTGAACTCAATTGGGCTGGCAACAGGGACAGTAAGGGTAGACAGTAGATCGGTGCTGGTAGCGGACCCACTCGCAACCATATCGGTAATAGAAACAGCAGTCCTACCTGAGGATGTCTGTACAGCAGGATTTCCAGTCGACTCAACCTCCACTGGCGTTTGAACAGAAATATCCATATCAGTGCGAGCATTCCGCGTATCCACAGTATCGATAAGCAAGGCCTCGGGTTCTATGGCCTCCGTTGTCCTCGCTGGACCAGCAAAAAGTTCCGCAGGATTTACCGCAACAACAGGTGCATCCTGGGGTGTTGCGAGGATAGGTTGTTGCGATGCGATCGGAATGGGTTCTGGGCGTGTGCGCTTTACATCAGTGTCAACAATATTGGCAGGGGCAGTGACAGTACCAGCCGGTTGGGAACCAGCTGGAGGCACCTTGGCCAGAGGCGGTGCATCCGCTGGTCCACCACCAGCTGAACTACCGGTCACATCTCTCCCATGCTGTCCCTCATCATTTTTAGGCCCATTAGGGCATGTACGAACTAAATGCCCCATTTCCCCACATATAAAACATTTCATAATTGTGTCTGACGTAACAAACACAACGTAGTCAAAGTCATCAATTTTGAAACAAAGGGTTATATTAAGTTCATCACCACCATTAAGTATCATGGAAGCCTGACGGCGAAAAGAGACAACATGTTTGAGAAGGGGCGATTTACAACCAAGCGATATTTTAAAAATCTTTGAGACCAGCTTGCCATGGCGAGAAAGCTCACGTTCGAGCATGCTATCAGGGAGAAAAGGGGGAACATTAGAAATAACGATTTTCTTCGAAGGCAAACTTAAAGGCAAAACCGTGTGGAGTATGCCATTGAGCACCACTCCCCTTTCGACCATTACATTCGCAAAGTCAATGCGTTTAAAGAAAATTACAATGGCTCTATTCATCCTCGAGGCTGACACAATGTTCTCATGACCAACGATATCACCCACTGCTAGACTGCACTCCTCAACACTGACATCCGCAACCACCTTAACGCCATGACGGCGTGATAAGGTTGTAAAATCTATGGACCCTCCAGAGGAGGCCATGGATCCGACCAGCAAAAGCTGGATACGGGCTCAGGGGACAGACCTGTCCAAGAGAAAGTGTGCCTTATGCAACAGTGAAATGTACATAAAAAATACCGAGCAAAAAGAAGAAAGATCAGAAAGAAAGAAAGTTAGAAAGCCACAGAAGGGCACGACGCTCACACGCTCACAGCACTCACCAACATGCCCACTCACTCACGCATGCACAGAGAGAGAGAGAGAGAGAGAGAGAGAAAGAGATCTGAAGCGCTGGAGAGAGAGAGAGAACTGAAGCATGGGAAAGAGAGAACTTAAGCCCTGGAGAGAGAGAGAGAACTGAAGCGCTGCAGAGAGTGAACTGAAGCACTGGAGAGAGAGAACTGAAGCACTGGAGAGAGAGAGAGAGAATTGAATTTTAACAGCGCTTTATTTTAAAACATTAGACAGGTAACACTGATCCATTGAACCAAAAATAAATAAATAAATAAATAAATAGATGAGTAAATAAATAAAAAGTACAATCAGTTGTTCAAGAGAGGTGTAAACAAAATATTATCATCATCCATTACAGAGCAAAAAGAACCTTCACAGCACCATTTGTCCTTGAAATAGTCGATCGCCCTTGTCAGCTTTGCGAAACAAAAATCAGTCATAACTCTGGACTTAATCAAATTCTTTAACAATGCAACAACATTGTCCCCAGCCTTCCCCCCCATCTTGTTCTTCTGGCTCAAGTAGACTGCTAACTTGGCCTCCCCAACAACAAAATTAATCAGCTCACACTTTACACTGTTCTGTTTGTTGTAGAAAAAACCCAGTATGAAACCCTTTGGAGAAAAGGTCACACCAAATGATAGGAGCAGGAAGCTCAAAAAACAAAATAAAGGAACAAGTCTGCCACACTCCAAGAAGCAATGGTATATCATCTCCCTTCTGGTACAAAATGGACAGGTGTTGGACAGCTCAGGGTTAATCACAGACCTCAAGGCGTTCACGCCAATGGCCCCGAGCAGCACCCGCCACTGAAGATCACCTCTGTTCTCTTCGCAGAGGGGGCCTTGTATAGCACCCTCCATACAGGTTTCACCTCATCAGTAATCCCCAACGTCTCTCTCCACACATTATCTGGTCTGCCCTTCAGGCTCCCTCTATGCAGTATCTTCACTACATTTCTGTACAGCACCTTCCCACTTGCTGAGTACAAGTATATGCCATCACGATCATTAAAGTGCAACAGAGGACTGGCATAACTACATTCCTTTAAGTCTGGCGAAAGGTACATTTCAGGAAACATATCGCTACTGTCACAGTGAAGCATCCCACCACCATAATCCTGAAGTAGGCGAACCTCCTGAGATCTCAAGGCTCCCCTGAGTTTCCCAAGAAACTCCCCACATATCTCATGGACCTTGGACCCAAAAAGGAGGCCATTGCCTGAACATTCTGCAAGTCACATCCCGCCTTATCAACAACATCGCGTAGGCGCAGAATATGTTTGTCACACAACATGGATACAAGACCAGGCAATTCATCACATGACACATCAAAACGTGACCCCAGTACAACAGGCTCCTCAAGCAGCCAGTGAATTGATGAGAGCCCCCCCACCCACTGATGCCTGAACAGGCCCCAAACACTGAATAAGCTCCTATAAAATAAAGGAAGTCCATCAAGACAAAGCCGTTTAGGGTCCATTTGAAACAATGCAGCATCCAGGCCCAGACCACCAGCCCCACGCAAGACGCTACGGGCCAACAGTCCCCAGGCCTGTGTGTCAGAAGCTGTAAGCAGCCTTTGAACAAACTGCAGTCTGTAAGTGTCTTTTATGCTCGCGAGGTTTATAAGTCCTTGTCCTCCATCATCCTTTGGTAAGAAGAGCACTGCTTGAGGCACCCAGTGCAATCTGTCCCAAAAAAAGTCGACCACGTCCTTTTGGATGCTGCTTAGCAGCGCTTTCGGGGGCTCAACACAGGTGAGCTTGTGCCACAGTGCAGAGGCCGCCAGATTGTTCACAATAAGTACCCGCCCCCTATAGGACAGTTGAGGGAGCAGCCACATCCACTTCTCCAGACGGCTTTTCACCCTCTCACGCACTCCATCCCAGTTCTTTTGAACATAAGCATCATTCCCCAAATAAACACCAAGATATTTTAGGCCCTCTTTCCCCCATAACAGCCCACCGGGTAGGCCAGGGCACCTCGTTTCCCACTCCCCCATCCAAACAGCATTACTCTTACCCCAGTTTACAGTTGCAGATGAAACCATATGAAAATCAATAACAATTTTTTTAAAAATGTTGACATCATCTTCCCCATTGACAAAAACAGTTATGTCATCAGCATAGGCAGACAAATAAAAACATTCATTAAAAAAAAGTACAGAAACACCCCTCAACTCAGTTCACAACCTATGTAACAGAGGTTCGATTGCAATGGAATACAACATTCCAGACATGGGACACCCCTGCCTGACCCCCCGTCTGACGCTGAATGGAGCACTCAGGCCCCCATTAATTTTCAAGACACCTTCAATGTTGCAGTACAGAACCCTCACCATATTAATAAACTGTGAGCTAAACCCAAAACATTCCATGGTTGACCATAAATACAGGTGTTCCACGCGATCGAAAGCTTTCTGCTGGTCGAGGGCGATCAGTCCCAAATTAAGACCCAGTTTTTCAGACACAGTCCATAGGTCTCTCACAACAGCTATGTTGTCAAATATGGACTGGCCTGGAACACAATATGACTGATCAGGGTGCACCACCTGAGCTATCACCTTCTTCAGCCTGGATGCCAGAGCTTTAGCCAGTATCTTTGTATCTGAACACAGCAAAGAAAGAGGTCGCCAATTGCCTAAGTTCTGTAAATCGCCCTTCTTTGGCAGGAGTGTCACAACTGCTCTGCGACAGCTTAGAGGAAGGCAGCCCTCCTCCAAGCATTTGCGAAGCACTGCTAAGAGGTCCTCCCCCACACAATCCCAGAGCACTTTGTAAAACTCCACAGGCAAGCCATCTATTCCAGGAGACTTGCCATTCTCCATACTCATGAGTGCATTTTCAATCTCAAGAAGAGTTAGAGGACCATCAGTGTCAGAATAGCTCTCCTCAGGCACCCTGGGTAAGCCAGTGAAAAAAACACTGGACTCCAGACTGCCTGGTAGAAGTTCACTATCAAACAGGTTGGAATAAAACATTCTCGCATAACTGCGCATCTGTACCAAATCGGAGAACTCCTGACCAGACTCAGTCTTTAGAGTGTGCATCAACCTGCTCTGGCCATTTTTCCTTTCCAAGTTGAAAAAGAACTTTGAGGGGGCATCCATTAAGGTGACACTCTGGAACCTGGAGCGCACCAGTGCCCCCTGAGCCCTAACTCCCAAGAGCTCAGCAAGAGCACTTTTCTTCCCCTCCAGAAAGTCCCCACACCCCACACCCACTGATAAGGACCTTTGAAGCTCCATAATATCCCTCTCAAGCATTCTAAGCAAGGAAACAATGTTTTTAGTGACATGGGAGGTAAACTGTTGACACAGCATCTTAATTTGAGTCTTCCCATACTCCCACCAGTCTCGTAGAGAAGAAAATAAACCCTTTTGCCCCCTAAAAATGCCCCAAAAGTACACAAAAGTGTCCCTAAAATGCTCATCCTCTAAAAGCGATGTGTTGAGGCACCAGTAGGCACTTCTAGGTTTGAAAGCCTTGATAGACACACTACAAAATACAGCACAATGATCAGAAAAGCCAGTAGGCACGATAGTACAAGACCTAACTATATTTAGTTGAAGCCTTGGAATATATATCCTATCCAAGTGTGCAAATGAAATGTAGTTACCCCTGCTATGAGACCAAGTGTATTGTCTGACCCCATGAAACATTGCCCTCCAAGCGTCGAGTAGGTCATGAGTCTGGACCAGCTGAACTACAGCCCTCTGAGATGGAATGTGGGGCTCTATGTGATTCCTGTCCACCTTATCGTCCTCAGTGCAATTGAAATCCCCCCCAATAAAGAGAAGAGGCTCTGAGCCAAGACTTTTCAGCGCCTCGTCAACCTTACCAAGGAAGGTCACCCTTTCAGCACCATTAGTTGGAGCATACACATTAAGGAAAACAATCACATTACTGTCAAAATGCGCTGTCACCATGAGAAGTCTCCCCCTCACTAACTCCTGCGCTTGACAGGAGTGTGGGAGAGCATCCCTGGAAAACATTATTGCCACACCCCCTACTGCAGATGAACTATCTCATCTCATCTCATTATCTCTAGCCGCTTTATCCTTCTACAGGGTCGCAGGCAAGCTGGAGCCTATCCCAGCTGACTACGGGCGAAAGGCGGGGTACACCCTGGACAAGTCGCCAGGTCATCACAGG
The DNA here is from genome assembly GCF_027579695.1 of Neoarius graeffei. NCBI lineage: Eukaryota > Metazoa > Chordata > Actinopteri > Siluriformes > Ariidae > Neoarius > Neoarius graeffei. The sequence goes on from NC_083577.1 coordinate 5,331,063, forward strand.
GCTGACACATAGACACAGACAACCATTCACACTCACATTCACACCTACGGTCAATTTAGAGTCACCAGTTAACCTAACCTGCATGTCTTTGGACTGTGGGGGAAACCGGAGCACCCGGAGGAAACCCACGCGGACACGGGGAGAACATGCAAACTCCACACAGAAAGGCCCTCGCCGGCCCCAGGGCTCGAACCCAGGACCTTCTTGCTGTGAGGCGACAGCGCTAACCACTACACCACCGTGCCGCCCCAGATGAACTATGACTAAAAAAAATCTTTCCGTTCCATTCTTTTCTCCACTCTACTTCAATGGCATCGTCTCTATGCGTTTCCTGAACCATAGCAACGTTTATGCATTTTAAAGTAATAAAATCAATTAACGTAAGTCTCTTCCTTTTGTCCCTTGCACCATTCAAGTTCAGAGTTGCAATACTGAGCGAATTTATCATAGTGGCTATAGTAAAGGGGGAGTGATGTTTCTTCATGCACGTTTTTCCTGAGTTTAACCAATAATTTGCCGAGACGTGCTGTATCCATAGAGGTAAACACTTGTTCTTTTATCAAACAGGCGGCGTCATTGATAAACTGGCATCGATCTGGGAAATGTTTTTCCACTTCGACACCACGCTGCCCCTTTGTTTCATTCAGGAAGCGGCTTATCTCTTCCGCTTTATAATGAACCACTATTCCTCCACTGGACCCAATAAGATCGGCCAGTGAAGTATCTGATGCTGTAGAACACACCGAGTCATCATCGCTATCACAATGGATGCTTGTGGTACCGACTCTCTTAGGTCTAGTGGGATTGCAATCAGGATCGGCCGTCTCAACCTTCCTTTTAGGCGCCTTAAACCCATCTGCGTCCATATCAACACCACTGTCTGGCACCGCATTAAGACCTGACTCACCGCTAATGCCTGGGGCAAAACCAGTTGCAGCCTCGCTCAACGCAGCGAGCTCCTTCGAGATCATATTATTGACGGCAGCGTCATTCAGAACAGGCTCCGCAGAGGGCAACTTAATGCTACTGTCAGTGCCCATAGCGCCACTGCCCGCAGAGAGGCTAACCAGCTCAGCCTCGGAGCAGACAGCATCTACCGGTACCTTTTTCCTATCGTCAGGCATAGACGCACTGACACTTGATGGCTGTAGATCACTTGGGGCCACTGAGGCCACCTCGGCCAAGGACTCGGACGGGGGGGCCTGGGAAGACCCACCTAGCAGGGCTGATGAAGCACCGTCAGTAGAGGTGCCCGCGGTAGGTGGCTCACTTCCCTTCTGCTCCGCTACGCTGGAGGACGGCCCTGCCCTGCCTTGCCCTGCCTCGCCCTGCCTTTTGCGCACACAGTCACTGACTACATGACCCATCATATTACAGAAAAAGCACACTAGAAAAGTGTTAGATGTTGCATAGATCGTATATTCGAACCCACTAACTTTCAGTTTTATGGCCAAGTCAAGAGAACTGTCATCCTTATCCAAAGCCATGTACACCTGCCTTCTGAAAGACACAACATGTTGTATCAAGGGCGATTTGCACCCTAGGGGAATCTTCCTCATTGGGGAGACAATCTTGCCATACCGCCTAAGGTGGCTCGCTATCAACTCATCACCGACAAAAGGGGGGACATTGGAAATGATAATTTTCGTCGCGGGGGTACTGAGAGGTAGAACAGGTGTAAGAGTACCATTAATGACAATGCCCGAGGCAATTACCTCCCGAGCCTTATCTACCGAACCAAGAAAGACCACGACAGCATTGTTCATGTGCGAGGCCGACTTAATGTGATCATGGCCAACAGCATCGCCAATGGCCAAGCTACACTCTTCAACACTAAGAGAACATTGAACTTTGATGCCGTGGCGTCTTGTAAGCTCCTCAAAATCCATTCTCCCTGCGGTGGCCACGCTGCCAACTCGGAGCTGCGGACTCCGCGGGACAAACAATCTAAACTGCTAACGCGAACTAGAAACTATCCGCAGCGTCTGCAGAGAATCTATAAGCTAAACAAAGCAACAAAAACACTCAAAAGACACACAAAAAGGTAGAAAGTTTGAAAAAGCCAAAGAGGCTTCACTCACACTCAGAGTCTGCACTCACTCTGCACTCAGTCCGCACATGCGCAACGAGAGAGAGAGAGAGAGAGAGAGAGAGAGAGAGAGAGAGAACTGAAGCGCTGGAGAGAGAACTGAAGCGCTGGAGAGAGAGAGAACTGAAGTGCTGGAGAGAGAGAACTGAAGCGCTGGAGAGAGAGAACTGAAGCGCTGGAGAGAGAGAGAACTGAAGTGCTGGAGAGAGAGAACTGAAGTGCTGGAGAGAGAGAACTGAAGCGCTGGTGAGAGAGAACTGAAGCGCTGGAGAGAGAGAACTGAAGCGCTGGTGAGAGAGAGAGAACTGAAGCGCTGGAGAGAGAGAACTGAAGCGCTGGAGAGAGAGAGAACTGAAGCGCTGGAGAGAGAGAACTGAAGCGCTGGTGAGAGAGAACTGAAGCGCTGGAGAGAGAGAACTGAAGCGCTGGAGAGAGAGAACTGAAGCGCTGGAGAGAGAGAGAGAACTGAAGAGCTGGAGAGAGAGAACTGAAGCGCAGGTGAGAGAGAACTGAAGTGCTGGAGAGAGAGAACTGAAGCGCTGGAGAGGGAGAGAGAGAACTGAAGCACAGGAGAGAGTGAGACCTGAAGCACTGGAGAGAGAGACCTGAAGCGCAGGAGAGAGAGAACTGAAGCACAGGAGAAAGAGAGAACTGAATCGCTGGAGAGAGAGAGAGAACTGAATTGCTGGAGAGAGAGAGAACTGAAGCGCTGGAGAGAGAGAACTGAAGCGCTGGTGAGAGAGAGAGAGAACTGAAGCGCTGGAGAGAGAGAACTGAAGCGCTGGAGAGAGAGAGAACTGAAGCGCTGGAGAGAGAGAACTGAAGCGCTGGAGAGAGAGAGAACTGAAGCGCTGGAGAGAGAGAGAACTGAAGCGCTGGAGAGAGAGAACTGAAGCGCTGGAGAGAGAACTGAAGCGCTGGAGAGAGAGAGAACTGAAGTGCTGGAGAGAGAGAGAACTGAAGCGCTGGAGAGAGAGAACTGAAGCGCTGGTGAGAGAGAACTGAAGCGCTGGAGAGAGAGAACTGAAGCGCTGGAGAGAGAGAACTGAAGCGCTGGAGAGAGAGAGAACTGAAGTGCTGGAGAGAGAGAGAACTGAAGCGCTGGAGAGAGAGAACTGAAGCGCTGGTGAGAGAGAGAGAGAACTGAAGCGCTGGAGAGAGAGAACTGAAGCGCTGGAGAGAGAGAGAACTGAAGCGCTGGAGAGAGAGAACTGAAGCGCTGGAGAGAGAGAGAACTGAAGCGCTGGAGAGAGAGAACTGAAGCGCTGGAGAGAGAGAACTGAAGCGCTGGAGAGAGAACTGAAGCGCTGGAGAGAGAGAGAACTGAAGTGCTGGAGAGAGAGAGAACTGAAGCGCTGGAGAGAGAGAACTGAAGCGCTGGTGAGAGAGAACTGAAGCGCTGGAGAGAGAGAACTGAAGCGCTGGAGAGAGAGAACTGAAGCGCTGGAGAGAGAGAGAACTGAAGTGCTGGAGAGAGAGAGAACTGAAGCGCTGGAGAGAGAGAACTGAAGCGCTGGTGAGAGAGAGAGAGAACTGAAGCGCTGGAGAGAGAGAACTGAAGCGCTGGAGAGAGAGAGAACTGAAGCGCTGGAGAGAGAGAACTGAAGCGCTGGAGAGAGAGAGAACTGAAGCGCTGGAGAGAGAGAACTGAAGCGCTGGAGAGAGAGAACTGAAGCGCTGGAGAGAGAGAGAACTGAAGCGCTGGAGAGAGAGAACTGAAGCGCTGGTGAGAGAGAACTGAAGCGCTGGAGAGAGAGAACTGAAGCGCTGGAGAGAGAGAGAACTGAAGTGCTGGAGAGAGAGAGAACTGAAGCGCTGGAGAGAGAGAACTGAAGCGCTGGTGAGAGAGAACTGAAGCGCTGGAGAGAGAGAACTGAAGCGCTGGTGAGAGAGAACTGAAGCGCTGGAGAGAGAGAACTGAAGCGCTGGAGAGAGAGAACTGAAGCAGTGGAGAGAGAGAGAGAGAGAGAGAGAGAGAGAGAGAGAGAGAGAGATCTGAAGCACTGGAGAGAGAGAACTGAAGCGCTGGAGAGAGAGAGAGATCTGAAGTGCTGGAGAGAGAGAGAACTGAAGCACTGGAGAGAGAGAGAGAGAGAACTGAAGCGCTGGAGAGAGAGAACTGAAGCGCTGGAGAGAGAGAACTGAAGCGCTGGAGAGAGAGAACTGAAGCACTGGAGAGAGAGAGAGAACTGAAGCACTGGAGAGAGAGACCTGAAGCACAGGAGAGAGAGACCTGAAGCGCAGGAGAGAGAGACCTGAAGCGCAGGAGAGAGAGAGAGAACTGAAGCACTGGAGAGAGAGACCTGAAGCACAGGAGAGAGAGACCTGAAGCGCAGGAGAGAGAGAACTGAAGCACTGGAGAGAGAGACCTGAAGCGCAGGAGAGAGAGAACTGAAGCGCAGGAGAGAGAGAACTGAAGCGCTGAAGAGAGTGAGAACTGAAGCACTGGAGAGAGAGACCTGAAGCACAGGAGAGAGAGACCTGAAGCGCAGGAGAGAGTAAGAACTGAAGCACTGGAGAGAGAGAGAGAGAACTGAAGCGCTGGAGAGAGAGAACTGAAGCGCTGGTGAGAGAGAACTGAAGCGCTGGAGAGAGAGAACTGAAGCGCTGGAGAGAGAGAGAACTGAAGTGCTGGAGAGAGAGAGAACTGAAGCGCTGGAGAGAGAGAACTGAAGCGCTGGAGAGAGAGAACTGAAGCGCTGGTGAGAGAGAACTGAAGCGCTGGAGAGAGAGAACTGAAGCGCTGGTGAGAGAGAACTGAAGCAGTGGAGAGAGAGAGAGAGAGAGAGAGAGAGAGAGAGATCTGAAGCACTGGAGAGAGAGAACTGAAGCGCTGGAGAGAGAGAGAGATCTGAAGTGCTGGAGAGAGAGAGAACTGAAGCACTGGAGAGAGAGAGAACTGAAGCGCTGGAGAGAGAGAACTGAAGCGCTGGAGAGAGAGAACTGAAGCGCTGGAGAGAGAGAACTGAAGCACTGGAGAGAGAGAGAGAACTGAAGCACTGGAGAGAGAGACCTGAAGCACAGGAGAGAGAGACCTGAAGCGCAGGAGAGAGAGAGAGAACTGAAGCACTGGAGAGAGAGACCTGAAGCACAGGAGAGAGAGACCTGAAGCGCAGGAGAGAGAGAACTGAAGCGCAGGAGAGAGAGAGAGAACTGAAGCACTGGAGAGAGAGACCTGAAGCGCAGGAGAGAGAGAACTGAAGCGCAGGAGAGAGAGAACTGAAGCGCTGGAGAGAGAGACCTGAAGCACTGGAGAGAGAGACCTGAAGCACAGGAGAGAGAGACCTGAAGCGCAGGAGAGAGTGAGAACTGAAGCACTGGAGAGAGAGAGAGAGAACTGAAGCACTGGAGAGAGAGAACTGAAGTGCAGGAGAGAGTGAGAACTGAAGCACTGGAGAGAGAGACCTGAAGTGCTGGAGAGAGAGACCTGAAGTGCTGGAGAGAGTGAGAACTGAAGCGCAGGAGAGAGTGAGAACTGAAGCGCTGGAGAGAGAGAACTGAAGCGCTGGAGAGAGAGAGAACTGAAGTGCTGGAGAAAGAGAGAACTGAATCGCTGGAGAGAGAGAACTGAATCGCTGGAGAGAGAGAACTGAAGCGCTGGAGAGAGAGGACTGAAGCGCTGGAGTGAGAACTGAAGCCCTGGAGAGTGAGAGAGAACTGAATCGCTGGAGAGAGAGAGAGAGAGAGAGAGAAAACTGAAGCGCTGGAGAGAGAGACCTGAAGCGCAGGAGAGAGAGAACTGAAGCGCTGGAGAGAGAGAACTGAATCGCTGGAGAGAGAGAGAGAGAGAGAGAGAGAGAACTGAAGCGCTGGAGAGAGAGACCTGAAGCGCTGGAGAGAGAGACCTAAAGCGCAGGAGACAGAGACCTGAAGCGCAGGAGAGAGAGAGAGAGAGAGAACTGAAGCACTGGAGAGAGAGAACTGAATCACTGGAGAGAGAGAGAGAGAGAGAGAGAGAGAGAGAACTGAAGCGGTAGAGAGAGACAACTGAAGCGCTGGAGAGAGAGAGAGAGAGAGAGAACTGAAGCTCTGGAGAGAGAGAGAGAACTGAAGCTGTGGAGAGAGAGAGAACTGTAGTGCTGGAGAGAGAGAGAACTGAAGTGCTGGAGAGAGAGAGAGAACTGTAGTGCTGGAGAGAGAGAGAACTGAAGTGCTGGAGAGAGAGAGAGAACTGAAGCACTGGAGAGAGAGAGAGAACTGAAGCACTGGAGAGAGAGAGAGAGAGAGAGAGAGAGAGAGAACTGAAACGCTTCGGGAAATTGGTGAGCGGATTCCGGACAGTGAGTTTGGGCTGTAGGAGTGATAAACTCAAACACGTTCAGTCTCTTCGGAGACAAGTGTTCATGTTTCTGGACTCCCCGACTCAAACACTCTAAGGCCGAATCCCATTTCACCCCTTGGACCAACCCCTTGGCCCTTCCCCTCCATTTTGCGCGTTCACGTGAAGGGGTAGGGGTATCCCAATCCCAGTTAACGCGGAGGGGTAGGGGAAGGGGTAGGGCTTCTGTACCCCTCCAAACGGAGATTTTCCTGGAGCTGACTCCGAACGAAGGGGTTTGAGTGATTTCCCACAATGCCATGCGGATTTCAGCGAGATTTCATGCGGATTTCAGAAAGATGGCGGTTCCCGCGGCGAAAGATTGTCATAAATGTATTTTCTCCATTATTTACGTGTTTTAAGTTGTTATCCAGAGGAAACACGCCGCTTGATTCGCTTTCGAGCTGAGAATGAGCAGCGATTTCTGAAATCCAAGCTGCTGCTAAAAAGCTTTGGGAGTGAGTATTGTTTTCGGTTGCTTGACTGCGTACGTTTTGTTCTGTTATTCTCGCTTTTATTGTTTACATGAGTGTTCTGACACCTCATTCTGTCGGATGTGGTGCACGAAGTGCCAAAGATATCCCATTCAGTGGTGTTAGTTAACAAATCACACCCTGCCAGCAGAGATTTCTGTTCTGGCTCTGACTGTAGCGGCTGGTCGCAGCCAATGACGCATTTGGTCGCGTTTTGCTAACGTAAACGCTGACGGAGGTACACGATGACGTATGCGATCGTTGAAGGGCTATCCCAATACGTAAGGGTTGAATTTCAAGCCCTATCCCTTGTAGCTCAGTTTCAAGGGGAAGGGCCAAGGGGAAGGCGGAGGGGAAGGGGGAGGGGTAGGGGTAGAAATTAGAATTGGGATTGGGCCTAAGTTTCCTTCCGTGTTAAACACGAGGAAGGGTTTTACGTGGTTTATGCAAGTTCGGGGAGAATTAAATGTTTTGAGTGTGGGGATGTGGGACACAAGCGGGTCGCGTGTCCTCACAGACAGCGGGGAGCTGAGCCGCTTGCTGCCGCTGGGACTGTCAGTGAGGACAGGGGAAGGAACGGGACTGGGAGTGGGGTAACTGCGGAGACTGACAGTGGGGAAGGGGACAGCGGGGTGGTTGGTGTGCCTGACTGTGGGGATGGGGTCAGCTGGGTGGTTGGTGTGACTGACCGTATGTAAGGGGACAGCGGGGTGGTTGGTGTGCCTGACTGTGGGGAGGGGGTCAGCGGGGTGGTTGGTGTGACTGACGGTGGGGAGGGGGTCAGCAGGGTGGTTGGTGTGACTGACGGTGGGGAGGGGGTTAGCGGGGTGGTTGGTGTGACTAATGGTGGGGAGAGAGTCAGCAGGGTGGTTGGTGTGACTGACCGTATGGAAGGGGACAGCAGGGTGGTTGGTGTGCCTGACCGTGGGGAGGGGGTCAGCTGGGTGGTTGGTGTGACTGACGGTGAGGAGGGGGTCTGCAGGGTGGTTGGTGTGACTGACGGTGGGGAGGGGGTCTGCGGGGTGGTTGGTGTGACTGACGGTTGGGAGGGGACAGCAGGGTGGTTGGTGTGCCTGACCGTGGGGAGGGGGTCAGCTGGGTGGTTGGTGTGACTGACGGTGAGGAGAGGGTCTGCAGGGTGGTTGGTGTGACTGACGGTGGGGAGGGGGTCAGCAGGGTGGTTGGTGTGACTGACGGTGGGGAGGGGGTCAGCAGGGTGGTTGGTGTGACTTACGGTGGGGAGGGGGTCAGCAGGGTGGTTGGTGTGACTGACGGTTGGGAGGGGGTCTGCAGGGTGGTTGATGGTACAGGTAGGTAAATGAAGCTGTTGGACTGACCATGTGGAGGAGGGTAGCAAAGTGACTGACAGTGTGGAGGTGGACAGCAGTGAAGCTGTTGTGACTGACGGTGGGGAGGGGGGCAGTAGAACAACTAATGTGACTGACAGTGGGGAAGTGAACAGTGGTCGGTCAACACCATCAGAATCTGCTCCACCCACTCAGGTTGAGTCCAGCAGCTCCGCACCTGGAGCTACGGAGACTGGAAGCAGTGTTTCAGCAGAGTTGATGGAGGCTGAACAGAGCAGAGTGGAGCCAGGAGAGGTCAGTGTAAGGGGGTCCGAGCAGAACGCGGAGTCTCCTGTCTCATAGGAGGCTGTCAGACCCGACAGTGAGACAGAAGACATGACAAAGCCGGACTGCTGTTATGGTGACAATGTGACTGACATGGACTGTGACTCTGACTCGGTTTCTGTAACAGACAGTATTTCCCAAAGCGAGGACCTCTGTTCACTCGAGGAAATCAATAGTTTTTTGGACGAAACCTTTGGAAAAAAAGCAAATGTTAAAGATTATTTTCCCAATATTGAAAAGTTTATTCAAATCAGTTACCACACTTCAAAGAGTTGTCGGAATGGATTTACTAGATGGAAAAAAACGTTATTGATTAAAAAAAGCACGTTACTGGCTTGAGGAAAGGGTTAAAGGAGTCCAAAAGTAGAATTATTAAGAAAATGAAAACGAAAAAATAAAAGCAGCACTGGGTGTTTTATTTCTACTCGTTCTTTTTATCTGTCCTTTTACGTTTCTGTCTTTTATCTTTCAATATGCAGGGGTTAAGAGTCGCAACTTTAAACATAAATGGGGGAAGAGATGAACAGAAAAGAGTTTTATTATCTGAAGTAATTAAACAGAAAAAACTGGATATTATTTTATTACAAGAAACACAGAGTGACGAGTTGAATAAAATAGCCTGGGGTTTATGGTGGAGAGGACAATATGTTCTTAGTCATGGGACAAATTTTAGTGCAGGAGTTGTGATTTTATTCTCTCCTGTTTTAAACATCGTGTCCAGTACAGAGTTGGTGAAAGGTAGAGTTCTTATGGTAAAAGTTAAAATACAGGATTTTATTCATAGTTTTATCAATGTTTATGCACCAAACCAAGGCTCTGAATGTGACGAGTTGTTTAATTTATTAAAAGAGAAGTTAAGTTGTAATGATCCAGGGGAGTGTGTTGTAATGGGGGGAGACTGGAACTGCTGCACAGACTTTACATTAGACAGGACTGGAGAGGAACCACACATTCACTCCTCGTCCATTTTATCTCACTTTTTAAAGAGAACTGATCTGGTTGATGCGTGGAGAATGAAGCGCGCTTCAGTCCGACAATACACATGGGTGAAAATATCTGACGGCAGAGTCTGTGCAGCAAGGTTGGACAGATTTTATATTTCTGCACTTTTTTATTTCAAGAGTTATTGACTGCCAAATCTCCCCTCTTGTTTTTACAGACCAACAGTTAGTTTTAATGGAGCTTTTTTTATCACCTGCGGAAAAACCAAAGTCCTTTTGGCATTTTAATGTTAAGTTATTGCATCTCATCTCATTATCTCTAGCTGCTTTATCCTGTCCTACAGGGTCGCAGGCAAGCTGGAGCCTATCCCAGCTGACTACGGGCGAAAGGCAGGGTACACCCTGGACAAGTCGCCAGGTCATCACAGGGCTGACACATAGACACAGACAACCATTCACACTCACATTCACACCTACGGTCAATTTAGAGTCACCAGTTAACCTAACCTGCATGTCTTTGGACTGTGGGGGAAACCGGAGCACCCGGAGGAAACCCACGCAGACACAGGGAGAACATGCAAACTCCGCACAGAAAGGCCCTCGCTGGCCACGGGGCTCGAACCCAGACCTTCTTGCTGTGAGGTGACAGCGCTAACCACTACACCACCTTGCCGCCAAGTTATTGCATGATCTTAATTTTTGTAAAAATTTTTAATTATTTTGGATCTATTGGAGATCCAGGAAGGAAACTTTTCCTTCACTCTTGAAGTGGTGGGAGGTAGGAAAGGCCCAAATTCGGGTGTTTTGCCAGCAGTATTCTTGTAATTCCACAGCCAAGATCCAGAGAACTGTCCAGAAACTGGAAGAGGAAATAAGAGACTTGGAAAAAAATTTATTTACCTCACAAGCTGATCAACCAAAAAATGATGGGTTAATTTTTAAAAGGCAGGAACTCAACTCCCTTCTGCAGGACAGAGCTAAAGGAGCACTAGTCCGAGCACGTTTTACTAGACTCCAAGACATGGATGCACCAACTTCTTTCTTTTTTAACCTGGAGAAATCTGCTGTTCAGAGGAAACAAATGGTCTGTCTTTGACATTCTGATGGAAACATCACTACAGACCCAGCTGAGATGAGGAAGCTCGCAGTGGAGTTTTATACAGACTTATTCAGCGCAGGCAGCTGTGACATGGACTTTGCTGCAGAGCTACTGCAAGGGCTTCCTCAACTGAGCTTAGAAGACCAGAACACTCTGAATGCAGAAATCGTTTTAGATGAGCTGACTGCTGCAGTGTCCCAGATGGCACCAGGCAAGGCTCCGGGACTAGATGGTCTTCCTTCAGACTTTTTTAAACACTTCTGGACGATACTGGGATGGGACCTTTTGGCTGTTTAGAGTGTTTTAAAAAAGGGAGCCTTCCGGCTTCCTGTAGGTGAGCAGTTCTTTCATTGCTGCCCAAGAAGGGAGACCTAGCTCTTTTAAAGAACTGGAGACCTGTAGCTCTTTTATGTACGGACTATAAGATCCTCTCCAAGGTTTTATCAAATAGATTAAAACATTTTATTGATTTATTTATTGGTGCAGATCAGTCTTATTGCATTCCAGACAGGTCAATGTATGATAATTTATTTTTAATAAGGGATATATTTGATTATAGCAAGTGTTCTAGGTGGGTGGAGCACAGAAGCATGGCAGGCCAGAACTGAGTTCTCAAAACTCGTTTATTGTAGCTTTTCAGCTTTTAACTATACACACACGCACACAGGTATCCAGGTTGGGAGTAGCTCCCTTCCTCCGCGCTCCCTCTCCTCTTATAGGGCACGGTCACTGGGGAAGACACACAAACACAGGTTAATTCCTGTCAGGTGCAGTGATTCCGCCACTTATCTTCCCTGACTCCGCCCTCCATTCACAGACTGATGCTTGACCATGCCCCTGCTGCCACATACCCCCACCGCCCGACTCAGGCCGGGCAGCTGTCCGGCCTGCAGCCGACTCCCCCCCCCTTGACGGGAGAGGAAGTCCGCCACAACCATCTGCGCCCCCGGCCTGTAGACCACCTCGAACTTAAATGGCTGGAGTGCCAGATACCAACGGGTGATCCGCACGTTGGCATCCTTCATGCAGTGGAGCCACTGCAGGGGCACGTGGTCCGACCAGAGGGTGAAATGGCGCCCCAGCAGATAGTAGCGGAGGGCGAGAACCACCCACTTGATGGCGAGGCATTCCTTCTCTATGGTGCTGTACCTGCCCTCGCACACCGACAGCTTGTGGCTGATGTACAGCACTGGACGGTACTCCCCCTCCAGGGACAGAACAGCCCCCAGCCCTCTGTCCGATGTGTCCATCTGTAAAACAAAGGGGAGAGAAAAGTCAGGGGAGTGTAACAGTGGCCCCCCACACAGTGCAGCCTTTACCTTAGAGAAAGCCCGCTGGCATTGCTCCGTCCACTGGACCGGATCTGGTGCCCCCTTTTTAGTGAGATCAGTCAGCAGGCTGGTGATGTCCGAATAATTAGGTATAAACCTACGATAATAGCCAGCCAGCCCCAGGAACTGCCTCACCCCCTTTTTGGTCTTGGGCCTCGGGCAGGCCGCAATCGCTGCTGTCTTATTGATTTGGGGACGCACCTGCCCACTGCCCAAGTGGAAGCCCAGATACCGTACTTCCACCCACCCAATCGCACACTTCTTCGGGTTGGCTGTGAGCCCCGCTCGCCTCAGCGACCCCAGGACGGCCCTCAGGTGTTTTAGGTGCTGCGGCCAGTCATTACTATAAATAATAATGTCATCCAAGTATGCAGCCACATAGATGGCGTGGGGGTGGAGGACCCTATCCATAAGCCACTGGAACATAGCAAGCGCCCCAAACAGCCCAAACGGAAGTGTGACGAACTGGTGTAAGCCAAATGGTGTGGAAAAGGCTGTTTTCTCTCGGGATAGTGGAGTCAAGGGGATCTTCCAATATCCCTTTGTCAAATCCAGTGTCGAATAAAAACGAGCCGTGCCTAGTCGATCGAGCAACTCGTCAATACAAGGCATTGGGTATGCATCAAATTTAGACACCGTGTTGACTTTTCTATAGTCCACACAGAACCGGACCGACCCGTCGGCCTTGGGAACCAAGATCACTGGACTGCTCCAGTCACTGTGGGACTCCTCGACAATGCCCATTTCGAGCATGGTCTCGAGTTCTTCCCGAACCACCTTTTTCTTGTGTTCGGGCAGTCTGTAAGGGCGGCTGCGCACTACCACCCCCGGGGGCGTCTCAATGTGGTGTTCTATGAGGTGGGTGTGGCTGGGCAGGGGCGAGAACACGTCAGAAAATTCTGTTTGCAACTGGGCGACCTCTGCGAGCTGGGTCGGGGAGAGGTGGGCTCCACAGGGGACCGGAGCGGTGGGTGATGCCAATTTTCCCTTTTGAACCTCCGCCCCCAGCTCCGCCTTCTCTGGAACCACCGACACGAGCGCCACGGGGACCTCCTCGCTCCAACATTTTAACAGATTGAGGTGGTATACCTGTAACGCCCCACTCCTGTCCGTTCACCTCGCCTCACCTCATAGTCGACGTCCCCGACTCACCGTGTGACCTCAAAGGGTCCTTGCCACCTGGTGATTAATTTAGAGCTTGACGTGGGCAATAACACGCGTACTTTGTCTCCCGGTGTGAATTCCCTAAGGCGCGTGCCCCTGTTGTACAGGCGGACTTGACGTTCTTGAGCCTGCCGCAAATTCTCCTGGGTTAGGTGTGTGAGTGTGTGGAGTTTTGCGGCCAGGTCAATAACGTATTGAATTTCATTTTTGCACGGGGAAGGTCCCTCCTCCCAATTTTCCCGCAGCACATCTAGGATGCCGCACGGCTTACGCCCATATAATAATTCAAACAGGGAGAACCCTGTGGAGGCTTGTGGGACCTCTCGCACTGTGAAAAGCAGGGGTTCGAGCCATTTATCCCAGTTACGTGCGTCCTCGCTTACAAATGTTTTAATTATGTTTTTGAGGGTGCGATTAAACCATTCGACTAAGCCGTCCGTTTGTGGGTGATAAATGCTGGTGTGGATCGGCTTGATTCCCAATAACCCATACAGTTTGCGCAGTGTGCCTGACATGAACGTAGTGCCTTGATCAGTCAGAATCTCTTTGGGGATTCCGACTCGGGAGATAACGTGGAAGAGCGCTTCCACAATACTACGTGCAGAGATATTGCTGAGCGGCACCGCTTCCGGATATCGCGTTGCATAGTCCACCAGAACTAAAATAAAGTGATACCCTCGTGTTGACCGATCTAATGGCCCGACGAGATCCATCCCAATTCTTTCAAACAGGGTCTCGATTAATGGTAGAGGGCTGTGATATCATGAGAGGTTGACTGGCTCTCAGCGGGACCATTCAATTAGTGCAAGGACACAAGGGTTAGAATAAATCAAGATTTTTAATGTTATGCCAGGAGATTAAACAGAAAAGGTATCTCAAATTCCAATGTTCAAATGAGGATGGATCCCCAAAAGTCAAACTCAAATAATGTCTCTGGCTTTAGAATAACAAAATTATAGGCAGGTTTCCTTCAGTCCAATATCCTTTTCACAGAACAAACAAAGTCTTCTGCCTTACTTTGAGTCCAGTCAACAATCCCTGTAGTCTTCAGCCCGGTGGCAGTCCAGTAGCAGGCATTCATAACACAGGTAAGTACTTCAGTGCAAAATCCTTCAGGTAAGAATTCCAGATAAGCTCTTCAACAAATACTCCACCCAGCAGGTTCCACTCAGCAAAGAGAGTCCATGAGCCCCTCTCCTCTGCCCTCCACATTCACACTGGGAGTTTTGAGCTCTCACAAAGCCCTCTTGCTCATTAGGCCCTCATTGGCCACAGGTGTGTTGCCGAGTTGTGTGCTAAGGGGTGAAGTTCCCAACTCCACCACCAGATGGAGTTATAGCTGCTTGTTGGAGCCATCTGCGTGGAATATAGCGCCCCTCCAAGACGCAGCCTCTCGGGATGTCACAGGGCGCAAAGGCGCTTTTGGGATGGCCACTGGATTTACTAACTGGCATTCGCAGCATGCCGTACACCACCTACGGACATCGCCGTGAATCCCTGGCCAATAGAACCGGGCCATTATTCGGGCTAGTGTCTTATCCTGCCCTAAGTGTCCAGCCATGGGATTAAAGTGAGCCGCCTGGAATACCAATTCCCGGCGGCTCTTTGGGATCAAAAGTTGGGTTATTTGTTCCTTAGTTTGAGTGTCCTGCGTCACTTGGTATAACCTATCCTTAATAATGGAAAAATAGGGGAAGGACGGGGTGGCGTTTGGCTGGAGCGTTTGACCATCGATTACTCTCACTTGGTCAAACACATGCTGCAGAGACTCGTCTCGCGATTGCTCTAACGGAAAATCCGTGAGGGATTCCCCGAGAGAGGGAGGAGGAGCCTGCTGCTCCTCACTCTGAAGTGGTGATGATGTAGACGGCTCTGTGACAGCTGCTCCTGCCAACACCACTCCGGGACCTCCCCCCGCTAAACTATGGCAGGACCCACTCTTCACTAAGTGCATCATTAAATCACGAAATCTGGGCCAATCAGTCCCCAAAATTATATAGTGGGTGAGGCGAGGATTAACCGCCGCCTGAACTCTAAATTTCTCCCCTCGAAACAGAATGTGGACCGACACTAAAGGATAGTTGTGAACATCCCCGTGCACACACAACACCTTCACCAATTGTGCTCTCCCCAATGCCTCATTTTGCACCAGGCTTTGGTGGATTGAGGTCTGATTACAGCCGGAATCCACCAAAGCCTGATACGTATCCCCTTGGATACTCACCGGTATGCGATGCACTCCGGCCCGATCGAGGGCGGTTCCTGGCGCGTCGGGGATCTGGACCACTGCACCCACCTCCATTGCCGAGCACTGATGCTGGAGGTGCCCCGGCTCCCCACAGCGCCAGCACACCAGCCTGGGCTCTCTCTCTGCACTGGTGTTCCAGATATCACTCACCTGAGGGGGGGAAGACACAGACACGGAAGTAGGAAACGGTAGGACACTGCGGGTGCAGCGGGCTGGCTGGGGTGGAGCCGGCCCCTGCCTCTGTGGTGGGGGAATGGGGCGAAGGAGAGGAACAGAAGGGGAGAGAGAGGGAGAGGGGAGAGGAGAAGGGGAGACACGCTGTCCTGCCATTGGAACGGCCGCCATATGGTCCTCCGCCAGCTCAATGGCCTGATCCAGCGACGCCAGGCGATGGCACTGGACCCACTCCGTGGTTCCTTCTGGAAGTCGAGCGACGAATTGCTCCAGCGCCACCAGATCGATGATCTCCTTGGCGTCATGGTTGTCGGCCCTCAGCCACCAGCAGCAGGCGTCCCGGAGTTGCTGGCCAAATGCGAACGGCCGGCCGACCTCCTCCAGGCGCAGCGCGCGGAAGCACTGCCGCTGCTGCTCCAGAGTGCGACCCACGCGCTGGAGGACGGCCCTGCGGAGGTCCGCGTAGACCAGTCGGCTGTCGGCGGGGAGCTGTAGTGCGGCCAGCTGCGCCTCGCCCATGAGCAGGGGGAGGAGGCGCGCCGCACGTTGTTCCACCGGCCAACCCCACGCCTCTACTGCCTGGTCAAAAAGAGTGAGGAATGCCTCGGGGTCGTCGTGCGGGCCCATCTTCGTCAGGGTGAGGTGGGAAGGGCCCGCGGCGGTGGAGGTGGTGGACCCCGCCGACGCGAGTAGGTGCCGGAATGCCTGGCGATCTTCCTGCTGCGCCAGCACCAGGGCCTCAAACCTTTGCTCCTGTTCTTCCCGGAGGGCGCGACCAGCACCTGGTGCTGGCTCTGTTGGGCTGTGGCGAAGGCATGGATCAGGTCCTTGAAGGGGGAGGACTCCATGGGGCTGTTCTCTCCTGCGCTCCATCCTGGGTTTCAGCACCACTATAGCAAGTGTTCTAGGTGGGTGGAGCACAGAAGCACGGCAGGCCAGAACTGAGTTCTCAAAACTCGTTTATTGTAGCTTTTCAGCTTTTAACTATACACGCATGCACGCACACACACAGGTATCCAGGTCGGGAGTAGCTCCCTTCCTCCGGGCTCCCTCTCCTCTTATAGGGCACGGTCACTGGGGAAGACACACAAACACAGGTTAATTCCCGTCAGGTGCAGTGATTCCGCCACTTACCTTCCCTGACTCTGCCCTCCATTCACAGACCGACGCTTGACCACGCCCCCGCTGTCACACTGATGTTTGTAATTTGTACAATATTAATGTTGGCATTTTATCCATTGATCAAGAAAAGGCGTTTGATCTTGTGGATCATGGTTTTCTCTTCTCCACCTTGCAGGCTTTTGGAATTGGGGGGAGCTTTTTATCCTGGGTCAAACTGCTGTATAATGAAGCCTGCTTTTTAGTAAAGGTGGGGGGAGGGTTGAGCTGCCCTGTGCCAGTTAAAAGAGGAATCAGACAGGGCTGCCCCATCTCAGGCCAGCTCTACAGTATTGTCATTGAAACTCTTCTGTGTAGGCTGAGGAGCAGGTTACAGAGCCTGGGTCTCCCTGAGCTGGTTCAGAACCACTCTGTGGCCATCTCAGCTTATGCAGATGATGTTAATGTTTTATAGAAGATCAGAGAGATATACAAGAACTTAAATAAAGCCTGACTGTGTATGAAAAGGCCTCCTCCGCTAAAGTTAACTGGGACAAATGTGAAGCGTGTCTAATAGGTCAGTGGAGCCCAGGAGGTGTCCCTGATCTACCTGGGAAACTTAAGTGGGAAAAAAGAGGCATCAAAGTTCTGGGAGTGTACTTGGGGTGAGAGGACTTCCAAAAACAGAACTGGGAAGGAGTGCTGGAGAAGGTGAGCGCCAAGTTGTCTAAATGGAAATGGCTGCTTCCCCAGCTGTCCTACAGCCAATAGCCAATAACCTGGTCACTTTTTCTCTTTGGCATATACTGATCGTCTTAGTACCACCACCAGGCCTCGTGAAGGACATACAGCGGCTCCTGGTGAACTTCTTCTGGTCAGGTCAGCATTGGCTGAGGGCACCAGTTCTGTACCTCCCTGTAGCCAAGGGAGGACAAGGCCTCATGGACATTCCATCAAGAATTGCTGCCTTCAGACTGCAAACAGCACAGAGGCTACTTTATGGCTGCGGTTATTGCTGGGTGGCATTTGCTCAGCTGCTCCTGAGGAAGGCTGGCCGGCTAAGACTGGACAAACAACTGTTTCTTCGAAAGACCTCTTGTTAGGACTGGGACTGTTTTGGCCTCTAGAGGCCGCTGTTATGTTTATCGTGTCATGTTTGTTTTGGCCTCTAGAGGCCGCCACTGTGTTTTGTGTTTGTCTTGATTGCCTGTTTCCTGCCCCGCCCTGTTCCTTAATTAGTTTGTGTATAAATACCCCTCTGTTTGTTCCCTTGTCACGGAGTCTTTATGCTATGCTGTCTAGTGCTAGTTTCCTCTGTCCCACGTATCTTGCCTGTGCCCTTGTGTTTTTGATATTTTTGCTTTCTTTGGACTTTGTACCTTTTTGATCTTCTGAGCGTTCAGCATTTTGCCTTTCCTTTTGTTTTTGGACATTTTACCTTTGGATATTTTTATTTTGGTTTATCTTCTGAGCTTTTGGATTTTCTTTTTGTTTTTTCCATTGGATTGTAAATAGTGTAAATAAACTTTTTTTTGATACTCTACTTTTGCCTCACGCCTCTGCACTTGAGTCATCCCCCTGGTGGCCTAGTGGGGGTTTGCTGGATTATCACACCAACGACTCGGGTTCGAATCCCAGCAAAACCCTAACAGAAAGACTCTGTCATGACCGACTCAGCAGAGGCGTCTTCAATGGTCTACCTGGCTAACCTTCAGGGAATTATGGCTTCTTTAACACACTTCGTAGCTACCATGGACGAACACTTACGAGCCAATGTGAGGCCCTTGCTCGCCATGAGGTACTGCCCCAGCAAATTGGGAAAACCCTGGCACAGCTGACTCTTCTGCCCGCATCTCCTGATCCGGCTCCTGCTCCACCATCTGCTCCCTCTCCAGTGCCTCCTGCCACGTTGTCTCCTTCACCTTGCGAACCCAGCCTTCCTGCACCACAGAGGTATGACGGCAAGCACGGTGAGTGCCGGGAGTTCCTTACCCAGTGCCAACTCACCTTTGAGCTTCAGCCTACCACCTACACTACGGATCGCCGCAAGATTGCCTTTGTGATAACCTTGTTAGCTGGTAAGGCAAGAGCTTGGGCAACAGCCATTTGGCAGAGACAGGGACCTGAGTGCTCTGATTTCAAGTTGTTTATGGAGGAGATGCTTCATGTCTTCGATCAGGCAGACACCAGTAAAGACGCAGCCAGGAAGCTCATGTCCATCCGGTAAGAAAGAAGCGTCATGGACTACGCCATCACGTTCCGGACGCTCGCAGCAGTCAGCGGATGGAACGAAGCAGCCCTGGTTTCAGCCTTTCACCATGGTTTGTCTGACCCCATCAAAGACGGCCTGGCCTCTATCAGATGCCCAAGTGACCTCGAAACTCTGATCTCACATTCTACTCGTCTTGACAACAGGATTAGAGAGTGCCGCCGAGTCCTGAGCTTCCCCGGCCTCACTGCCTTGACCTGGAGCCCGTCTACCTCCTCCAGTGACTGTCCAGAGCCCATGCAAGTTGGCCGTACTTGTCTCTCCACAGCTGAGAGGGAGCACAGAAGGAAGGACAAGTGCTGCATCTACTGTGGCAAGCCTGGCCATTTCCGAGCATCATGTCCCGAGCTCTCGGGAAAAGGACCACCCCGTCCAGCCGAGGGAGGGTTGTGATGGGGCCTACCCTCTCTCCTGAACTCCCTGGCCAAGGAGTCTACATCCCGGTCTCCATCTCCTGGGGTGAGTCCATCCACTCTTGTCAAGCCTTGTTAGACTCTGGGGCGGCTGGAAACTTTATGGATGTTCACTTCGCCCAAAGTATCAATGTCCCGACTGCACCTCTTGAAGTCCCACTGTCTGTGTCTGCCCTGGATGGCCAAGCTTTAAGTGACGGAAGAGTCACCCAAGTAACTTCTCCAGTCTTCCTCCAGTCTCAAGGTCACAAGGAAGAAATATCCCTGCACCTGATTCCTTCACCAGAGTTCCCAGTTATTTTAGGTCTTCCTTGGCTTACCCGCCACAACCCTCGTATAGACTGGGTCACTAGCCAGGTTGTGGAGTGGGGTCCTGCTTGCTATACCTCTTGTCTGCTCTCTAGCTCTCCTGTGTCTCCTGCCGAGCCTCCTGATCTCACTGAGTTATCTCAAGTTCCCACAGAGTACTGGGGTCTTAAAGAAGTTTTCAGCAAGAGCAGGGCCACCGTTCTTCCTCCACACCGTGCCTACGACTGTGCCATCGACTTGCTCCCTGGGACTACCCCTCCTCGTGGCAGACTGTTTTCCCTCTCTCAGCCAGAATGCAAGGCCATGGAGGAGTACATCAAGGACGCCTTGGCCTCTGGGTTCATTCGACCCTCCACCTCACCCGCTGGTGCCGGCTTCTTCTTTGTCGGCAAGAAGGATGGGGGGCTCCGGCCATGTATTGATTACAGGGGTCTGAACAAGATCACTGTACGCAACCACTATCCCCTTCCACCGATGTCCACAGCGTTCGATCTGCTCCAAGGCGCCACTGTCTTCACCAAATTGGACTTACGGAACGCATACCACCTCATCCGTATCCGACAGGGAGACGAGTGGAAGACTGCCTTCAACACCCCGTCTGGGCACTACGAGTACCAGATGATGCCCTTCGGACTCACCAACGCACCAGCTGTTTTTCAGGCCCTAATCAACGACATCTTGAGGGACATGATTAACCAGTACGTTTTTGTCTACCTCGACAACATCCTAATCTTTTCCAAGACCGTGCAGGAGCACTGCCACCATGTCTGCCAGGTTCTCCAGAGGCTGCTACAGAACAATCTGTTCGCTAAGGCCCAGAAATGCGAATTTCATGTTCCCGAGGTCTCCTTTCTGGGTTTTATTGTACGGACAGGCCAACTCCAGATGGATCCAGCCAAGACCCTGGCCATCCGGGACTGGCCCACCCCCAAGTCCGTCAAAGAGGTTCAGCGGTTCTTAGGATTTGCGAACTTCTACCGCAAGTTTATCAGGAACTTTAGTTCTGTAGCAGCGCCCATATCGGACCTCACCAAAGGGACAGGTGGATAGTATGTCTGGTCTCCTCAGGCGGAAAAGGCGTTCAAAGACCTCAAGCACCGCTTCTGCACGGCACCCATTCTGGTCCTCCCGGACCCTTGACAACCCTTCATCGTCGAGGTAGACGCCTCGGACAGTGGCGTCGGCGGGGTCCTCTCTCAACGCTCGGAAGGAAGGTTGCACCCCTGTGCATACTTCTCCCACTGCCTGAGTTCTGCGGAGTCCCGGTATGACGTGGGGGATCGAGAACTGCTAGCAGTTAAACTGGCCCTTGAGGAGTGGAGGCACTGGCTGGAGGGAGCGCAACATCCATTTTTGGTCTGGACAGACTACAAGAACCTGGAGTACCTCCAGCAAGCAAAGAGACTCAATCCACGACAGGCTAGGTGGGCCTTGTTTTTCAATCGGTTTGACTTTACCCTATCATACCGCCCCGGCTCCAAAAACACCAAACCTGACGCGCTTTCCAGGCTGTTCGCTCCCACCAACAGGGAGAGTGAAGTTGGGCCTATTATCCCTGTGTCCCGGATTGTGGCCCCTGTCCACTGGGGTATTGAGGAGGCCGTCCGACGAGCCCAACGCCAGGACCCCGGTCCTGGGATGGGGCCACTGGGCCTCTTGTACGTCCCACATCAAGCCCGGGCCAAGGTTCTCCAGTGGGGTCACTCGTCCCCTCTCACCGCCCACCCGGGAGCTCGAAGGACCCTGGACTTTTTGAGAAGACGCTTCTGGTGGCCAAGCATGGAGAAGGAAGTAAGGTCATTTGTCCTTTCCTGAGAGGTGTGCACCAGAAGCAAGAACCCACGACAGCATCCCCAGGGCCTCCTGCATCCTCTGACCATTCCCCGGCGTCCCTGGTCCCACGTGGCAGTCGACCTCATCACGGGTCTCCCTGAGTCACAAGGTAACACTGTCATTTTGGTCATAGTTGACAGATTCTCCAAGGCCTGCCACTTTATACCACTGTGCAAGCTCCCTTCTGCCCTTGAAACAGCTAAACTAATGTTCAATCACGTCTTCCGAGTCTTTGGTCTCCCACAGGATATCGTCTCTGACTGGGGGCCCCAGTTCTCCTCCCAAGTGTGGCACGGGTTTTGCAAGCTCATTGGAGCCACTGCCAGCCTCTCCTCTGGGTTCCACCCACAGTCCAATGGCCAGACGGAGAGGCTCAACCAGGACCTGGAAACCACCCTGCGAGGCCTGGCCATGGATAACCCGACATCGTGGAGCACCTGGCTGCCATGGGCAGAGTACGCCCACAACACCCTGCAGTCATTGGCCACCAAGCTGTCGCCATTCCAGTGCCAATTCGGGTTCCATCCACCTCTGTTCCCGGACCAGGAGGAGGATGCGGGGGTGCCCTCGGTCAACCAATATGTGAGACGGTGTCGCAAAACCTGGAGCAAGGTCAGGAGGACCCTCATCCAGACCTCCAGAACCAACCAGACTCAGGCCAACCGCCATAGAAGACCTGCCCACGCTTTCCGCCCTGGGCAGCGGGTTTGGCTGTCCACCAAGGACCTTCCGCTGTGGGTGGAGAACTGCAAGCTTGCTCCTCGCTACATTGGCCCCTTCAAGGTGGTGCGCAGGGTGAACCCTGTCGCCTACCGGCTCCAGTTGCCCCGGACTCTGAGGATCAACCCCACATTCCATGTTTCCCTGTTGCGGCCCATACTGACGTCCACATATGCCCCTGCCCCTAGGAATCCCCCACCCCCTGCATCTTCCAGGGTCAGACTGTGTTCACTGTGCATCGCCTGCTTGACTCCCGCCGGGTCCGTGGCGGGCTTCAATATCTGGTAGACTGGGAGGGCTATGGCCCTGAGGAACGCTGTTGGGTCCCCGCCCGGGACATTTTAGATAAAGGACTTTGTCGGGACTTCCATTCAGCCCATCCGGATCGCCCTGAGAACGTCAGGAGACGCTCCTAGAGGGGGGGGGTCCTGTTAGGACTGGGACTGTTTTGGCCTCTAGAGGCCGCTGTTATGTTTATCATGTCATGTTTGTTTTGGCCTCTAGAGGCCACCACTGTGTTTTGTGTTTGTCTTGATTGCCTGTTTCCTGCCCCGCCCTGTTCCTTAATTAGTTTGTGTATAAATACCCCTCTGTTTGTTCCCTTGTCACGGAGTCTTTATGCTATGCTGTCTAGTGCTAGTTTCCTCTGTCCCACGTATCTTGCCTGTGCCCTTGTGTTTTTGATATTTTTGCTTTCTTTGGACTTTGTACCTTTTTGATCTTCTGAGCATTCAGCATTTTGCCTTTCCTTTTGTTTTTGGACATTTTACCTTTGGATATTTTTATTTTGGTTTATCTTCTGAGCTTTTGGATTTTCTTTTTGTTTTTCCCATTGGATTGTAAATAGTGTAAATAAACTTTTTTTTTTGATAGTCTACTTTCACCTCACGACTCTGTACTTGAGTCATCCTAGTGGGGGTTTGCTGGATTATCACACCAACGACCCGGGTTCGAATCCCAGCAAAACCCTAACACCTCTGAAGTTGACCTGACTGGAATAACACCTTTTTAAAACTTGGTGCTTGATGCATGGAGGACGTTCAAGACCACACAGACCATGGACCTCAGACCTGGTTTGTGGATCTTCAAGGAGCCGCTGTTATACAATGACTTCTTTACATCTGGCATGTTTTCTTCCATATCACTACATGCCAAGTTCGTTGAGGTTGGTATCATCAAACTGGGCCACCTCATAAGAACATCTCCGGAGAGGCTTGGTGGAGTCATCGGTGGCAGGTCTTCCAGGGTGCTGAATAAGATAGTGAACGAAGTCTGGCAGTCCCTGTCTGCACCCCTCAGGGTGTACGCCTAGGACCATACCCTCGTTGACCTATGGCACGAGGACCACGAGTACATCTTTCCTGCACTAAGCGTCAGACCTGTGACTGAAGAGTGGTGAGAGGAAAGAGGGTTGCTTCTGTTCCTGTAAACACCGGTGCTGGGCAACTTCAGCTCATGTGGGAAGAAGCAGCTCTACTACAGCTGCGTAAAAGTACTGAACTTCTGCTCTTTGGTCGAAGTCAGGGAGTCAAGGTGGACCCAGGTTTTTGCTCCAGAATGCACCCCTAAAGGCTGCTGGAGGATTCTGTACAAGCTGCCCATCGAGAAACGGATGGCTGACCTCCAGTGGAGGATCATACATGGAGTGATAGCCACAAACAGACACAGGGCTCACCTGGATCCCAGCACTGGAGAGGACTGTCCCTTCTGTCACCAACAAGAAACCCTAAAACACTTGGTGTCTCTTTGTCCTCGGCTAGTGGGCCTATTCAAGACATTGCAAGAGTGAGTGGAACACCTAGGGGAGAAATTTTCCATCCCTTTGTTTGTCTTTGGGCCGAAATACACAGTCAGGAAAAGACAGACTCAGGTTTTAATTAATTTTTTTAATGGGAACTGCAAAACTAGCAATCTGGAAGACCAGAAAGAATCAGATGCTGAGCCTGGGATGGACTGATGTGGTTCAGAGCCTGAAAGGTTTGGTTGCATCTCGTCTTAATGTAGAACATGCTTTTTACAGACTAACCAATAACCTGGACACTTTTATAGATCTGTGGGGTTTTAGACAGGTTTTATGTTCACTTGAAGAGGATGGTGCACTAACTCTCAATTTTTAACGTACAATTGTGTGTGTGTGTGTGTGTGTGTGTGTGTGTGTGTGTGTGTGTGTGTGTGTGAGAGAGAATGTTTTAATAGAAAAGGTGTTTTTATGGACTGAATTTGATGATTTTCTAGTAATGATTTTTTTATGTACCTTTTATTTTCTCCATTATTTATTGTTTTATTTCTTGTGAAAGAAAATATACACATGGAACAATGGCGTAATTAAAGGTGGTTTAAAAAGTCAAAGTCTCTCTCTCTCTCTCTCTCTCTCTCTCACACACACTCTCTCTCTCTCTCACACACACACACACACACACACACACACACACACACACACACTCTTTCTCACACACACACACACACACACACACACACACACACACACACACACACACTTTCTGTTACTTACTTTTTTCTGGATTCTCTCCCTTACATTTATTCTTCACTTTCTTTAATACTTATGAAGTTTTTTCCCCTAATTTGCCTCTTTCTTTCTTTCTTTCTTTCTTTCTTTCTTTCTTTCTTTCTTTCTTTCCATTTTTGTAATATTTGTTTTTGTCTGCGTTATCTAGCATTATTTTATTCTTTAGTCTTTTGCTTCCTTCCTTTTACTTCCTCTACAATTTCTCTCACGTTTGAAGTCTTTACTTTCTTTAATACTAATGAGCTTTTTGCCCTATTTACCATCTTTCTTTCTTTCTTTCTTTCTTTCTTTCTTTCTTTCCTTTTTTGTATCTACAAATTCAAGAAATACAACTTTAGTTTGGGTTGGTCATAGTATTTACAATAAAACATCTAATAACATAAATACACCACACACCCAGAATGTATACAACATGTACTTGTTTATTTATAGGTTATCACTGTTGATCAGCTCTTTGGTGTTGTCGGATGTAATTAATCATGTTTTAAAGGAACAGTTAACAGGAACGTTTAACCTGAACACTCACTACATGTCTTCATTCTGAGGGACTCCAGTTGACTTCTTAGAGGAAAACATGAAGTTCTTCTGACTGATCACCTTCATCCTACAATATTACATTTCTATGCTAATGGGCGTGGTGTCTTCCAGGATGACTCTGCCCTCATTCACAGTACACAAACAGATGATGAGGATTAAAATGATATAAATCATAAGCATATGGTCTCTACACTCACCAGATCTCAACCCAACCAGTTTATTTATTCCTTATAGCAGCAACAACTGAATTACAAGGAATGTCAGCAAGACCAAACAATCCAGCAGACAAAAATACACATCAATAATGAATAACAATGAATTATTACATATTATAAATGCAACAAACAGTGAAATTCAAGTCAGGTGATATCAATCTACTTTATATCTTAGTGTCAACTTCTCCCCAAACCAGCAGGCACTCTTGATGGCAGATGGTAATAAAATCATTCAGGCACTTGGTTCGAGCCACCACTTCACCCACCCTAAAGTTCCCTGACCTGAAATTATAAGGTTGATGGAATTCAGAAGGGGAAATAAGGCACTTCTTGCAAAAGTATTCATCCCCCTTGGTGTTTGTCCTGTTTTGTTGCATTACAAGCTGGAAGTAAAATGGATTTTTGGAGGGTTAGAACCATTTGTTTTACACAACATGCCTACCACTTTAAAGGTGAAAATTGTTGTTTTATTGTGACACAAACAATAATTAAGATGAAAAAACAGAAATCTGTAGTGTGCATAAGTATTCACCCTCTTTCGTATGAAACCCCTAAATAAGAGCTGGTCCAAACAATTCACTTCATAAGTCACATAATTAGTTGATTAAGATCCACCTGTTTGCAAAGTGTCACATGATCTATCACATGATGTCTGTATAAATCACCCTGTTCTGGAAGGACCCTGACTCTGCAACACTACTAAGCAAGCAACATGAGAACCAAAGAGCCTCCAAACAGGTCAGAGACAAAGTTGTGGAGAAGTATAGATCAGGGTTGGGTTATAAAAAAATATCCCAAACTTTGAATATCCCACAGAGCTCCATTAAATCCATTATAGCAAAATGGAAAGAATATGGCACCACTACAAACCTGACAAGAGGAGGCCCCGCCCACCAAAACTCACAGACCGGGCAAGGAGGGCATTAATCAGAGATGCAACAAAGACACCAAAGATAACACTGAAGGAGCTGCAAAGATCCACAGCAGAGATGGGAGTATCTGTCCATAGGACCACTTTAAGCCGTACACTCCACAGAGCGGGGCTTTATGGAAGAGCGGACAGAAGAAAGCCACTGCTTAAGAGAACCCATTTGGAGTTTGCCCAACAGCATGTGGCAGACTCCCCAAACACATGGAAGAAGATTCATTGGTCAGATGAGACTAAAATTGATCTTTTTGGCCATCATGGGAAATGCCATGTGTGGCACAAACCCAACACCCTGAGAACACCATTCCTACAGTGAAGCATGGTGGTGACAGCATCATGCTGTGGGGATGATTTTCATCTGCAGGGACAGGAAAGCTGGTCAGGACTGAAGGAAAGATGGATGGCAGTAAATACAGAGCAATTCTGGAGGAAAACCTGTTTGAGTCAGCCAGAGGTTTGAGACTGGGATGAAGGTTCACACTCCAGTAGGACAATGACCCTAAACATACTGCTAAAGCTACACTGGAGTGGTTTAAAGGGAAACCTTTAAACGTCTTGGACTGGCCTAATCAAAGTCCAGACCTCAATCCAATTGAGAATCTGTGGCATACAGTGGTGCTTGAAAGTTTGTGAACCCTTTAGAATTTTCTACATTTCTGCATAAATATGACCTAAAACATCCTCAGATTTTCACACAAGTCCTAAAAGTAGATAAAGAGAACCCAGTTAAACAAATGAGACAAAAATATTATACTTGGTCATTTATTTATTGAGGAAAATGATCCAATATTACATATCTGTGAGTGGCAAAAGTATGTGAACCTCTAGGATTAGCAGTTAATTTGAAGGTGAAATTAGAGTCAGGTGTTTTCAATCAGTGGAATGACAATCAGGTGTGAGTGGGCACCCTGTTTTATTTAAAGAACAGGGATCTGTCAAAGTCTGATCTTCACAACACGTTTGTGGAAGTGTATCATGGCACGAACAAAGGAGATTTCTGAGGACCTCAGAAAAAGCGTTGTTGATACTCATCAGGCTGGAAAAGGTTACAAAACCATCTCTAAAGAGTTTGGACTCCACCAATCCACAGTCAGACAGATTGTGTACAAATGGAGGAAATTCAAGACCTTTATTACCCTCCCCAGGAGTGGTCGACCAACAAAGATCACTCCAAGTGCAAGGCATGTATTAGTCAGCGAGGTCACAAAAAAGCTGCTTTGCGACAATATTTATTGTTAAAAGCGCTATACAAATAAACTTGACTTGACTTGACAAAGGACCCCCTGGAAACTTCTAAGCAACTGAAGGCCTCTCTCACATTGGCTAATGTTAATGTTCATGAGTCCACCATCAGGAGAACACTGAACAACAATGGTGTGCATGGCAGGGTTGCAAGGAGAAAGCCACTGCTCTCCAAAAAGAACATTGCTGCTTGTCTGCAGTTTGCTAAAGATCATGTGGACAAGCCAGAAGGCTATTGGAAAAATGTTTTGTGGACGGATGAGACCAAAATAGAACTTTTTGGTTTAAATGAGAAGCATTATGTTTGGAGAAAGGAAAACACTGCATTCCAGCATAAGAACCTTATCCCATCTGTGAAACATGGTGGTGGTAGTATCATGGTTTGGGCCTGTTTTGCTGCATCTGGGCCAGGACGGCTTGCCATCATTGATGGAACAATGAATTCTGAATTATACCAGCGAATTCTAAAGGAAAATGTCAGGACATCTGTCCATGAACTGAATCGCAAGAGAAGGTGGGTCATGCAGCAAGACAACAACCCTAAGCACACAAGTCGTTCTAGGGTGGCAGAGTGGTTAGCACAGTCGCCTCACAGCAAGAAGGTTCTGGGTTCACGGCCGGTGGGAGCCTTTCGGTGTGGAGTTTGCATGTTCTCTCTGTGTGGGTTTGCTCCGGTTTCCCCCACAGTCCAAAGACATGTGGTTAGGTTAATATGGGACAGCCTTGGGCTGAGGTGCCCCTGAGCGAGGTACCTAACTTCCCACTGCTAAGTGTGTGTGCTCATTGTTCATGTGCATGTGTGTGTTCACTGCTTCAGATGGGTTAAATGCAGAGAGGAATTTCACAAGTGTGTGATGAATAAAGTTGTGCTTTCTTTTTTGCTTTCTTTCAAAGAATGGTGTAGAACCAGAGCAGGTAGGTGGAGCACAGAAGCATGGCAGGCCAGAACGGAGTTCTCAGAAAATGTATTTTCTGTGGTATATGTGGCTTTTCAGCTCATTCACTCTCTCACACACGCACACACATGCATTCTGGTTGGGAGAGAGCTCCCTTTCTCTGCTATCTCTCTCCTTTTATAGGGCATGGTCACTGGGGAAGACACACAAACACAGGTTAATTCACGTCAGGTGCAGTGATTCTGCCACTTACCTTCCCTGACTCCGCCCTCCATTCACAGACTGATGCTTGACCACGCCCCCGCTGCCACAAATGGTTAAAGAAGAATAAAGTGAATGTTTTGGAATGGCCAAGTCAAAGTCCTGACCTTAATCCAATGGAAATGTTGTAGAAGGACCTGAAGTGAGTAGTTCATGTGAGGAAACCCACCAACATCCCAGAGTTGAAGCTGTTCTGTACGGAGGAATGGGCTAAAATTCCTCCAAGCCAGTGTGCAGGACTGATCAACAGTTACCGCAAATGTTTAGTTGCAGTTATTGCTGCACAAGGGGGTCACACCAGATACTGAAAGCAAAGGTTCACATACTTTTGCCACTCACAGATATGTAATATTGGATCATTTTCCTTAATAAATAAATGACCAAGTATAATATTTTGTCTCATTTGTTTAACTGGGTTCTCTTTATTTACTTTTAGGACTTGTGTGAAAATCTGATGATGTTTTAGGTCATATTTATGCAGAAATATCGAAAATTCTAAAGGGTTCACAAAAACCAATGGGACACCAACGCAACCCATTTAACTTGAAGGAGTTGGAGCAGTTTTGCCTTGAGGAATGGGCAAAAATCCCAGTGGCTAGATGTGCTAAGCTAATAGAGACATACTCCAAGCGACTTGCAGCTGTAATTGCAGCAAAGACACTGTAATACACATAAACATTGTGTAACTGTGTTTCAGTCTCGACCAACCCAGGCTGTGTTCTGTCTAGCCTGGGGTTAGCCGTTTTGAGTTCTCTATGTAGTTGTACTTTATATGGTTGGTTTGTTTCCTTGGCTGTTTGAGTATTGGTATCTCAACAGAATATTACACTCGGTATTGCTGTCACTTGTTCAGTTGGCATTAGAACTTTCTTGTCTAGAAGTTCAGCACGTTGTGTACTTGACTTTTGCACTCGTTGTACGTTGTTCTGGATAAGAGTGTCTGCTAAAGGCCATGTAATGTAATGTAATGATTCCTCACGTTGCTCACATCACTGACAGCAGGTCATTTAGAAAGCTGTACGGCTTCTTTAGAGCTTGAACTTGGGAAAATAATATATTAAACTTTCTTTTGAACTGACTCAATCACGTCAGAAAGATAATTGGGTAAGGTAACCTAGAGCGGGGACGCATATTCAAGCACGGACCTAATGATTGAACAATAGACCTTAACCAGATCCAGTCGAGGGAGACCACTCTTCTTAAGCAATCTAATGATGAATAATTTGTTGTTGGCTTTCTTAACAAAATAATTACAGTTATTCTATCCACATTCACTGGATATGAGCAATCGTGCGTTCTGATTGGCTACTCTACTACTAGGATATCAGCTCATATACCGTGAGGAGAGAAAAACAAAATGGTGGACCGTGTTGCTGAAGCAACCGAGGACGAAATAAAAACTCTACTCGAAAACAAAAACCCAAAAAATACAAAAAACCCAAAACAAAATATAGAATTTGATGGTAAGAACATATCTTTTTTTCCCCCAGAAATGATTATTATTGCATTTTTCGCAAATTGCTCCTTTCATTTTGCCAGTTTGTTTACATTCTAAGTGGAAATGATTTTGTTGGACGTTTTGTATAAAGATTTTATTTATCGAATTTGCAAAAAATAAAAATAAAAATTCTCTGTTTCTTCAAATCCAGTGAATGTGGATAGAATAAAACAATTATTCCATGAAATCAAGGCGTACATGGATTGTAGCCGACTTTCAGCTCATGTACGACTCGATTTCGTGGAATAACTGTTAAATAATAAACCGAAATAAAATTCTTCAGCTCGATCCCTTTCTTTATCTTATTCAGCGGGAGACTGAGATTAAAAAGCTGACAGCAAAACTATGACTTCTTTCTTCTGATTCTTTTCAAACTACTGTATTTCTTCTATCTGAGGTCTTTGGTGATCTTGTCTTCTTAGAAGAAAAACTCACTTTAAAAAAAATCCTGCAGCTAAATTGTAAAGTCTGTTTATTGGGAGGGATGCAAACTTTTGCACCCAACTATGTTTTAGTGGCCCTACGAACTGGACATGTGTTCAGTATCAATGTGAGTGTTCACAATGGGTTTGTCCTTCAGACATAAAACATTCCTGAGTGTACATACAACACATGAA
The DNA here is from genome assembly GCF_027579695.1 of Neoarius graeffei. Taxonomy (NCBI): domain Eukaryota; kingdom Metazoa; phylum Chordata; class Actinopteri; order Siluriformes; family Ariidae; genus Neoarius; species Neoarius graeffei. The sequence goes on from NC_083577.1 coordinate 5,361,894, forward strand.
GCTCGTCATGTGAGATTCTTTTGGAAGAACTTGGTTCATTGTTCTCGTACAGAGTTCCAGAGACTTGTGAAATCGATAGAAAGCTGTTCTGGTGGCTCGGACCGGCACCAGACACTTTACATCGCTTGAGTAAAGCATATTATTTATTATATCAAGACGACAAGAATGACAGTGTCAGTATTTTAATATAATTAGCCAATTTCATTTCCTTTCAGCTAGTCACACAAGTGCTTGTGTTTGTCTTTGAAAAAGGCGCCCCCTTGTGTCCAGAGTCACCTGTAAATCTGTTAAATGTAAAAGACAATGCAATGCAATTCAATGTTATTTGTCTAGTGCTTTTAACAATGGCTGATATAACATTTACATTTATAAATTTATCCCTAGTGAGCATAATGATCATGTGCCAAAATAAATGAAAGAAAATCATGTGCTGTATAGTTCCTCACAATTTTTTTTTTTTTGTAGATACAAGTAGGACTTGTCCAGGGTGTACCCCGCCTTTCGCCCGTAGTCAGCTGGGATAGGCTCCAGCTTGCCTGCGACCCTGTAGAAGGATAAAGCGGCTACAGATGATGAGATGAGATGAGATACAAGTAGCTGTACCACTACAGCCTTCAGCATTAGGCAGCCTGATAGATAGTAAACTGGCATGTGTATAAGTGTATAGGATTTTAAGGTAAATTTTGCAGTCAGAAGCCTACATACAGTCCTGTGCAAAAAAGTCTTAAAGAACCTAAAGAAATGTTGTCGACCAAACATGGCTTAAAAATGAAAAAATGAAGTCAGTATTTGGTGTGAAACGACCCTCTGCTTTAAAAAAAACAAAACAAAACATAGTAGTCTGAGGTCCAGTGAGTGCAGTTTTATGCGGAAATGATCTGTAGGTTTTCCTGAGCATCTTCCAGAACCAGCCACAGTTCTTCTGGACACTTTGACGGTCACACTCGCTTCTTCATTTTGCACCAAAACCCAGCGGCCTTCATTACGGTTTCTTTTTTCATCTGAAAAGTGCTCTCTTATGGAATATGTGAAATATGCTGCTCAGATATTTTTTTCTGTAACATTTAATTTTGTGCTGGAAAAAAAATGTTTGGACTCAAGTGGTTTTGTAATGTTTTGACTCGATAATGTAGAAATCATAAAATAGAAATCAGTATGAAAAAAGTGCCAAAACTTTATACACTCATCATGGTCATATTGGGCTTTCCAAAAAAACTTTTTTTGAACTGTTCTTTTTCTGTGACAGAATGATTGTATAGCATACATCTTTAATAAAAAAAAAAAGTAAAAGAAAAAAACTTGGTGCAGATGTTTTCATTTATTTTGAGTTTCCTGAAATCAACACAGGACTAAAATTATAAACTGGCCGACTGGATAATTGCATGAATGAGCAGGTGTACTGATATTCCTATTAAAGTGGCCAGTGACTATAGAAGTATATATTTGCCAATCGTCTATCTATCCATTATCTATACCGTTTATCAATTGAAGGTCACAGGTGACTTCAGGGGGCGGCACGGTGGTGTAGTGGTTAGCGCTGTCGCCTCACAGCAAGAAGGTCCTGGGTTCGAGCCCCGTGGCTGGCGAGGGCCTTTCTGTGTGGAGTTTGCATGTTCTCCCCGTGTCCGCATGGGTTTCCTCTGGGTGCTCCGGTTTCCCCCACAGTCCAAAGACATGCAGGTTAGGTTAACTGGTGACTCTAAATTGAGCGTAGGTGTGAATGTGAGTGTGAATGGTTGTCTGTGTCTATGTGTCAGCCCTGTGATGACCTGGTGACTTGTCCAGGGTGAACCTCGCCTTTCGCCCGTAGTCAGCTGGGATAGGCTCCAGCTTGCCTGCGACCCTGTAGAACAGGGTAAAGCGGCTAGAGATGATAAGATGAGATGAGATGAGGTGACTTCAGGAGAGAGGCACATTACAGGCATTTAGCAAACGCTCTTATCCAGAGCAACGTACAACGTACCCAGAGCAGCCCTGGTAAGATGCCTTGCTCAAGGGCACATCAGTCATTCCTGCTAGTCCAGGGAATTGAACCAGCAACCTTTTGGTTCCAAAGCTGCTTATCTGGGAAGGTCGCCAATCTATGGATGACTTGCAACCATGTGATCAAAATGTGCTACGTCATGAGCGTCTGCCATGATGGTGGATATACAAAGCAACTCGGATGGCAGCCGCTGAAAGCATGTCTGTAAACAATGCTGAATTTTCTCAGTATTACCATAATTTGAACAGTCGAGCAAAGATTTGATCCAAATATGTGTGGGTTTGACCCATATTATTTTAAAAAATCAGACTTTTCTGAAGATAAGACACTTCTACCGACCATCGAGTACCCAGATATCGCGTTGTGGCAGCGGGGACGTGGCCGAGCGTCGGTCTGTGAATGGAGGGTGAAGTCAGGGAAGGTGAGTGGTCGTATCACTACACCTGTTATCAATTAATGTGTGTTTGTGTGTCTCTTACAGTGACGGCGCCCTATAAACAGAGAGAGAGGAGGGGAGATTGGCCCTGAGAACTTGATAGTCTGTGTGTATGAGTGTGTGTTTGTGCCGAAAAGCAGAAATAAAAAAATAACTCCGAAGCACACAACCACCTGCCGTACTTCTGTGCTCCACCCACATCCAGAGATTGTCTACACGTGTTCTATCTGGTTTGGCTGCCGAAGAATCAAATCCGACCTTGGACGAAACATAGCCCATTTTCTGAGTGGATGCCCAGTCTGGATTGTTTCTATCATATAATTTTGCTGGTGCTCCTAGAAGCGAAATGTTAAAATTATAACAATGACCGAGTGAACCACGACAAGAGAATTCTCATTTTATAGCAACATTCTGGCAGCATGAAATAAAATTCTTCCATGATATTATCGAGAACGCTTTTAAATGAGATATAATGATTAATGATTACGAGCTGTTTTGGTTTTAGCCTCTGTTAGATCAGCCCTGCTCGTCTCCTCTCCGTACTAAGCCTCAGAGTTTCCTCACCCTTTTTCTGAATCACAGACAGAATTCTAAAAAATTGGAACATGCCACGGTCACGAGTATTGTTGTGACCATAAGCACATATACAGCAGAAAGAAACGACAGAGCTAAAAGAATGCTTGGAAAAACAAAGAGTTGCTCACGCGTGACTATGGTTTTGTATGGAATGTCGCTTGACCCCGCATTTGTATCTCCACCAACATGGCCGACATCCAGGTTTTTATTTTGCTTTGACGTCACTTGCAAGTCAAGGATTGCAGGGCTAACACAGAAAGACAGACAGCCATTCACACTCACATTCACACCAGTGGACCTAATTTGCATGTCTTTGGACTGTAGGAGGAAATCCGAGCACCGGAGGAAACCCACACAGGCACGAGGAGAACATGGAAACTCCACACAGAACATCTCCAGTCAGCCATATAAACCCAGAACCTGCTTGGTCTGAGGCGACAGTGTTAACCACTGCACCACACTGCCAATATTTTTATATTTACAGTATTGTGCAAAAGTTTTGGCACTTTTTTCCCCAGACAAACTTTGTTCTAGATTTCTATTTTATGTCTTCTACATTATTGAGTCAAAACATTACAAAAACATTTTAGAGTTCCGAACATTGGTTTTCCAGCAAAAAGAAAACAGAATGAAGGCTAGTGGAAATTTTTTGTTGTAAAATGAAGACGGGGCGGCACGGTGGTGTAGTGGTTAGCGCTGTCGCCTCACAGCAAGAAGGTCCTGGGTTCAAGCCCCGGGGCCGGCAAGGGCCTTTCTGTGTGGAGTTTGCATGTTCTCCCCGTGTCCGCGTGGGTTTCCTCCGGGTGCTCCGGTTTCCCCCACAGTCCAAAGACATGCAGGTTAGGTTAACTGGTGACTCTAAATTGAGCGTAGGTGTGAATGTGAGTGTGAATGGTTGTCTGTGTCTATGTGTCAGCCCTGTGATGACCTGGCGACTTGTCCAGGGTGTACCCCGCCTTTCGCCCGTAGTCAGCTGGGATAGGCTTGCCTGCGACCCTGTAGAAGGATAAAGCGGCTAGAGATAATGAGATGAGATGAAAAATGAAGATGTGAGTGTGACAGTCAAAGTGTCCAGAAGAACTGTGGCTGGTTCTGTAAGATGCTCAGGAAAACCTACAGATAATTTCCGCATAAAACTGCACTCACTGGACCTCAGACTATTTTTTTTACAGCAAAGGGAATTTTGCCTCACACCAAATATTGATTTTGTTTCATTTATTATGGCTCACTGATTACTGTTTATAGTATTTATTTAAAAATTGAAACCTAACATTTCCATTATTTTTAAGCCATTTTTGGTCAACAGCATTTTTTTATGTGTGCCTAAGACTTTTATACAGTACTGTATCTGTTTATGTTTATTTTACATTTCCATTTACATACAGCAGCTATGGCCATAGAACAAACAACTGTCATGGTTAAAGTTGTGACAAATTATCTAAATCATCTAAATCAATAACTCATCAAGAAGCACATGGCTGATGTATAGATGTGTGAACACTGCTGATAGTGGTTCACTTAACATTCTCATTCTCCTTGACTTATCTGCTGCATTTGACACCATCAATCATGACACACTCACCTCCCATCTGTCAGATATTGGTATCACAGACATAGCCCTCCAATGGTTTCGGTCCTACCTCACCAACAGACGATAGTTTGTACTAGGTCTACATAAGTCCTCCATGTCCCTTATTACTTGTGGTGTCCCCCAGGGGTCTGTTCTTGGGCCCCTCCTTTTCCTTATATACATCCTGTCGCTTGGCCAAATTATTTGTAACCATGATCTTAACTTCCATTGCTATGCTGATGACATCCAATTATATCTCACTACATCCTCCCCGAGGCGAAGTGACCAAGTGGTTAGAGCGCTTGACCACTAAGCGAACGGTCCCCGGTTCGAGCCTCGTCTCGGATGGTGATCTGGGGCTCGCCTCCTGTCCACTCAGCAGTGAATGGGGACCTGGTGGAAACACTGGGGAAGTTAAAAAAGGCGGCGAGGAAAGGAACTGGCCACCCTACCTCACCATGCCGTGGCCTAGACAGAGTGTGCTCTCTAACAGGCACTCCCCAACGTACGTACGAAAACGTGTATGGGACTGACTTAGACTTTTGACATCCTCCCCCCAGTTCCCTCAATGACTGTCTATCAGACCTAAAGCTGCGGATGCAGAATGATTTTCTAAAACTTAACACAGATAAAACAGAAATCATGCTTATCGGCTCCAAATTTTCATTGTCCAAATCCTCCAGTTTCAGTCTTAACATCGACGGTGCGCTTGTTAAATCTGCACCTGTTACTAGAAACCTTGGAATATTGCTTGACCCCTCACTCAACTTTGATCCCACATTAAATCCCTCACCTCCGGAACATTGCCTGCCTTTGCCCCTTTCTTTCCAATAGTGATGCTCAAACGTTGGTCCACTCCTTCATTATGTCCCGCCTAGATTATTGTAACTCCCTTCTCATTGGCCTTCCTACTAAATCCCTTCAAAGACTACAATACATTCAGAACTCTGCAGCGAGTCTCCTGACCCATACCAAACCATCTGCTCATATCACTGCCATTCTTCCTCAGCTTCACTGGCTACCTGTTCTGTCAAGAATTAAATATAAAGTCATACTACTCACCTTCAAAGCTCTCCATAACCTTGCTCCTTCTTGCATCTGTGATCTCCTGACCCCTTATACTCCATCCTGCTCTCTCAGATCCTCTAGCTATAATCTCCTTGCTGTTCCTCACACTAGACTCTCTACCCTGGGTGGCAGGTCCTTCAGCGCCACGGCCCCCAAGTTCTGGAATTCCCTTCCTCAACCCCTCCGTGACTGCTCTTCTCTTCCTTTCTTCAAATCTCATTTCAAAACCTTTCTGTTTCATGAACATTTCTCCACCAGTGCATAAACTCGCTACTTTTTTTTTTGTGGTGTTTTCTCTGACTTATGTAAAGTGACCTTGAGTTTGAGAAAGGTGCTATATAAATGTAACTTATTATTATTATTACTGCATGCATCTCTTCTGAAGGTCGAGATGCCGTGTGTATGCCCATGAACCTCAGAGACACGTTGAGCTGTTCATAAATCAAACCGTACCAGTCAGGCTGAATTAATGAGTGCATAAGTGCTGCACTTCGAACCATCTGCTTTACCACAAACTAGCAATTGTAATTAAATTTCCCATGAGATATGGACCCAATTTAGACCTCATTTTGTTGGAGAAAAACCATTACATACAGTTTATACATCAGTAGGTGGTATTAGAAATACACAATTCCTTACATGTAACACAAACAGCTTTATTTTTTTTTAATAGATTTTGTTAGGGATGAAAGTGTATGCTGTACCACTGAGATTTATCACTTTATCCATCATTTATAATCTTTAGCCAGGAAATAAAACAGGCAAAACATGAACATTGATTTAAATCCAACCAAACTACTTAATTTCCAAACAGAAATGTTGGATGAGGTGTATGTTTGTTGATGTGAAACAATTGTGATAAAAAAAAGTGCATTATAGATAAAAAAGTTTTAAAATTAAACATGCAGTTAATACCCCACATCACAAAATATTATGACTAATCATCATAGACACTCACTGTAAATGAGCATGAATAATTTACATTAAAGGTGCTATTATGTAAGAATTGACCACCTGTCAAATTCATACTCCAGACAAACAGGGGGCAGTATATCTCCAGAAAGTTGGGCCGTCCACCCCATCAGAAGAAATGTAATTTATGTCATTATGCAAATAAATAAACAAACAAAGTCATATACACACTAAAGGGTTAGAAATGGAATATGCACAATGTATTAAATACAACCCCAATTCCAAAAAAGTTGGGACGTTGTGTAAAATGTAAATACGATCAGAATGTAATGATTTGCAAATCTGTTTCAACCCATATTCAATTCAATACAATACAAAGACAAGATATTCATTGTTCAAACTGATAAACTTTATTGTAAATATACAGTGTCATGCAAAAATATTCATCCCCTTTGGTGTTTGCCCTGTTTGTCCGGTATTCACCCCCAAAGTCAATACTTTGTAGAGCCACCTTTTGCTGCAATTACAGCTGCAAGTCTCTTGGAGTATGTCTCTATTAGCTTAGCACATCTAGCCCATCTAGATTTTTGCCCATTCCTCAAGGCAAAACTGCTCCAACTCCTTCAAGTTAGATGGGTTGTGTTGGTGTACAGCAATCTTCAAGTTATGCCACAGATTCTCAATTGGATTGAGGTCTGGGCTTTGATTAGGCCATTCCAAGACATTTAAATGTTTCCCTTTAAACCACTCCACTGTAGCTTTCACAGTATGTTTAGGGTCATTGTCCTGCTGGAACGTGAACCTTCATCCCAGTCTCAAACCTCTGGCTGAGTCAAACAGGCTTTCCTCCAGAATTGCTCTGTATTTAGTGCCATCCATCTTTCCTTCAGTCCTGACCAGCTTTCCAGTCCCTGCAGATGAAAAACAGCCCCACGGCATGATGCTGCCACCACCATGCTTCACTGTAAGAATGGTGTTCTCAGGATGTTGGGTTTGTGCCACACATAGCATTTCCCATTATGGCCAAAAAGATCAATTTTAGTCTCATCTGACCAGAGAATCTTCTTCCATGTGTTTGGGGAGTCTGCCACATGCTGTTGGGCAAACTCCAAACGGGTTTTCTTAAGCAATGGCTTTTTTCTGGCCACTCTTCCATAAAGCCCCACTCTGTGGAGTGTACGGCTTAAAGTGGTCCTATGGACAGAGACTCCCATCTCCGCTGTGGATCTTTGCAGCTCCTTCAGTGTTATCTTTGGTGTCTTTGTTGCATCTCTGATTAATGCCCTCCTTGCCCGGTCTGTGAGTTTTGGTGGGCGGGGCCTTCTCTTGTCAGGTTTGTAGTGGTGCCATATTCTTTCCATTTTGCTATAATGGATTTAATGGAGCTCTGTGGGATATTCAAAGTTTGAGATATTTTTTATGACCCAACCCTGATCCATACTTCACAACTTTGTCTCTGACCTGTTTGGAGGCTCCTTGGTTTTCATGTTGCTTGCTTAGTAGTGTAGCAGAGTCAGGGTCCTTCCAGAACAGGGTGATTTATACAGACATCATGTGACAGATCATGTGACACTTTGATTGCACACAGGTGGATCTTAATCAACTAATTATGTGACTTATGAAGTGAATTGTTTGGACCAGCTCTTATTTAGGGGTTTCATACAAAAGGGGGTGAATACCTATGCACACTACAGATTTCTGTTTTTTCATCTTACCTTTAAAGTGGTCGGCATGTTGTGTAAATCAAATGGTTCTAACCCTCCAAAAATCCATTTTAATTTCAGCTTGTAATGCGACAAAACAGGACAAACACCAAGGGGGATGAATACTTTTGCAAGACACTGTACACTCATTCTGAATTTGATGACTGCAACACATTCCAAAAAAAGGTTGGGACAGGGCAACAAAAGACTGGAAAAGTTGTTGAAGCTCAAAAAACATCTGTTTGGAACATTTTACAGGTAAAAAGGTTAATTGGTTATTGGAAAGTTTTAGTCATTCAGAAGCAAGGAAGGGTCGAGGTTCACCAGTTTGTGAAAAGCTGCGTGGGCAAACAGTCCAAAGGTTTAAGAACAATGTTTCTCAAAGTACACTTGCAACGAATTTAAGGATTTCACCATCAACAATCCATAACATCATCAAAAGATTCAGAGAATCCAGAAAAATCTTGGCACATAAGAGGCAAGGCCAAAAACCAACAGTGAATGCCCGTGACATTTGACCCCTCAGGTCAAACTGATAAAACTAATATGACTGTATTAAGGATATTACTACATGAGCTCAGGCACGCTACCGTGCAAAGTGAAAGCTATATATCAACAACATCTCGAAACACCGCCAAATTTTCTGGGTTCAAGCTCATCTAAGATGGAAGGACGCAAAGTGGAAAAGTGTGCTGTGGTCTGACGAGTCCGCATTTCAGATTGTTTTTGGAAATCATTGCCATTTTGTCCCACACAGTAAAGATGAAAAGGACCATCCAAATTGTTACAAACACGAAATTCAAAAGCCAGCATCTGTGATGGTATAGTGATGTGTTAGTGCTCATGGTAACTTGTACCTCTGTGACGGCACCATTAATGCTGAAAGGTACAGACAGGTTTTGGAGCAACATGCTGCCATCCAGATGATGTCTTTTTCATGGACGTCCCTGCTTATTCCAGCAAGATAACACCAAGCTACATTCTGTACGTGTTCCAACAGCATGTCTTCATAATAAAAGAGTGCAAGTGCTAAACTGGCCTGCCTGCCTCTCATTGAAAATGTGTGGCACATTATGAAGTGCAAAATACGACAATGGAGACTCCGAACTATTGAACAACTGAAGTTGTATATCAAGCAAGAATTTCACTTTCAAAACTTCAACAATTAGTGTCCTTAGTTCCCAAATTCTTAGTGAGTGTTGTTAAAGGAGAACTGAAGGCAAAATTTTTTATTATCAAAATTCTATGTCATTTTATTAAATATCGGAATGCATTTTTGATCGATATTTTGTCGCTGCTATAGCAAGTTATGAGTGTTTGAAATATGCTCTGTAATATATCAGTCCATATATCAAAGTGACGGCCGTAAACGAGATTCGTTGAGACCTGTGCGAGACATCGTAGGACGGAAGTAAAACGTACAACGGAAATCAAAGTGACCGACATCTGCCAACGTTGTCAAAAGATGCGCACGCTGTCTTTCGAATGCTGATGTAATCAAGCCGGAAGTTTTGTTTGTTTTGATAGCAATCAGGAAAGTTTGAAAAAAGTAGGTAGTAATTGTCATTTAAACTCGTTTTTGTGCAATATTTCATTTGGAAAACAGTTTTCAAAATGGCGGCACTGACACTTCACGCTTCGAAGTCTCGCACAAGTCTCGTGAAGATCGTGTGGATAAGCGACGCCTGCCGTGGACCAAATGAACTAAATTAAACATGGCTAAAAAATGAATAGGCGGATAAGTATAATATTTAATTGCGATTAGTTGCCAATACGAGTCACGATATAAGGTTACTAAAACCGAAAACGTAATTGAATAACACGTTAATTAAGAAATAAAGCAAGTTTAAAAATGACTTCAGTTCTCCTTTAAAAGAAAAGGTGATGTAACACAGTGGTGAACATAACTCTGTCCCAACTGCTTTCAAATGTGTTGGAGGCATTAAATTCAGAACGAGCGGGTATTTACCAAAAAAAAAAAACCAAAACAATAAATTTTAACAGTTTGAACATTAATTACCTTGTGTTTGTATTGTAGTTATTTGAATATACATCAAAAAGGGTTGTTGCTTTGTTTTTTTGTTTTTTTAACTTAGAAGTGTGTCACACATATGTCTATGTGGCAAATTGCATTGTATAACAGAGATTGAAAAGCAAAGCATGTGCATACAGTACATTCTGCAGTGATATGTTACGTAAATTATTAATTAGCTCGCTACCTAGCATGCTACATAGCTAAGCAGTAGAATATAGTCATGAAGTTATGACAGCTGTTCTGAGTAGGTGGAGTAATGAAAGTCATGAAAGGACATTTGATCATGGTGGTGTTCACAATGGTGATCTAACCAAAGAATTAGAAGAAATAAGTTTAAAAAAAAAGGCGTACAGGGCCACTTCCATCGTCTCCCTGCGGCTGTTGGATTTGCTAAAGGGAAACTTTCCTGGAGCTGAAACACACTTTCTTCTCTGCCAAACAGGAGGCTTGATTCTACAGACATGGCTTTGTTTCTGTAGGCGATATGGTCTACCCATGAGGCAGCAAAGATCTCCTACAGCCTGTGATGAAAGAAGCTCCTCTGTTTGCCAGAACGTCTGCCAGTGAAGACACTAAACTGCTGAAGTAGCAGCCAGGAAAAAAGAAAAAAAAATCCAACAACAATAGCTCAAGAGCCATCAGTCACATCGATGTAGGAATGTGTCCTAGTGCCAACTAAAAGACAATAACTGTCCTTTACATCAGGTTCCATCATTAAGACTCTTGTGTTGTTGTTTTTAACGTTTCAACTCTACTTGCTGGTCTTTTTTCATCCACATCTCCTCTACAGAGCTTCTCGTGAAGCAATACCTGAAGTCTCATCACTGACTTCCTGTTCCTGCAAGCATCAAAGGGTTCTGCACCACATTATACACACACCCTGGTTTAACACCTGCACCCCAGCTCGGATCTTCAAACTTCATTAAGATTGAAGCAAAATCTCTGTCCCCACATGAGCGTCTCACTGCAGCTCAGACAGTAAAGATGGGCAATTTCTCTCCAGTCAATATCAACGGTAACATTTTACACTTACATACTGTACACCGAGTGCGTATTGTAAGTACGTTTGTACACCTGGACTGACCGTGTCATTCTTGTTAACTGCTTATTTTAAAAATTCTGAAATTATTTTAATTATTCTTAGAGATGATATGGTGCAGCTTTTTTTATTTTCTTGATAAACATTGAGTACGAGTCAATATCAACACCCATCCGATATTGTTTTCATATCAACAATATAATACAACAAAGTACAATAAATATAATAAAGAATAAAGTATAAATATAATACAAATGAATCCTAACAATAGACAAAAAAAAAACAGCCAAATTTTTTTATATTTGTAAATACGTCCAGTTTTTTACTTTTCTAAATCCAATTCTAATCTTTGCCATTAGTTATAGGGTCTGATATCTGATATGCTTTTTTCCAATATCTGATCCGCCGTATCAGAGGTATTGGCCTGATACTGATTCTTGCTATCGGATCAATGCTGACTCTCATTACTGTTTATGCATTGTTGAAATGTTCATTTCCCAGTGAGCACTTCAGCAGTTCCTTTTGCACATTTTCCAAGTTACTTCAGTTCAGTTCAGTTTTATTTGTCATATATAAGTTAACGGGTGGCACGGTGGTGTAGTGGTTAGCGCTGTCGCCTCACAGCAAGAAGGTCCGGGTTCGAGCCCCGTGGCCGGCGAGGGCCTTTCTGTGCTGAGTTTGCATGCTCTCCCTGTGTCCGCGTGGGTTTCCTCTGGGTGCTCCGGTTTCTCCCACAGTCCAAAGACATGCAGGTTAGGTTAACTGGTGACTCTAAATTGAGCGTAGGTGTGAATGTGAGTGTGAATGGTTGTCTGTGTCTGTGTGTCAGCCCTGTGATGACCTGGCGACTTGTCCAGGGTGTACCCCGCCTTTTGCCCGTAGTCAGCTGGGATAGGCTCCAGCTTGCCTGTGACCCTGTAGGACAGGATAAAGCGGATACAGATAATGAGATGAGATGAGATGAGATGTAAGTTAACACAGGGTCAAAATTACAACATTACAATGAAATGCATTGGACGAGAGAAGAACCAGAAACAAGTCTCTCATCATTGGAGTCCTTCAGAAGTTTAAAAGAATAGTGATCTCATCTCATCTCATTATCTCTAGCCGCTTTATCCTGTCCTACAGGGTCACAGGCAAGCTGGAGCCTATCCCAGCTGACTACGGGCGAAAGGCGGGGTACACCCTGGACAAGTCGCCAGGTCATCACAGGGCTGACACATAGACACAGACAACCATTCACACTCACATTCACACCTACGCTCAATTTAGAGTCACCAGCTAACCGAACCTGCATGTCTTTGGACTGTGGCGGAAACCGGAGCACCCGGAGGAAACCCATGCGGACACGGGGAGAACATGCAAACTCCACACAGAAAGGCCCTCGCCGGCCACGGGGCTCGAACCCGGACCTTCTTGCTGTGAGGCGACAGCACTAACCACTACACCACCGTGCCTCCAAGAATAGTGATATAGAAAGTAAAAGTCATAAATATAAAATAGAAATGAAATTAAAAGTCTTATATAAGAGAAAGTCTGTGCATGTATTAACTTGGGGGGGGGGGGGGGGGTAGTGCAAGTGCCAGTACTCTGTAGGTACCAAAGAAGGCGACTGGACTTGCTTGAAATCCTTGAAGACGGTTCGCCTCTCATCCGAAAGGCTTCTTCAGTTCTGTCTGACTAGCAAGGAGTTCCAGGTATTTATCCTCTAGTGGACCAAAAGCAACCCTGATGAGAGTCGTTGAGGTCACATGGGTCATTGACCCTCTCAGTCGTCCTGTAGGTGTTAAGCCCGGCACACACAGGTGACTTCTCGTCGCAAGCGTATTGCGATTTTTGGATGCAAGTTTCCCCTCTTGGGTAGCTGTGTGTGCGTGTTATCTGCGACCAGTGGGTGATTTAGGGAGGGGGATGCAAGTCACGTGTAAATCATGTGACTACTTCGCGGGCGGAGATTAACTTAGCCTTTGGAGGTGATTGCTTTGTTATTGCAAAGACACGCACACGCGGCGTTATCTCTGCAACAAGTCAGCAACTGGTGATTTTTTTGTCACAGAATATCAAGCATGTTTTATACCTGCAATCTATCACAAATATCTGCACACGAAGCAATTTTTCGCTTGCGTCAAAAAGTTGTACGACCAAGCAATGGAAAATCGCTCATGTGCACTGGGCTTTAGGGTCACTGGAGGTTGGCTCTCTCTGCCATCATGTGAGTCTTTGAAGTCAGCAACCCACAGATCACCCTAATGACCCTCTAGGCTGCTAACATCATTCACACCTGGCCCCCAGGGACCCAAACACCTACAGGACAACGGAGAGGGTCAACGACCCATGTGACCTCAACGACTCTTCTTAGGGTTGCTTTTGGTCCACTAGAGGATAAATACCTGGAACTCCCCACTAGTCAGACAGAACCTTTCAGATGAGCGGTGAAATGTCTTCAAGGATTTCAAGCAAGTCCAGTCACCTTCTTTAGCAGCTATGGTTTACGATGACCTGGATGACTGAGAACCAAAACAGGCAAGCACCAGTACTGTACATTGGAGAAAGTGAGGTGTGTAAGTGCCTATAATTGCATGTTGGGGAAAGACAAATTAAGTACTAATACCAGTTAGTGGTTGTACAGTTAATGACAATGTAAATGTAATTTGAAATGAACCAACCAACCAAAACCAAACAAACATATGGGATGGTAGTCCATCAGGTAGCATCACCAGGGATGTTATACAGGAGGAAACAAGCCTGGATAGAAATCTATAAGAAAAGTCCTTAATGCCAAATATGGCGATTGTACGCATATATTCCGGCCCTCTCCCCAAAAAGCCAATCATCTCCAAACCAGGAAGCATGTTAAGCCGATAGTTTTGTTGTATTGATGCAAACACACAATTGCACATGCGTAATAGAAGTATAGCGACTTCATAGCAACCTTGTGCATGCATAGTAAAAGTATGGCCTGTGCTGTCAGAAATAGGGGTACAGTAGGAGTCCATTTCTGTCCCCTAGGGGTGCCATTAGAAATTTTGGACCCTATGAAAGAATATAATATTGCCCCACCCCGTAGTGGTGGCTACAATTATCGATGCCTTAACGATCTTTTGGCTGTTGCAAAAGTAGAAAAGACTTTCAATACGTAAATTGTGCATGAATAACTGCTCAAACTTCCACTGGAAAAAAAAATGAGTTGATTCCCGATTACATATGCCGCTTTTCCACTACCGACGCGGCTGAGTTGGGCTGAGCCGTGCTGTGCTGAGTTGGGCTGAGTCGAGCTGAGTGGGGCTGTTAGAGTTGCATTTCGACTACAACTGCGCTGAACCGTGCTGGCTGGAAGTGGGTGGACACATTGGGTGGAGTTAGCGAAAGTGGATGGACGTCACGTGATGTCGTTAGGTGGCGCAAACAGTGACATCAGTGACCTTTTAAGCGGTAGTCTCACGACCCGGATAGTAAACAATAAACATGGAGGACATGGAGTCGTTAGTGTTGCTGGTCTTGGTGCTGTGGCTTGTTGTCACCGACAACGGCAACAGATACTGGCAAGAGCATATAGATGAGGCGAGGCGCATAAGGCTTCAGAAATTCTCGTAATTCGTAATTCTTCTTCTTCCGGGTTTACGGTGTTTACAGATCCCAGCGGGGCATGTGTGGGCATGTGAGGACACTCCTCCTCACCAATCAGTGCACAGGGGAGTGTCTCCTCATGCCCCCAGCCTCACTTGGCACGGTTTGGCTCGCTTCAGCCCCACTCCAAAACCGTGCGAGTTTTGGGTGCTGAGTAGGGCTGAAGCGAGCTGAGTCGTGCTGCTCTGAGGTAGTCGAAACGCGAGCCGTGTCGGGCTGAAGTGAGGTGAAGTGAGCTGAAAAACGGTAGTGGAAAAGGGCCATTAGCTTATTAGATCACATGACACCGTTCCACAATTATCGACACTTTTGTCCACAGTTACCGACACCGTTCCACAATTATTGACACCTTTGTCCACAATTATCGACATCCAGATGATTATTTGTTAAAAAATAATGGGTATGTGGAATTAAGTTAACAAAACATTGTTTTTATTTAAAATTTGTTTTACATAGACTTATATTTAGTACAAAATATCTTTTATATAAATATATGGATGTCGGTGTTTACGTAAATGAGGAAGTAATTCTAATGTTTGTAAACAAATGAACTGATAATGTTTAACCTGCGTCAGAAAATCATTTTGTTCCACTTTCTAAGTATTTTTGTAGATCACAGTTTGTTAATAATTCATTGTTGTTTGTATTAATTTCTAGTTTTGTAGTTTACCGATAAATATCAACAGGGAATCGACATCGTAACCACATGAACATCCAGGTCAAAGGTCGCATGTCATTCCTTGAACCAAAATATAAAATGTCTCCTGATATTGTAATATGTGGTGGATATTTACAACATACTGCAAAAAAAAATCTGAATGGAATAGAAAAATCTGAATATTTCAAGCATGTAATTTTTTATATGTTAAGAATTTAATTCTGCTCTAATTCTATTTACTGCAATCAGATTCTAAATACTCTATAAACATTCCATTCTGTTATGAATCAGAAAAAAAATATTATAAATCACAGCACTTTTATTTTTTTAAAGCTCTTCATCTACTTCAACGTTACACAAAGATCGATCCATAACTGTTGTAAGTGAACCTTAATTCCACAGGGTGTCGATAATGGTGGACACCGGTGAAAGTGGTCACTATTATCAACACCTTACGTGACGTCTCAAACGCACGTTTAGATACAAAATGGTGGCTGTCAAATGAAAGAGTAAGAAACAAAATAGGTTTTGATGAGGAGATCATGAAATATTGGTGAATTTGATCAGTAACAACATGTCCATGATCTTTCCAGCATGCTTACCTGCGATGATAACGTCCGGGTTTTCCAAAGAAATTGCTGATCGTGCTGAAAAATATTCCATCTCAGGTAACAAGCTGTGTCAGACAACAAGAAGATATCTTTATTTCATACTAAACACTAAAATTTACAAATAACATAAACATAAAACAGACAAATAGTATGATGCTGCCTAGAAATAACTGAAAAGCTAATCGAGCTAGGCAGCAAACAAGATCAAGATCAAAAGGTGAGGGTGAGGCGGGTCTTCAGGTTGATTAATTAACCAATAATAACTGTTGGAACTGAAACTCACCTTTGTAAAATTGTTTTTTATTGTTAAATCTGAAAAGGTGTTGATAATTATGGACTGTCGATAATTGTGGCCACCGCTCTCTCTCTGTCTATCTGTATATATACAACCCCAATTCCAAAAAAGTTGGGACAAAGTACAAATTGTAAATAAAAATGTAATGCACTAATTTACAAATCTCAAAAACTGATATTGTATTCACAATAGAACATAGACAACATATCAAATGTCGAAAGTGAGACATTTTGAAATTTCATGCCAAATATTGGCTCATTTGAAATTTCATGACAGCAACACATCTCAAAAAAGTTGGGACAGGGGCAATAAGAGGCTGGAAAAGTTAAAGGTACAAAAAAGGAACAGCTGGAGGACCAAATTGCAACTCATTAGGTCAATTGGCAATAGGTCATTAACATGACTGGGTATAAAAAGAGCATCTTGGAGTGGCAGCGGCTCTCAGAAGTAAAGATGGGAAGAGGATCACCAATCCCCCTAATTCTGCGCCGACAAATAGTGGAGCAATATCAGAAAGGAGTTCGACAGTGTAAAATTGCAAAGAGTTTGAACATATCATCATCTACAGTGCATAATATCATCAAAAGATTCAGAGAATCTGGAAGAATCTCTGTGCGTAAGGGTCAAGGCCGGAAAACCATACTGGGTCCCCGTGATCTTCGGGCCCTTAGACGGCACTGCATCACATACAGGCATGCTTCTGTATTGGAAATCACAAAATGGGCTCAGGAGTATTTCCAGAGAACATTATCTGTGAACACAATTCACCGTGCCATCCGCCGTTGCCAGCTAAAACTCCATAGTTCAAAGAAGAAGCCGTATCTAAACATGATCCAGAAGCGCAGACGTCTTCTCTGGGCCAAGGCTCATTTAAAATGGACTGTGGCAAAGTGGAAAACTGTTCTGTGGTCAGACGAATCAAAATTTGAAGTTCTTTATGGAAATCAGGGACGCCGTGTCATTCGGACTAAAGAGGAGAAGGACGACCCAAGTTGTTATCAGCGCTCAGTTCAGAAGCCTGCATCTCTGATGGTATGGGGTTGCATTAGTGCGTGTGGCATGGGCAGCTTACACATCTGGAAAGACACCATCAATGCTGAAAGGTATATCCAGGTTCTAGAGCAACATATGCTCCCATCCAGACGACGTCTCTTTCAGGGAACACCTTGCATTTTCCAACATGACAATGCCAAACCACATACTGCATCAATTACAGCATCATGGCTGCGTAGAAGAAGGGTCCGGGTACTGAACTGGCCAGCCTGCAGTCCAGATCTTTCACCCATAGAAAACATTTGGCGCATCATAAAACGGAAGATACGACAAAAAAGACCTAAGACAGTTGAGCAACTAGAATCCTACATTAGACAAGAATGGGTTAACATTCCTATCCCTAAACTTGAGCAACTTGTCTCCTCAGTCCCCAGACGTTTACAGACTGTTGTAAAGAGAAAAGGGGATGTCTCACAGTGGGAAACATGGCCTTGTCCCAACTTTTTTGAGATGTGTTGTTGTCATGAAATTTAAAATCACCTAATTTTTCTCTTTAAATGATACATTTTCTCAGTTTAAACATTTGATATGTCATCCATGTTCTATTCTGAATAAAATATGGAATTTTGAAACTTCCACATCATTACAATCCGTTTTTATTTACAATTTGTACTTTGTCCCAACTTTTTTGGAATCGGGGTTGTAGATAAAGATTGTTTATCACCAAGGATTCAAATGCCAAAAGACAGACGCCGAACCTTCTTGGTAGTAAAATCATGGCTTGAAGAGGCTCTAAACTATCCATAACCTTAACCATAAGGTACATAATTCAGAATCTGTCATATAATTGTACTACCACAGTGTGTTGTGAGATCTATGTGTATGTGTTATTAACATTTGGATGGAATGAGCTGCATGCTTGGTTCGTAACATTAGCTGATCATAAAGGGAAACAAAAGGGTGATCTTAAAAGTGGCAATAGCATTATCACCTTTACATTTTAAGTCAAGCTATCTAACAATCTTTTTTAGCCAGTTTTTCTCCATTTCATTAACGGAATGTCTATATGAACGTTATGAGCTAAAATCGTACTTGCTTGCGATAGCTAGCTGCTCACATGGTTAAAGCAGCATAAATACTAAACATCGGTCTGCATGAGCCTTAACCCTAAAGCCCTTTGTTCACAGATTGCTCTGTAAATACATTATCAACAAAATACTGCTCGCCTCCTTCTGCTTCAACTGGGAGGGGGTTCGAGGGAGGGTTTACTAATGCTGAGGCTGCATCTATGCATGTTGAGGTCAGACCTCATGAGTGAACACGCTAGTTACTAGCATGCGTCTTCACCTAGCTGGTGCACGAGCTGTATAGCGAACTTACAAATTCACTGAGCTCTTTGGAGACCAAAATTACATTCATTACTCGTCTCATTTTCAGTGGCAATAAAGGTAACCTATGACATATTTAAGTAAAATGACACTGCATTGTAAATTAAGTTGTTAACTTGATCATCAAAGCAGCGGTTTAGCTACAATAATAATCTTCTGTAGCGTTAACGTTACTGTAGCATGTTAGGTTAATAGCCACCGAAAGAAGGTCAGTGAATAAACGTATAGGCCACCTTTCTTCAGAAAAAAACTGGGTGACTAACTGTCAGATCTTTTTTCTCTTTCTCAGCTTTCTATTGCCTCTCTTTACGTTTCCGGTAACCCGATTTCTTCATCATGGTGTCAATCTACTGATGGTTCACCATCAATTCTGCTTCTACAGTGCAGCTAATGTTAGTGCTGGATTGGATCTATTCGAATAATTTTGCGGAAAATGGAAAAACAAACCAGAAGGTTGTTGTATTTGCTTATTTTAAGAGACGAAATTATGAAAAATATTTTAATTAAATGAACTTACACATAGGAATAATATTAATATTGTCCTCTCAGGGCCCTCTGTCAATGCTAGAATCATCCTATTACCCCCCGTGGCGCCCCTGCTGTCCCCCAAGGTACAATTTACACTGATGTACCCTCTAAGGCTCATTATTAGACCTTAAGGTAACTATATGTACCTTTTTAGGGTCAAAAAAGTATATATACTGTATGTTCCAAAGCACTATATAAAGGGTACAAATAAGTACCTTAGAAGGAACTGGCCCAGTGACAAGCCGGTGTAGCCCTAAAGGAACAACAATAATGTACTTTATTTTCTGAGAGTGTGTGTGGGGGGGAAGGTTTTTAAAACTTATCTTGGGGCAAAGTCACCAAACATTTATCCCCATTTATTTACAGTGGTGCTTGAAAGTTTGTGAACCCTTTAGAATTTTCTATATTTCTGCATAAATATGACCGAAAACATCATCAGATTTTCACACAAGTCCTAACAGTAGATAAAGAGAACCCAGTTAAACAAATGAGACAAAATATTATACTTGGTCATTTATTTATTTGGGAAAATGATCCAATATTACATATCTGTGAGTGGCAAAAGTATGTGAACCTCTAGGATTATCAGTTAATTTGAAGGTGAAATTAGAGTCAGGTGTTTTCAATCAATGGGATGACAATCAGGTGTGAGTGGGCACCCTGTTTTATTTAAAGAACAGGGATCTATCAAAGTCTGATCTTCACAACACGTTTGTGGAAGTGTATCATGGCACGAACAAAGACGATTTCTGAGGACCTCAGAAAAAACGTTGTTGATGCTCATCAGGCTGGAAAAGGTTGCAAAAACATCTCTAAAGAGTTTGGACTCCACCAATCCACAGTCAGACAGATTGTGTACAAATGGAGGAAATTCAAGACCATTGTTACCCTCCCCAGGAGTGGTTGACCAACAAAGATCACTCCAAGAGCAAGGTGTGTAATAGTCGGTGAGGTCACAAAGGACCCCAGGGTAACTTCTAAGCAAATGAAGGCCTCTCTCATATTGGCTAATGTTAATGTTCATGAGTCCACCATCAGGAGAACACTGAACAACAATGATGTGCGTTTCAGGGTTGCAAGGAGAAAGACACTGCTCTCCAAAAAGAACATTGCTGCTCATCTGCAGTTTGCTAAAGATCATGTGGACAAGCCAGAAGGCTATTGGAAAAATGTTTTGTGGACGGATGAGACCAAAATAGAACTTTTTGGTTTAAATGAGAAGCATTACGTTTGGAGAAAGGAAAACACTGCATTCCAGCATGAGAACCTTATCCCATCTGTGAAACATGGTGGTGGTAGTATCATGGTTTGGGCCTGTTTTGCTGCATCTGGGCCAGGATGGCTTGCCATCATTGATGGAACAATGAATTCTGAATTATACCAGCGAATTCTAAAGGAAAATGTCAGGACATCTGTCCATGAACTGAATCTCAAGAGAAGGTGGGTCATGCAGCAAGACAACGACCCTAAGCACACAAGTCGTTCTACCAAAGAATGGTTAAAGAAGAATGAAGTTAATGTTTTGGAATGGCCAAGTCAAAGTCCTGACCTTAATCCAATGGAAATGTTGTGGAAGGACCTGAAGCGAGCAGTTCATGTGAGGAAACCCACCAACATCCCAGAGTTGAAGCTGTTCTGTACGGAGGAACGGGCTAAAATTCCTCCAAGCCGGTGTGCAGGACTGATCAACAGTTGCCGCAAACGTTTAGTTGCAGTTATTGCTGCACAAGGGGGTCACACCAGATACTGAAAGCAAAGGTTCACATACTTTTGCCACTCACAGATATGTAATATTGGATCATTTTCCTCAATAAATAAATGACCAAGTATAATATTTTTGTCTCATTTGTTTAACTGGGTTCTCTTGATCTACTTTTAGGACTTGTGTGAAAATCTGATGATGTTTTAGGTCATATTTATGCAGAAATATAGATAATTCTAAAGGGTTCACAAACTTTCGAGCACCACTGTATATGGCATATGATTAAAAATAAAGCTTTTATTGTCACATACAGTACAGTATACATGTACAATATAGTGAAATTCTGCCCTTTGGATATCTTAACTCGGGAAGCCATGGTCTAATGGTTAAAGAAGCAGCTTTAGGACCAAAAGGTTGTGGGTTCAAATCCCTGGACCAGCAGGAATGGCTGAAGTGCTTTTCAGCAAGGCTACAAACTCCAGGCTGCTCTGGTTATGCTGTATCTTGCTTGGGATAAGAGTGTCTGCTAAATGCCTGTGTAATGTAACTTTAATAGGATGTTGGAGCACATGACATTCTGCCTCACATCTCATCTCATTATCTCTAGCCGCTTTATCCTGTTCTACAGGGTCGCACGCAAGCTGGAGCCTATCCCAGCTGACTACGGGCGAAAGGCGGGGTACACCCTGGACAAGTCGCCAGGTCATCACAGGGCTGACACATAGACACAGACAACCATTCACACTCACATTCACACCTACGCTCAATTTAGAGTCACCAGTTAACCTAACCTGCATGTCTTTGGACTGTGGGGGAAACCAGAGCACCCGGAGGAAACCCACGCGGACACGGGGAGAACATGCAAACTCCACACAGAAAAGCCCTCGCCGGCCCCGGGGCTCGAACCCGGACCTTCTTGCTGTGAGGCGACAGCGCTAACCACTACACCACCGTGCCACCTCATGTCATTATATAACAACATTATGGTGTCTGGAAAAAACAAAAAAGCAAAAACCAACCACCTGTGAACACCTGCCTTGCATTCTGCAGATTATTATTATGCCGTAGTCAGCTGGGATAGGCTCCAGCTTGCCTGTGACCCTGTAGAACAGGATAAAGCAGCTTGAGATAATGAGATGAGATTATTATTATTATTATTATTATTATTATTATTATATAGTAAAGAGACGTGAAGAAGAAAGAAGCAGTTGTCTTCATTTACTGTATGTGTTTTAATTTTGAAAGTTGAAATGCTTCCTCTGCAAACAGACCACTGGTGGGTTTTCCAAGAGCCTTTTAACGCTAAGAGCATCTTAACTAGGAGAGAGAGAGAGAGAGAGAGAGAGAGAGTTCATTGTGCTGTTCACGCTGCCATTTAACAATGATCTTTGTGCTACGATGCTTTTGGGAAACTCGGCCAGTTTTGGACTGGTAATAGAGCAAGGAAGTCAAGGTTTCTGTTAGCCACCAGGGGGCGACACGTCATCTCACAACAGTATCACAACTTGCTTTAGGACGCCTGTACTGTATATATTTCATTGTATGTCATATTACATTCATGTTACCTTTTTCTGGATGTCAGAAAACAATTTACAGCATCGTTCATTCATTAGATTTTCCATTTTATCTTTTTTTATTTGATCTCAGAGACAGGGCCAATCTTAATTCATTATTTAGGAGCTAATAGCAAAAAAAAAGAATTTGACCTGCAGTTAACACCTGCCTGCAAGTACAAGTGCAATTACTTTTCCATCACCTTGTAGCCATTCAGTGTGTATGATAAACACATGATATACAATAAATCTTCTTGGTTTATATTTAAATACATGATTTCTAAATGGGGCGGCACGGTGGTGTAGTGGTTAGCACTGTCGCCTCACAGCAAGAAGGTCCGGGTTCGAGCCCCGTGGCCGGCGAGGGACTTTCTGTCCAGAGTTTGCATGTTCTCCCCGTGTCCGCGTGGGTTTCCTCCGGGTGCTCCGGTTTCCCCCACAGTCCAAAGACATGCAGGTTAGGTTAACTGGTGACTCTAAATTGACCGTAGGTGTGAATGTGAGTGTGAATGGTTGTCTGTGTCTATGTGTCAGCCCTGTGATGACCTGGCGACTTGTCCAGGGTGTACCCCGCCTTTCGCCCGTAGTCAGCTGGGATAGGATCCAGCTCGCCTGCGACTCTGTAGAACAGGATAAAGCGGCTAGAAATAATGAGATGAGATGAGAATGAGATTTCTAAATAAATGTATCATTTCTCAGTAAGTGTCAATAATATCATGACAACAATATTTAAAACCATTATACGCTCACCGCTCACTTCAAGAGGAACTTGTTCTTGATTCTCAGATTCCTGTTCTTGGCTGCAGGAGTGGAACCCAACGTGTTATTCTCTCTCTGTTGCATGCTGAGTTGCTTTTCTGCTCACCACGATTGTAAAGAGCGATTATATGAGTTACTATATCCTTCCTGGCAAAAAATAAATAAATAAAAATTGAACCAATCTGTCCATGTTCCTCTGACCCTCTCTTATCAACAAGGTGTTTGTTTCCACGCACAGAACTGTTGCTCACTCAGTGTTTTTTTGTACTCTAGAGACTGTTTGTTGTGTGTGAAAACCCCAGGAGGAGATCAGCAGTTTCTGAAATACTCAAACCAGTCCATCTGGATCAAACCAACACCCATGGCAGCCAATCAAGAGATTGACTGATTAGAGAACTGCATAAAACAGCAGGTGCGTGGATGGGTATTTCTAATAAAGTGGCCAGTGAGCATATAACTTGCAATATATTAAAGTCAAACATTCAGTCCCGTCCCAAAGTATTGGAACAGCAAGGCTGTTTTTGCTTGTTTTTGCTACACACTGAAGACATTTGGGTTTGAGATCAAAAGATGAATATGAGACGATAACTTTCATTTCCTGGCATTTACAGGATCTCGACGTATTAAACAACTTAGAACATTGCACCTTTGATGGCAGAACACACAATTTTGAGGTGACTAAAAGTATTGGAACAGACAGTCTTAAAGTAACTAACACCTATTTTTTTGGTTGCGTGTCCTTTGCAACCAATAACAGCATCAAGCCGGTGAACAACTGACATCACCAAACTGTTTCATTCTTCTTTTGTGATCCTTTTCCGGACTCGCACCACAGCTTCGTTCAGTTGTTTGTTTTGGGGGTGGTGTTTCTCCATTCAGTCTCCTCTTCAGGAGATGAAATGCTGCTCAGTTGGGTTAAAATCTGGTGTTGGACTTGGTTAGTTTAAAACCTTACACTTTTTTCCCCTGATGAAGTCCTTTGTTGTGTTGACAGTGTAATTTGGGTCATCGTCACTGTCTGAGCCGACTTGCAGTTAAGCTCGCGTTGGCCTTCGAGATGGCCAAGGGCGATATATATTTTTGGTCCTTCCCGCTATAAATTAAAATCTGATTAGATAGATAGATAGATAGATAGATAGATAGATAGATAGATAGATAGATAGATAGATAGATAGATAGATAGATAGATAGATCCTTTAATAATCCTTTACAGGAAATTACAGTGTCACAGCAGCACAACATTCAGACATCACATCACACATTACCTCACCAATAACTCTAATAATTGAATACTACTGTTAGGTTAAAATAGATAAATAAATAATAATACTAAAGCAGAAGGAGTGCAGTTACTTTTGTGCATTATAGAACCTTATAGCAGCTGGTATAAAGGACTTCCTAAATCTCTCCGTTTTACATATTGGTGCAATCAGTCTCTGACTAACTACTATTGTTAACCACTTTCAGGGCATGGAGTGGGTGTTGAGAGTTATCCAAAATTGCCCTCAATTTACTCAGGGATCTGGCCTCTGTCACCTGCTGAATTGTTGGGAAAACAGTCCCTACCACTGATCCCGCCTTCCTAATTAGCTTGTCCAGTCTTTTGTTGTCAGCAGCACAGGCTCCCACACCCCAACATACAACAGCAAAGAAGAGGGCACTTGCCACCACTGAATGGTAGACACTGCATAGTAAGGGCTGACAGATATTAAAAGATCGCAGCCTTCTTAAAAAATAAAGTCGGCTTTGGCCCTTCCTATACACAGTCTCCATATGACTCCTCCAATCCAGCCCACCATCCAGCTGCACTCCCAGGTACCTATGGTTGGCAACCACCTCCACCTCAGTGCCTCTGATGGTGATTGGTGTTGGTTGAGTCCTTTTCCTCCCTTTCCTGAAGTCCACAATAAATTTGGTTAATTAATTAATTAATCTGTCACTTCCTACATAAACATACACTGCCATGGCCTTCTGTCCCGGCAATGAAGTCCTAACCAATGAGTGAGCAGCTCTAAACTTTTCTCAGCCAAGACACAACAAACAAAACAATCTCATTGGAGAACTCGATTTTAATGTTTTCAGGACAGTAACTGAAACTAATTTGATAGAAAATGAGGCCGAATTAGAATTAGAAGAGAATAATTATAATTAAATGATGAAAGAATGAAAGAAATGAACAAGCTCAACTATGAGCTACTGCTCACTGATGTATCTCCCCTGCTCTCGCTTATATCAGAACGTAAGCAGTCGAAGGAATAGGACGCTTATTATGAATGTTGACTTCAACAAATAATGAACCCTGAAACAAATAAGTAAAGAGCAATGTCTCTCCCCAGGGATTTCAAACAGCATCCTGGGAAACTGTCATTTTGAAGTAGCATTTTGCGTCTTCAAATAGCATCAAAATCCACCCTGCATGTTTCATAAATACATTCAGTCGGTAAACAGGAAGTCGATGTGTGACGGACCTGAAAATGGTATACATGGTATAGAACCCCAAGCTGAAGTTTGGTACCAAGTACCAAGTGGCTATGATTTGTGATTGCTGAGAAAAAAGGTGTTTCAGACGGACGGAGATACAGATGGACGGATGGACGGACAGAGGTAAACCAGTATTCCTCCCCCAGAACAGGGGTATAACATTATATACAGGTCCTTCTCAAAAAATTAGCATATTGTGATAAAGTTCATTATTTTCCATAATGTAATGATAAAAATTAAACTTTCATATATTTTAGATTCATTGCACACCAACTGAAATATTTCAGGTCTTTTATTGTTTTAATACTGATTATTTTGGCATACAGCTCATGAAAACCCAAAATTCCTATCTCAAAAAATTAGCATATCATGAAAAGGTACTCTAAACGAGCTATTAACCTAATCATCTAAATCAACGACTTAACTCTAAACACCTGCAAAAGATTCCTGAGGCTTTTAAAAACTCCCAGTCTGGTTCATTACTCAAAACCGCAATCATGGGTAAGACTGCCGACCTGACTGCTGTCCAGAAGGTCATCATTGACACCCTCAAGCAAGAGGGTAAGACGCAGAAAGAAATCTCTGAGCGAATAGGCTGTTCCCAGAGTGCTGTATCAAGGCACCTCAGTGGGACGTCTGTGGGAAGGAAAAAGTGTGGCAGAAAACACTGCACAACCAGAAGAGGTGACCGGACCCTGAGGAAGATTGTGGAGAATGACCGATTCCAGACCTTGGGGGACCTGTGGAAGCAGTGGACTGAGTCTGAAGTAGAAACATCCAGAGCCACCGTGCACAGGCGTGTGCAGGAAATGGGCTACAGAGAAGCAGCACTGGACTGTTGCTCAGTGGTCCAAAGTACTTTTTTCAGATGAAAGCAAATTTTGCATGTCATTCGGAAATCAAGGTGCCAGAGTCTGGAGGAAGGCTGGGGAGAAGGAAATGCCAAAATGCCTGAAGTCCAATGTGAAGTACCCACAGTCAGTGATGGTCTGGGGTGCCATGTCAGCTGCTGGTGTTGGTCCACTGTGTTTTATCAAAGGCAGGGTCAATGCAGCTAGCTATCAGGAGATTTTGGAGCACTTCATGCTTCCATCTGCTGAAAAGCTTTATGGAGATGAAGATTTCATTTTTCAGCACGACCTGGCACCTGCTCACAGTGCCAAAACCACTGGTAAATGGTTTACTGACCATGGTATTACTGTGCTCAATTGGCCTGCCAACTCTCCTGACCTCAACCCCATAGAGAATCTGTGGGGTATTGTGAAGAGGAAGTTGAGAGACACCAGACCCAACACTGTGGATGAGCTTAAGGCCGCTATCGAAGCATCCTGGGCCTCCATAACACCTCAGCAGTGCCACAGGCTGATCGCCTCCATACCACGTCGCATTGAAGCAGTCATTTCTGCCAAAGGATTCCCGACCAAGTATTGAGTGCATAACTGAACATAATTATTTGAAGGTTGACTTTTTTTGTATTAAAAACACTTTTTTTATTGGTCAGATGAAATATGCTAATTTTTTGAGATAGGGATTTTTGGTTTTCCTTTACTTTTTTGCCAAAATCATCAGTATTAAAACAATAAAAGGCTTGAACTACTTCAGTTGTGTGTAATGAATCTAAAATATATTAAAGTCTAATGTTTATGAGTACATTACAGAAAATAATGAACTTTATCACAATATGCTAATTTTTTGAGAAGGACCTGTATATAACATTTGAAATGCTGATATGTTTGGGCTTCTCTGAAGGTCTAGAAGGCCCTGAAGGTTCCCCTCTGCTTACAAGAGAAAAACATATCAATGGACATTGAAAAACTGGAAAAGACAGTGTGTATTTATAATAATAATAATAATAATAATAATAATAATAATAATAATAATAGTTGGCTTTGTTTGTGGTATATCAGATATATTCTGTTCAGCTACTTGTGTTCGACTTGTTCAATATCATGCTAGCTGAATGGAATATATCTGATAGAACACTCAACACCAGCCAATATTATTTAAATATGTCATAATTATGTCTTAGTATCACATAACTATGAAATCATGTTTCTCATAATAATCCATCCATCCATTATTCACGGGTAGGGCGGCACGGTGGTGTAGTGGTTAGTGCTGTCGCCTCACAGCAAGAAGGTTCGAGCCCCGTGGCCGGTGAGGGCCTTTCTGTGCGGAGTTTGCATGTTGTCCGCGTGGGTTTCCTCCGGGTGCTCCGGTTTCCCCCACAGTCCAAAGACATGCAGGTTAGGTTAACTGGTGACTCTAAATTGAGCGTAGGTGTGAATGTGAGTGTGAATGGTTGTCTGTGTCTATGTGTCAGCCCTGTGATGACCTGGCGACTTGTCCAGGGTGTACCCCGCCTTTCGCCCGTAGTCAGCTGGGATAGGATCCAGCTCGCCTGCGACCCTGTAGAACAGGATAAAGCGGTTAGAGATGATGAAATGAGATAATCGTTCACACTCACATTCACACCTACGGTCAATTTAGAGTCACCAGTTAACCTAACCTGCATGTTTTTGGACTGTAGGGAAACCCACGGGGAGAACATGCAAACTCCGCACAGAAAGGCCCTCGCCAGCAACGAACCCAGAACCTTCTTGCTATGAGGTGACAGTGCTAACTACTACACCATGAAAGAAGATAATATCTCATCAGTATGACGTGACTTCTTTTTTTTTTTTTTTTCAAATGCTGGAAACGGGCTTCCAGAACAATGACTCATGACAATTATTCCTGATCGTGTTGAGACAGACACCTCCCTTTGGGTGGAGATCATTTCCAGGGTGATGGTCTCACTGTGCACTGCTCATTTCCCCCAGCAGGCTGCACACCAGTCATACTTTTCCACCTGACCCACCCTGACTGTGTTCGGCTCCATCCCTTATGGCACCCTGTCTCACACCAAGTGCACTAGATAGTGTGCAGGGGGCTGTGATCTCACACCCTGCGGAGCGCGCGGTCCTGCTCACTCGGCTGCAGTTTGACAGTGCCTCGCTGTGCGCGTTTGTGTTTTGTTTTCCCGGAAGTGGAACTCTGAGAGGAGTTTTGACGGAAGTTTTGGGGACCTTTCCTTCTTCCCCGTGCAGTGGGATCTGCTCTGGCCATGGTGACACTGCTGCTCTTCTCACAGGCTCTGAGTGGGAGCTGCTTGTGCAGGGTAGAGAGTAAACGCACCTCCGGCGTGCAGGAGAAGAAGCTCCTCCAGGGATTCAGTGTGGAGCAGCTCTGGGTCCTGCTGGCTCCTGCAGTCCTGCACTAGAACCTCTTCATCCAGCACACAGCCTGCACACTGCACTGGTGGGTTTGTTTGTTTGTTTGTTTATTCTGCTCTGTAGGTTGCATGTGCTGCTGTTTTGCAAGTTTTTTTTTTGGGTGGTGGTGGAAAATGTTTTTTTGTTTGTTTGTTTTGGACAAACGTCTACTAAAAAACTTGGAAACAAACAGACCAAAACAAAACTTTTTTTTTTTAAAAAACATTATTTATTTATTTATTTATTTATTTATTTATTTGGTAGACTTGAGCCTCAAAATTGCAATAAATAATTAAATGAAATAATTAAATGGATGAATAAAAGGTTTTTCTTTTCTTGATAAACCTCTGCTACAATCTATAAATAAATAAATACTTTTTTGGACAAACTTGTGCCATAAAATATGAAAATGCCTCATCTCATCTCATTATCTGTAGCCGCTTTATCCTTCTACAGGGTCGCAGGCAAGCTGGAGCCTATCCCAGCTGACTACGGGCGAAAGGCGGGGTACACCCTGGACAAGTCGCCAGGTCATCACAGGGCTGACACATAGACACAGACAACCATTCACACTCACATTCACACCTACGCTCAATTTAGAGTCACCAGTTAACCTAACCTGCATGTCTTTGGACTGTGGGGGAAACCGGAGCACCCGGAGGAAACCCACGCGGACACGGGGAGAACATGCAAACTCCACACAGAAAGGCCCTCGCCGGCCACGGGGCTCTAACCCAGGACCTTCTTGCTGTGAGGCGACAGCGCTAACCACTACACCACCGTGCTGCCCTTTATGAAAATACCTAATTTATATAATTTCTTTTTTGGCCAAACTTTGGAAATTGTAACAACAACAACACAAAAAAAGTGTTCATGAAAATATTTGGTTTTGATTAGATTTCTGCTACAAAACCTGTGGAAAAAAACCCCCAGTAAATAATAAACAGTAGATAAACAAGATTTTTTTTTTCCAAACTTGTGCGACAAAATTGCCAAACAAATAAATAAATTCTATTTCTTTTTGGCCAATCCTTTACCAGAAAATTGGAAAATAAGCTTAAAGGACCCATGGCATGGTGGTTTGTTGATGCTTTAAACGGGCTCGTAGAGGTTTCCGGATGTTATATCCGCAGCCTTTCTCGAAATGAACCCTCGGCACGTAGATATAGCCTCCTGGGAGAAAGCCCCATTTCAGCGCTTTTCCCAGTGCGTCGTTTTGCTAATGAGAAGCAGGAGGCGGGGAAGGGTAGAGGGTGGGGACGGGTCTTATCATTAATATTCATGACATGTAAACGTGTTACCTCTGATTGGCTAACAGCACTGTGACGCTACCTCCAGTGGGTCAGAACAAGCGGATGTGGGTGTCTTACTATGGCGAGAGAGAAGGAACAAACTGCGAAGGGAAAAATACCGCGCGCTGACGTCATTAAGGTGCGACGCGAGGAAATAAAATAAATTCCACAAATGTTTGGGTTTTTACTAAACAAACAAAAAAAATGAACGAGTGACTTAAAAAAAAAGAATGTGGGTGTCTTTGTAAAAACTGTTTTGATTGGCTATTATAACAGAGCATGCTGCATGCTTTTTGGTTTTGTAGCGCAGAGTACCTGGCTAACTGCAGGAAGCGGTTAGCTGCACAGCTAATGTAGCCATTGCAAGGCTAACGTGGCACCGATTTTAAAACACGGCAAAACGACTTAACAGTTATACACTTACTTGTTCGGTGTTTGTGGCTGATGCGGCAGGGATGCTTGGTACGGACCCAGGCTTCAGTGACAGTTGATGTGCAAAACCTGCCCTGTACTGTCCCAAGTTGTGGAAACATTCCTCAGGAAAATGCTTCCGATAAACATGCACCGTCTTAGGTAGACTCGACGGCGTATTATTGGAGTAAATAAAATTAAGCCACTGCGTCTTCAGGGGCTCTCCCGTCGGCAGTAAAAACAGACTCCTTTCTGTGTTGTCACATCCATGTACAGCGCAACTTCCATGTTTGGTGGCAACTTTTGAGCTGGGCGGGGCAATCCATACAGTGGGTGGGAATCCAGAGGGGGGGCGTGGGGATCATCTCCCTTGCTGACGTAGGCAAGGGAAGAGTTTATCAACGCGCCGTTTTGACGCGCCATTCTCAAATGTTGGGCATAGTTTGGTTTACACATTATGAAATTTCTAGCCACTGGAGTGACTTAAGAAGGTCAGAGGAACTCATTTTAACGTTAAAAAACCTCAGAAAGTGAAAATTTCATGCCATGGGACCTTTAACCAAAAATCTGATTATTTTTTGAGCCAAATTTGTAGTACACTATTAAAGACAAGATTGGTAATTCTAATTTTAAAATCTTGCTTTATTTATTTTTTATTTGTATTTTTGGCCAAACGTATGCTACAAAATTTGGAAAAAAGAGATTTTCTTTTTTTTTTTTACTTGACTGTCTTGTGAACTCTTCTCTGTATGTTTCCGTTGTCCTTTGTGTCACCTCTTTTATCAAACAATCTGTGAATACTCCTCCACTGTTCGGAGTTCTTGTTTCCTCTGATCCGATAAACACCATCGATTGCCTCATAGATTTCCAAGCTGTTTGATTTTCTGCTCATAGATCCAGAAAATCCAGTTCCGTAGAAAAGCCTTGATCCTTCAGCTGGATGCTGTGTGTAGGTTAGGTTATGTTACGTTACGTTACTTTTCCTTTGCCAGGCCATTTATAAATCTGTGGTGGAGCAGCTTTATTGCCTTCTCGGTATTTTACAGAAATGTCGGAGGAACAGCACAGCCTCTGAAGAAACGGGCACCGTTCTGCTCTTCCTCACAGGCTGTCAGTCAGCGGGACTTGTTGTGATGTTTGCAGATTTAGTTTTGCACTTGAGCTGTGAGGTTAACGTAGCGAACATGGAGGAGAAGCTTATAGCTACTAGTTTAGCGTAGCTCGTGTAATTGTTTCACTGTGTAAGATTCTGAGTTCTTCTACAGCTTAGTTGAAAGCTCGATTCTGATTGGTCGAGAGGTGTTGATTTAATTTTCACTGGTTTATAAGAGATGATATGATCCTACAGTTGTGGTCAGAAGTTTACATACCGTGACATGAATGTCATCTCAGATATGAATGTCATGGCAATATTTGGGCTTTCAGTAATTTCTTTGAACTGTTCTTTTTCTGTGGCAGAATGATTGTACAGCATACAGCTTTAATAAAATAATAAAAAAAAAAAAACTCTGGAATTTGGTGCACAAGTTTAAATTTTCTTTGGGTTTTCTGAAATCAACACAGGGTCAGAAATATACATACAGCACACCTAATACTTGGGTAAAATGTCTCTTCGCAAGATTCTCCTTGACCAAACATTTTTGTTTACCATGAACAAGCTTCTGGTTGGATATTTCATGACTCTTCATGGTAGAATTGGTAGAGTTCAATTAATTTTTTTTTTTCCCCCTTGGCATGGACTCAACTTATAAGCACGGTCCATATATTTCCAATAGGGTTGAAGTCAGGACTTGTTTTAAGCTTAATGTTCACCTGCTTTATCTTCCACAACCAGCTCTGATGCGTGTTTGGGTTCATTGTCCTGTTGTAACTCCCAATCATGTTCAAGTTTCTGATGGTTTATGCTGAAGAATTCTGAGGTAGTCCTCCTTCTTCATTATTCCGTCCACTTTGTACAGTGAACCAGTTCCACTGGCAGCAAAACAGCCCCAGAGCATGATGATCCTACCACCACCACCAGCTGGGACAGTGTCCCTCTGTACATGGTGGTCATTGTGGCCAAACAACTCAATCTTTGTCTCATCTGACCATACAGCTTTCCTCCAGAAGGCTTTTTCTTTGTCCGTGTGGTCAGCTTCAAACTTTAAGCTTGAAGGTGTCAATTTTGGAGCAGGGGGTTATTTATTGGATAGCAGACTCTTAGTCCATGGTGATCTGAACTGTAGACAGTGATCCATCAGCTTCCAGTTCATGGCAGGGCTGTGCCATGGTGGTTCCCAGGTTGTTCCTGACCATCCAAACCAATTTCCTTTCAGCTCCAAGAGACCTTCCGGAGTTGCGCATGTCTGCAATCCTCTTTCTCAGATCTGCACTGAGCTCCTTGGATTTTCCCTTTGTATTGTGTGTTGGTCAATCCAATAAGTGCTGTAAACAAACCCTTTTTATGAAGGCACAGAGAAGCTACCAGCTGTAGTCAATCATGATCACTAACAGGAAGTTGAGAGATCTCGGGCTTGGCAAGATAAAAGACATTTTGGAAGTTCCAGCACCTCTGAATTAAATCTGAGTGTATGTATATTTTTGACCCTGTGTTGAGTTCAGAAAACCCAAAGAAAATTAAAACTTGTGCACCAAATTCTAGTTTTTTTAAATTATTTTATTAAAACTGTATGCTGTACAATCATTCTGCCACAGAAAAAGAACAGTTCAAAGAAATTACTGAAAGCCCAAATATTGCCACGACATTCATGTCACTATATGTAAACTTCTGACCACAACTGTACATCTACCGTACTTAGAAGTAGTTCTACTACATCTGCCATGTCTACATCTACTACTTCTATAGCTATGAAGCATCTACTACTGCTTCTTCTACCTCTACTTCTATATCTGTCTACTACTTCTGTATCTACATCTACTAAGTAGAAGCAGACCTACTACTACTACTACAGACGTCTCCTTCTTCTACTGCTTCTATATCTATGTCTACGTCTACGTAATAGATGTAGACATAGAAGTAGTTCTACTGCGTCTACTTCTTCTATATCTACGTCTGCATTTACTACTACTTCTACCTCGATGTCTACTACTTCTCGCTGATGGAGTGACTGTTTACAGCTGCAATAAAGTAAGTCCTAACAGAAACTAAAGTTTCATGGACGTTCCACAACGTGATGAAACGTAATAAAGCATAGAACATCTCTCTTAAATAAATACCAGTTGTAATCGTGTTTTATTCCTGACATAAATTTTCACCTGGTTGGACATGGAGGTTTTTCATATAGTGCGATAAGGCCTGATTGGATTTAAGGTACATGATGTATAAAGCGTCTCTGTTTCAGATCTAGAGCTCATACCCAGTGTGCTTCAGGTAAATTTCCGATAAGGTATTGGGCATAAGATGGAGGGGAAAAATACTGAGAATGCAAATGAGTGGGAGTGGATTGTTGTTTTTCAGGAACAAGCATGTAGAGGCGGCAGCTCTCTGGAAAGGGAGTGTTTCAGTTTTTCAAAGATAAGCTCGCTATTGTGTTGCTGATGAAAGTAATTAACTGAAATGAGTTTGTGAGATTTTAATGCTGTTGTGAAAGCATTGTAATTCTTCACGCTGAGCATGTTCACTACCTGTCCTGTGAAACAAGGTGATCACCGGACATGGACAAAGTACCCAAGTTCATTACTTCAAAGTACAGATCCCACTGATCAAATGTGACTCTGATTGCAAGTAAAAGTTGTCCAGTCAAATTTTTACTTAAGTACTGAAGTACTTGCTTTTAAAAATACTTAAAGTGCCATTCCACCATTGGATGTATTCTTTGGCATAAAATACAATATATTTTGACAACATATATAAATGGTATCACTAGATAGAGAAATCTTTTAGCTTCAAAATGATATATCAGGAGGCACGGTGGTGTAGTGGTTAGCGCTGTCGCCTCACAGCAAGAAGGTCCGGGTTCGAGCCCCGGGGCCGGCGAGGGCCTTTCTGTGTGGAGTTTGCATGTTCTCCCCGTGTCCGCGTGGGTTTCCTCCGGGTGCTCCGGTTTCCCCCACAGTCCAAAGACATGCAGGTTAGGTTAACTGGTGACTCTAAATTGAGCGTAGGTGTGAATGTGAGTGTGAATGGTTGTCTGTGTCTATGTGTCAGCCCTGTGATGACCTGGCGACTTGTCCAGGGTGAACCCCGCCTTTCGCCTGTAGTCAGCTGGGATAGGATCCAGCTTGCCTGCGACCCTGTAGAACAGGATAAAGCGGCTTGAGATAATGAGATGAGATGATATATCAAACATAATTTTTTGACAACAAGTATATTAATTTTGCGACCAAAGTCACCTACCCTTTTAATTTCCGCGCGTGATGTCATCGGCAGGTTCCCCTTCTTGTGTACCACGTGACGTGGCACATATTATCAGCAATGGCGGATAGAACGCGATAAAAATAATACCAATAAATCTAGCTAACTGAAAGATTAACTCAAAAATTTTCGCAATTTTTTTGGCCCCCATATACGAGGAGAAATGACTCTCTCACTTTGGGGGTTTCCTGGTCTAAAAATAGACCGACACGTGGTACACAAGAAGGGGAACCTGTCGATGACATCACGTTTCACTACCGCGCGGAAATTAAAAGGGTAGGTGACTTTGGTCGCAAAATTAATATACTTGTCGTTGTCAAAAAATTGTTTGGTATATCATTTTGAAGCTAAAAGATTTCTCTGTCTAGTCATGTTGTCATAAAATATATTGTATTTTATGCCAAAGAATACATCCAATGGTGGAATGGCACTTTAAGTATTAAAAGTACATTTTCTGTGAACGTGTTGTATTATTGCTACAACGCTTACAAAACCTAATGCCTCTGAAGCAACCGACTGGATTTACTGACTAACTTCTAGAACCTGGTAGAACATTACAAAATGAAACAACTGCCATCTACAGGTTTCCCTTTGAGCATGCACTGACAGTTCCATCATTCTGTCGCTAAACGAACAGCTGATCACATCGAGGTGCTCGCTGAGCGCCGATATTTATTAGTTTGGTCCTGCGTTTCCTTTCCTTCATATAGAACATAACGTCTTTTCTTCTCGCTTTTTTCCCGTTACTGTAGTCGGTCTTTCACGTTTCATGCGCACACTCACGTCCTCCATTTTTCTCTCCTGTTTCAAATTTGTATCCCACAATGCCTTGCGTGAATGGGGAAAGCCCACTACGTGATGCATGACGTAGTATCTTGTACTGGGTCATGGTGAAGCAGGAAAAAATAGCGGAGAATTTAGAGCCATGTGGAAATCAATTCATTAATTGTTCTGTTTAAAAAAAAAAAAACACAAATAAAATTTGAAGTCTGTGATTCGAATTCAGTAGCTTTCAGTCACTAAACAAAAATAATTGGGTGTCGTCGGGAAAATTCTTCTTATGACCTACACTTGAAAAATCTGAAAGGCAGTCGAGCTTGAAAATCTTAAAATGACCACCTTCATCCTGTGGAGTAGTATAAAACCATTTGGCGCTTTTGGACCAAACAATTCTAGGGACTTACTGAGCGGAGCTACCCACTGGGAAGTTCTCCTGAAAATTACGTACCTTCAAGGTTTTTTGGTTTGTATTCACACCGCCATTAGAAATGCTGAAATGATGTAAGCTGGCTTGCTAGCGTGATGTTAGCAGGAAATGCAAGTGACAATTTTTATATTTTGCTTAGACGCGTCAAAATCATGCTGTGTTCTGTCTGTCGCAGATACGCTCAATAAAGCCTGGACTTCACTGTCGGTCTATTTGTCCATTTGTTTTTATTTTTTTTTTAATGGCAACATTTTAAGAGTTGTTTACGCACATTTTTAAAACTTGGTTTGTTGGTGCGGCATTGGTTCGTGTTCAACCAATCAGCGTACACTTATAGTACCAGTCAAAAGTTTGTACACCTACTCATTTATAGGATTTTCTCCATTGTAGAATAATACTGAAGACATCAAAACTGTGAAATAACACATGGAACATATACAGAATTATGTGTTAAACAAAAAAAGTATTAAAAATGTTTGATATTTTAGATTCTTCAAAGTATCCAGTGTTTCCCTTGATGATGCTTTGCACACTATTGGCATTATCTTAAATAGCTACACGAGGTCGTCACCTGGAATACTTTTCAATTAACAGCTGTGTCTCGTCAAAAAGTGGACGAGTTTCTTGCCTTTTTAATGTGTTTGAGATCAAACAGTACAGTAAATAGTAAATACTAACAATGCTCTAAATAAATAGCCCTATTCAACACCACAACTGGAGTAATCCATATTATGTCAAGAACCGAACAGCTAAGTAAAGAGAAACGACATCCATCATTACTTTAAGACATGAAGACGTGTCTTTTTTTTAATTAATAAAAATAAAGAAAAAGCATTGACTTGGAAATGGTAACCAAATGTTTAACTGGTCCTGTATGTCTGAACCAATCGCCGTACGCTTCTAGGAGAGACCCTGAAGTAGCTAAAAAAAAATTTTGCGTCTTTTTTGGTGCAATCTGGTGACTTCTGGAGCTGCCTTAAAAAGAAACGGAAGAAAGCATTTAATTTTAAGTGTGAATTATATTTTATTAGGTATTTAACACATTTTATTTAGTAACTTAAAAGGTTATAACAAAGTTTAAATTTGCTTTCTTATTCATTAACCAGAACTTTACAAGTCACTGTAATTATCAATAAAATCTTCTACAAATTCCTGCAATAAAAGCAGAAACCTTAAATTATAATTTCTAGCGCACTTAAGGCAAAAAAACTAAATATACATTTCTGCAATTGAGTCGTATTACACAGAATCCGTCTTTACGATAAACAACAAAGACGATAAATGAGATTCAGCAACTCTGAAGATTAATATTTTGAAATATATCCAACTGAAAATAATAGATACCTTTAGCAAGTTTTGATTTTACGAAATTTACATAATGCAAATGTTTGGAATCATTTTGATTCTGTTAAAAACTGCAATAAACAGGAGTTAAAAATAAGTGAAATTACGTTACAAAT
Source organism: Neoarius graeffei (assembly GCF_027579695.1). Classification (NCBI taxonomy): domain Eukaryota; kingdom Metazoa; phylum Chordata; class Actinopteri; order Siluriformes; family Ariidae; genus Neoarius; species Neoarius graeffei. The sequence goes on from NC_083577.1 coordinate 5,399,790, forward strand.
GAAAGGAAATTTTCCTGTAGTTACTAGAAATGTAAATACTGTAAACAATACAAAAACAATTCAATAATAATGGTAGTTTATGAAAGTGCTATTTAAGATGATGTAACTCTTGGTGAAAGAGAAACCAATCAAAAGAGTGAAAGTGATTATCATGCCGTTACCATGGGAACTGTCTTTTATGAACGCGTAAGTGGGCGCTCAGCGCGCCGACTCCGGTGTGACTGAGGAAGGGGGCGAGTTTAATGTTTCATCTAATTTAGGTAATTTAAAAACTATAATATTTGTCAGTGGGCAGGAAAGTGTAAAGTATAAAGTCTGTCAATATGTTTATCAGGCTTGTATGATGATAAACTCACGAAGATATTTATCTAAATCCATGACCTACTCATTCTAAACCTTTGAAGCGCTGCCTGAGAAGCTCTCAAAACTCGTAGTATTTTGCTTCCATTCAAGCCTCGTTTCGAAGTCTGACCAATAAGGACGCTACATTTTTGGTGGTAAATTTGATTTTCTTGATTGAACTTCCATATATGGAAAGCGTGCATGCTGGGCACGCCCTGGGAAACCGCTGATCGTCGACAAAAATGTCCACAGAAACGCACAAAATTACTTCTCAAAACAGCAAAATGTTGGTGCACATGCGCTAGTATAAAATTGTATAAGCAGTGTTTGGGGATTTATGGTAGTGTTTTTTGAGAATTGGCAGTGTTTTTTAAAAAACAACAAACAAACAAAAAAAAACGGTTGCACAGCTCGCTAGCTAAGCCTACGTTTCACCACAGCATACCGTGCTGCGCATCAAACAGATGGAAGAAAAGCAGGTAAATATAGTTTTGTAAATAAACAGGCAATAAACGAACCACTACTTTTTATTTTGATTCCTTTTCTAGTCCTGCATTGCCATAATTTTTTTTTTTTTGAGAAATGCAAACAAATTGACCGAGAAGTTACGCTAGACCATAATATTATACTATAGGAAAATTATGTCATGTATGATGTAGTTATGGCGGCCTCGGTGACAAAAAAATAAATAATCCCGTCCATTTTCATCACTTTCGTGGTTATATCATTAAGAACAAATTCAACATGCAGCTTTTTTTTTCCTTTTAATAAAGGACAGACATAAAGACCGACTTTTAGCTCAATTTGTTTATTTGTGAGATATTTTCTTTAAAAGTGGTAAGTGTATCCTGTAGGGGGTGCTACTGAGGTAATGATTCGTTGATAGTTCCTGGATCAGCCAGCGAAAATGGTGCAAAATTTCGCACACCATTACACCATTCTATAAGCGGGGACAAAAATCCCATGGTGCAACACAATTACAAAACCTTAACGAGTGAAAGGTTTTGAAAGTTGCAGAACAGATACTGAAAACCGTAGTGATCTTTTGATTCTTCTTGCAACATTACTGTCTTGCACACTCTCCCTGGTGAAAATCTTTCAAGGATCCGTAAAGTTCTTTGTGAGGGTCTTTTTGAGGATCCTGTTGAAGATCTCAACAAAGATCCTTAAAGATATTTTGAGGATCTTTAAAATTCTTGGCAAGCTCTTCAAGGATCTACAAAGATCTTTTAACTTCTTGCCAAGATCTTCAAGGATCTTCAAAGTTTTTTTTTTTCTTTCCTTCCTCCAAGATCTTCAAGGATATTAAACAAAAACCACATTCCATTCCAAGCATAATTCTTTATTGATGCTATTTCACACACACTGACCTTTCCAGTAGAAGTCGTCAATTAATTTGACCAAGAGATCCTTTTGAGATCTCTGAAACCTTGAAAATCATGAAAGATTCCTTCAAAGATCCTTTTAAGATGTTGGCTATTCAGGATTCCGTGGTAAAACCTTATCCAGCTCTTATGAATCATAATTATGTAAATGTCAGTCCATTTCCATCCTTGCCAATTCCACTGAATTAGGATCATTTAAAAAAATCTCGTAAAGACTTTGAGGATCCTTCCAAGATCCTGATTAAATCTTTGAGGATTCCAGTTAAGCTCTTTATAAGATCCCGAAAGGGATCCTTTTAAGATCTTTGAAGGATCCTTGTTGAATCCTTGAGGAAATTGTGAAGATCTTGACGAAGATCCTGATCAAATCCTCAAGGATCCTAGCCAAGATCTTAACAAGATCCTTAGAAGGATCCTACTAATATCTTTTAAAGATCCTAGTTGAATCCTTGATCTTAAAGGATCTTTGTCAAATCCTTGAGGATTTTGCAGATGAAGATCCTTTTGGGATCTCATAAAGATCCTTATCTTGAAGGATCTTTGGCAGGTCTTTGACAATCCTCATGGACGTTTTTCAGCATGGATGACTACGTTCGAGCAAGTTGCCTTTTCATTTCATTCCATTCGTCGTGTGTGTTGTTTTATAGTTCAGGGTTGTGCTCCAGTAGTCAGGTGTTTAAATCATCCGAGGGCGTGTCCGTGTGAGGGACATGGAAATAACCGTTTATGACCTGTAGGCTTGTGTGGCAAGCAAAGCGATCATGTGGTTGTTGACCTGCATTTTGTCGTCCTCCATATTTACTGGTCTCCTCCTCCTCTTCCTTTTAAAACTCTCTAACCTGGAAGTGAAGGAACGTAACAGAACAATCTGCACGGATTAAAACATCCATTTTATTTGGTTTCTTTTGTTTTGTTTAATTGTGGTGAGATTAGTGGCCTGTTCTGAGTCTTCTCCAGATTGTCCACTGTTGACATTGGAAAAGAAGGACGGCGTGCAAACAAGATGACTATCGTATGAGCTTCTTCAAATAACTGTGTCCAGGTGTTCGTGTGTCTTTGCACGTGTGTGAGAGACAGACAGACAGACAGAGAGAGAGAGAGCAGTATTGTGTGTGTTACTTGCTGAGCTAACATGGGTGGATCTGACACCATGTCACATGGGTTTCTACATTCTTGTCTTGATTGTGAAAGCGTGTTTGGCTCCGAGTCGGTTCTCTCTCCCAAGTGAAAGCAGCAGAAAGAGGAAACACACCAGTGTGGATCAAAACGTCTGAAAAGAGAGGATTCTGCCTGATCTGTCAGTAAGTGAGGGTTTGTAGGAAGCTGGAAGGTGTTTCAAATATGGATTAGTGTTGAAACTGTTTTAATCGGCTGAAATTGTCAAAATCACGGGTGAGTGGTTGGTTCGCTGCTCACAGATCTGCTGTAGGGATGGAAATGGTGCATGTTTTCATCTCTTGTGTCATGTCTGTTCTGTGGTACTTGTGGAAAAGGTGTTTCGACTCTGTCTGCCTTCAGAATGTACTGATGATGTCACTTCCTTTTAAACCCGTCTGAAATCTACAGCTTTAATCCATTTGTTTACTTTCACATGAGTATTGCGGGTCTTGTCAAGACTTTCATACCTGACAACGCTGTTTCTCACGAATCTTTACTTTTTTTTTCTTCTGTATAATAAGTGTGTAAATTCTGATTCATAAGTCATCGAACGTTGTGGCTCGAATGTATTTTAGCGCTTTGTTCGTCAAAAAGCAGCCCATGTTTCTCAGCAAAGCAAGACAACTTGTACTATACAGTTTTGTTTTGTCACTCGGTATTGTGTTATTGGTGTTTGCAGGACTGGAAAAAAAAAGGGTGTCATGATGTTTAGACTTTTGATAATGTCTTTGATTATTGAGGCATTTATTTTTGTATTCATTAAAGAATTAGTTATTTAGCAGAGATGACGTAATACCACTTTTTTTTTTCTTTTCTTATGTCATCTTTACAGAGGCACAGGTAAAGAAATGCTGTAAACCAAAAATAAAATACTATAAACAGTAATCCGTGAGCCATAATAAATGGAACGAAGTCACTATTTGGTGTGAGATGAAATTCCCTTTGCTTTAAAAAAAAAAATCCGTCTGAGGTCCAGTGAGTGCAGTTTTATGCGGAAATGATCTGTAGGTTTTACTGAGCGTCTTACAGAACCAGCCCCAGTTCTTCTGGACACTTTGACCGTCACACTCACTTCTTCATTTTACACCAAAACCCAGCAGCCTTCATTATGTTTTCTTTTTTTAATCTGAAAAGTGCTCTCTTATGGAATATGCTGCTCAGATATAAACAAACTTTCTGTAATGTTTTGATTGGATAATCAAGTCATAAAATAGAAATCAATAACAAAGTTTGTATGAAAAAAAAATATATAGGGTGCCTGAGACTTTTGCACAGTATTGTGTACAACCCCGATTCCAAAAAAGTTGGGACAAAGAACAAATTGTAAATAAAAACGTAATGCACTAATTTACAAATCTCAAAAACTGATATTGTATTCACAATAGAACATAGACAACATATCAAATGTCGAAAGTGAGACATTTTGAAATTTCATGCCAAATATTGGCTCATTTGAAATTTCATGACAGCAACACATCTCAAAAAAGTTGGGACAGGGGCAATAAGAGGCTGGAAAAGTTAAAGGTACAAAAAAGGAACAGCTGGAGGACCAAATTGCAACTCATTAGGTCAATTGGCAATAGGTCATTAACATGACTGGGTATAAAAAGAGCATCTTGGAGTGGCAGCGGCTCTCAGAAGTAAAGATGGGAAGAGGATCACCAATCCCCCTAATTCTGCGCCGACAAATAGTGGAGCAATATCAGAAAGGAGTTCGACAGTGTAAAATTGCAAAGAGTTTGAACATATCATCATCTACAGTGCATAATATCAAAAGATTCAGAGAATCTGGAAGAATCTCTGTGCGTAAGGGTCAAGGCCGGAAAACCATACTGGGTGCCCGTGATCTTCGGGCCCTTAGACGGCACTGCATCACATACAGGCATGCTTCTGTATTGGAAATCACAAAATGGGCTCAGGAATATTTCCAGAGAACATTATCTGTGATCACAATTCACCGTGCCATCTGCCGTTGCCAGCTAAAACTCTATAGTTCAAAGAAGAAGCCATATCTAAACATGATCCAGAAGCGCAGACGTCTTCTCTGGGCCAAGGCTCATTTAAAATGGACTGTGGCAAAGTGGAAAACTGTTCTGTGGTCAGACGAATCAAAATTTGAAGTTCTTTATGGAAATCAGGGACGCCGTGTCATTCGGACTAAAGAGGAGAAGGACGACCCAAGTTGTTCTCAGCCCTCAGTTCAGAAGCCTGCATCTCTGATGGTATGGGGTTGCATTAGTGCGTGTGGTATGGGCAGCTTACACATCTGGAAAGACACCATCAATGCTGAAAGGTATATCCAGGTTCTAGAGCAACATATGCTCCCATCCAGACGACGTCTCTTTCAGGGAAGACCTTGCATTTTCCAACATGACAATGCCAAACCACATACTGCATCAATTACAGCATCATGGCTGCGTAGAAGAAGGGTCCGGGTACTGAACTGGCCAGCCTGCAGTCCAGATCTTTCACCCATAGAAAACATTTGGCGCATCATAAAACGGAAGATATGACAAAAAAGACCTAAGACAGTTGAGCAACTAGAATCCTACATTAGACAAGAATGGGTTAACATTCCTATCCCTAAACTTGAGCAACTTGTCTCCTCAGTCCCCAGACATTTACAGACTGTTGTAAAGAGAAAAGGGGATGTCTCTCAGTGCTAAACATGGCCTTGTCCCAACTTTTTTGAGATGTGTTGTTGCCATGAAATTTAAAATCACCTAATTTTTCTCTTTAAATGATACATTTTCTCAGTTTAAACATTTGATATGTCATCTATGTTCTATTCTGAATAAAATATGGAATTTTGAAACTTCCACATCATTGCATTCCGTTTTTATTTACAATTTGTACTTTGTCCCAACTTTTTTGGAATTGGGGTTGTATGTGTGTGTATATAGATGTGTGTACATACATACATACATACATAAAGTGTAAAGTAACCAAACGAGTCATCAGCGGATGCCGAATCCCCACCGGCCCCCACATGAAACCCCACCCCAAATTGTCCGAAGGTGAATTGGTTGCCATGGAAATACGGAAAAAATAAAAATCGCTGAAATCCCAAAATGTCAAAAGGCACAACTCCTCACGTCACTTAACGTAACTGTCAGCTTTTGTGAAAAAAAAAAATTCCTAATAGTTATGCTCCGGAAACTAAAATGTTTACAGACAGACGGACAGAGCGATAGATATGTATCCCTCCGTATTCTATGCCGGGGGGATAAAAAGGACCAAAAAACCCACAGGCTATGAACAAAATTTGTACACAAGTTATGAGAGTGAGACTTAAATAAGAAAATACTTGACAATGAAAAGTACCGGTATATTCTACCAAAAAGTAATATTATTGCACAGCAGAAGTGGGTGATGGTGATGAGAGGCGTATAAAGTGACAAAAAGGTGATGGTAACCGTGGAAAAAAAGTATAACTAATTCAGGAAGAATACATAGATACACGCATGTCTTGTGCTTTTTTTTTTTTTTTTTTTTTTTTTTTTTTTTTTAAAAAGTCCATTAAACCCTGTTTTTACATATGAAAAATGATAAAGCATAAATATAGTTAAATAAATCCTAACAAAAATGCAGTTGTCTCTTTAAAAATTTTTTGAGTCTGTAACAAATGCAAAAGACTGACTTACACACATTTTTATATATATATATATATATATATATATATATATATATATATATATATATATATATATATATATAAATATATATATATATATATATATAAATATAAAAATATAATATCTCTTGATCTTGCATTTGTTACAGACTCAAAATGACCCCAAACCCCCCCCCAAAAAAAAATTTCACTGTTTCATTGGTATGAGCTCGATCCTGATCCTGGGCATCGGATCTGTAAACAATATCTTATTAAACAAAAATGACCTCATCTCTACGGAAAATGATGCACAAATGATTGGTTAAATTAAAACATTCATAAAATGCAGTAATATAACGGACTAGCATCCAATTACAGTCACTATACAGTAAAGGCCAATTTATGCTGACAACGCAGTCCTCGCAGATAGCGTCGCAGACAGTGTCTGCGTAGCCCCCCCACCTTCGCAGACACTCTGCGCGCACCTCCCAAAAATTGTGACCACCGCAGAAGCCTCGCAGACAGCGTCGCAGACAAGAGGGCTCTGATTGGTCCACGATACATCCGCTGTACACGCACTTCCGCTTCCCTACTTTCCCGGTTTGGTTTGTTTTCACGACCGCCATTTTTAAAAACATGAGCAAAGATGGAGCAGCACGAAGAGCGGTTGATCGAGGAAGTGAGGAAGTACGTACATCTATACGACTCCAGTTCTAGTCATTATAAGTAACCGGAGGATAAACACTCCACTAACCACACCCACCAACTACTCCTAGCGACTTCGCGCCCCCTTGCGTTGTGCCGATGAATAACATCGCACACGCCCATTACTCCCCACTCAACGATAAATTACAACTGTCTGCGAAAAGCTATCTGCAAAAGCCTTGTCGCAAGAGCATGCAGAGGCCTTAACACCATGATTTTAGTATTTACAGCAGTTTTTTTTTTTTTTTTTTTTATATATAAACTTGGGTCTTAAAGCTAGACGGCCTTTCGATTGCATAAAATTGGTGAAATTTGGTTCTGTCTGAAATGTGGTGATTGTGATATCTGTTTATTTCTGTAATATCTCACAAAATATCAGGCCGTTCTGTGGCTGGGAAGTGATTTAATTTGAGGGGATTAAAGCAAATAATGTGCATGAAATCGCTCGACAGAGGAAGTCCGTGTGCGCATGCGCAGGTTTACCACCTTCTTCTTTTGGGTTTTACGGCAGCTGGCATCCACAGTGTTGCATTACTGCCATCTACAGGTTTCCCTTTGAGCGTGCACTGACAGTTCCATCATTCTGTCGCTAAACGAACAGCTGATCACACCGAGGTGCTCGCTGAGCGCCAATATTTATTAGTTTGGTCCTGCGTTTCCTTTCCTTCACATATAAAATAACGTCTTTTCTTCTCGCTTTCTTTCCGTTACTGTAGTCAGTCTTTGATGTTTCATTCGCGCACTCACGTCCTCCATTTTTCTCTCCTGTTTCAAATTTGTATCCCACAATGCCTTGCGCAAACAGGGAAAGCCCACCATGTGATGCATGATGTAGTATCTTGTATTGGGTCATGGTGAAGCAGGAAAAAATAGCGGAGAATTTAGAGCCACTTGGAAATAAATTCATAAATTGTTCTGTTTTTAAAAACACAAATAAAATTGGAAGTCTGTGATTTGAATTCAGTAGCTTTCGGTCACTAAACAAAAATAATTGGGTGTCGGAAATTTTTTTTTTTTCATGACCTATACTTGAAAAATCTGAACGGCAGTCGAGCTTTAACTCTAAGATGCAGTGGTTCAACATTCTTTTGGCAAGTACTGACGATACCCATCACCCGATCGGTGAATATCACCACAGTGTATTAGAATTTATGAAAATATCACAAACACTTGACTTTGTTTTGGTCAGTTGGAGCGTTACTGAAAATGTTTGATGGGTTTACATTTAAATAAAAAAAAATTATCCGCCTGTATTCATTTTGTAGACAAAGAATCATTTAGTGAATTTCGAATAGCTAATTGATTTAAATGCTATTATAAAAGGAGTAATCATGGTAATAATTAATACAAAAAAAACTCATACTAGATACATGATCCTCTGTATGCCTAATGATGTATCGGTTTAACAAACAAGTCACATTATTTAAAAAAAAAAAGTTTAATCAGCAATTCTTCAGCAGAGAGGCCAAAATTATGAAATAATTTAAGACTGCATTAACTTGTCAGCTCAGTGATGATGCTAAAGTATCGAATCCAAGGCAAAATGTACTGAAAACCATTTTTAAAAATCATCGCCCCAATGCCACTTCGGAGAAATCTTGGTTTGAATTTTAAGAAATGAAAGTTCAGTGTATTTCCCCCCCCACGTAATTCCATTCCTGATTTTTTTTTTTTTCTTCTTTTTTTGGGTCAAAAGCTACCCCATACAGTGTGAAATTTTTAATTTAAAGTCCATGTAATGCCTTATTGTAATGCTTTAAAATGAGTATACATCATTCATAATGACCAAAATTCATTTATAAAGCAGGGGGGAAATATTAATTATTTATTTTATCAAGCACAAAACTGTCGATAAATCGCGGCGTCCGGATCCCAGAAAAAGGCACGCGTGGAACCCCCAGTTCTCTGGGTCATTTCCGTTCATCTGACTCCATGCTTGTTTACTCGCTGAAGTTGGATATCGTTGTTGGAAACTTATGCCATGTACACACGTAGCCGGGTATTTTTAAAACCGAACATTTTCCCCCCCTCCGTTTATAAAAAATGTTTTATCCACACCACCTCGTCTTCGAAAAAAATCCCTTCCACACATAACCGAACATCTGCGTTTTCAATCACATTCATAAGCATTCCAAACCTGTAGATGGCTATTTCCCCAAATCCTACCGCCTAATCACATCGCCTGTGCTCTTGGAGCAGTAGTTGGGCTTCTAAAATTAAACACGTAAATAGCACCTGCACAATAATTAATGCTTTCAAGGCACTACTCCGATCCATTACTTTTTACCTAGCCGCACACTACGCCGATTTTCAGCGTACCGAGCCAACTGAAGTCGCGAGTCAGGCGTAAAGACTAGTTTTCGATGGTACCGACTCATCTCACAGCCGATTCGAAAAACTAATCGGGAGCCAGACTGATCGGCGAGAGTCGCTAGCAATAGCCAATCATATCTTTGGCATATAACACGTGACATCATTAAACACAATTTCTAGCGCGAGAAATACGTGTTGGTAGCACCTAATGCAGGTATATACTGTAATTCCATAGACTGAAGCTTTATCCATAGACACAGTGGGCTGGAAAGCCACTCTGCTCAAGTTGTGTGGCTGAATTCCAAATCGCTTTAACTCCCCTATATAAGTGCACTATTTAAGGTTGGGAATAATAGCTCATGCAGCCTAGATAGTGCGCTACATATTCCATGTTGTGTCATTTGTAATTCAGCCTGTAGCATCTTCAAGTGTTGGATTTAACAGTAACTATATCCAATAGCCAATCACAAAGCTATTAAGTTGTCACGTGTCGCTTCAATCGCGACTGCACTCGTCAACAGTCGGGGGATATGTGCGTGCCCTGTCGGGAGTCGGCTCTGAAATGGGTCGGTTCGGTACCGCGTGGATCGCCGTGATGTGCGGCTAGCTTAAGTCCATGCTTAATCTGGCTTCTGCAGTAAACAAAGGTTGCACGTTTGATGTCAGGGCAGATTTGTTGTCATTTTTTTGGCGCAGATTGTGACGTTCTAAAATGCAAACCTCCGGTTATCTCTGTCTACACGAAAAGGCATACACAGAGTTTTCAAAAATCTTCACTTTGCCCGGAGTTTTTTTTAAATATTCATTTTTGATGTGTTTTCATGTGGATGACAGGCCAAAACGTAGAAAAATATCTTCGATTTAGCAGATACCCGGCTACGTGTGGACGGGGTCTTAGAAAAATGACAACGTGAAAGCGCTGCGTTGTTTTCGGATGTTCAGATCCATATACAACAGGACATCAGTTCACCGATTTCTGAGAAATGACACGAAAGCGACAGTGGGTGAGATTTGTGCAAACAAAGCAGGCAGGTTTCTTGTCACTTACTACTAATAAATTTGATTCACCAAGTGTTCATCATCACCACCAGAACGACCACATGGGAATTACTGGAGCAAAAAACAAACCCATTTGTTTTTTACATGAGATTTGATCTGACGTTTGGACAGTTTGTCGATTCCCCTATTATCGCCCACTTCGTATTTTCTTTCAGTAATTACACTGAATAAGTGTACGTTTTTTAAAGATTATATTTCTGCATTTATTGAGGTACATGTAAATATTTTCCCGTTATTTTGTAACAGCCAGCTTAGAATAAAAATCTACAAACCAATCTGTGTTTCCAATTCTCTCTGGCTGGTGGTGCACTATCGGCGCTGAGTGGGACTGTCATGAACCGAGTGAACTGTTTTTCATCTTGGGGGCTCGAAAAGCTAACCATTTACTCTGGAATATCCTTGATAATCATTTGCCCCTTCATCAGACATAAGAATCCCAATCACTATCAGAATTCTGTCCAAAACGTGATTTCCATATCGAGATTGGTCTAACCACTGCTGTGAAGGGGAACGGGAATGAAGCTGATACCTGAACTGTTACATGTGATGTCACGCACCTCTTTGGGATCTTCCGGTTCAGTCTGGGCAGATTTCGTGAAAATTGGCTGATCTTATTGATTTTCCATTAATTTCTGGCCTTTTGGATCAGCTGTGGTTCAAAAACGCATGATCGATCAACGTAACGATTGTTGCTTTGTGCAAGGAAAAAAGTGTGGTTTCAGGACATCAAGTTCACTTTAATACCTTTATCTTGAGCGCTGCAACTTAAAAAAAAAAAAAAGACCACATTTTGCTGTGAATGAATGTTATTGAAGAACTACCTGAACCGAATACTTAACACAAAGGAGAAACTTTTAAAAATTCTGTACGAATTTCAACATTTTACATTCGTATCTGCGTCAGTTAGAGGTCATAAAAATACTACTGCTATCTGTGACGTCCCAGGAAAGTCCATAACGATGTCATTTCCAACAGCGCCAATATTGTCATGACGTTTCCCAGCTTTTTCACCAGGATAATTCCTGAAGGAAGTGGTCTCGGTTGGTAAACTGAGGAATTGTAGTGTGTCTTGTGTCACAGGAATTGAAGTGTCGGTCTTCTTTGAAGACGTGATGATCAGACAGGAGATTTTGTTCCCACTGATTAGATGGACAGTCTGATAGGGTTAAGAGATACCGAGCAGGCACAGTACAGAACTCGGTGTGCCATTAGGCTGAACCTTTTACTCCTTCAAGGCGCCATAATGTCAGCTTTAGGACGGAATCATGTGAGGGTGCTTTTACAAATCAGCACACCTGCTGGTGGGTTTATTTATTTAATATTTATTTATTTATTTATTTATTTATCCCCCCCTTCCCCTCTGTGTGGTTCTTTAATATTTAGGCCAGGGCGACATTAGCCCGAAACTTTCTGCAGACTTGAGCCTTATTTATTCCAGATTTATAAGGCCAAACAAAATGTGTTTCCTGTTTCCTGGGTTTTCAAAATAGGGTAGGTAGGGAAAAAAATGAGTTTATCCCAAAAGTTTACGACAAATTTTCTAGGGTAGGTAGGAAAAAGTGAGACGTTTCCTTTGAAAACTTTTTTTTTTTTTTTGGCAAAATACTCGTTAAACGTTTGCAACTGATCCCAGAATGTCAGAACTGTGTGATTTGTTGTAGGAAACAATGTTGTAGTTACTCTATAGTTCTTCATTTGGAAATATTTTTAATTGTTGTGAATATCTTTTGCATTGCAGTAGGTTGATTTGACAAGCAAACATTTCTGTCCACTGTGTCGCTTTTTGTTCCGAGGCGAACCTCCATTTTATAGGCACCCGGAAGAATCGATGAAATATACTGCGCATGTGCAAGCGGTCATTTACATCCGACCCTTCGAGGCATGAACACAAGGGTGGCCAGTTTTTCTACTTAAAAATCTAAGATAATCATCATTGTAACACAAGCAAGAATACGCAGCTATGTATTCGATTGCATCTAACGGTGACCCGTCTAGAAATGCCTACGAAATTTGGCTTTGCTGCGACCTTTGGTGTCCGAGCTATAAACGTTTAAAGGTGGGCTGGAGCCATGGATCAGATCAAAACTTAAGTCGCTGAGCAGCGCTTGCACGGTGGCGAATGACTGGCCGAGGCACCGTCCTACCAGGCCGTGCCCGTGCTGGTTTGAAAGGGCTGGGGTAGAGGGAGGTGCATGTTGGTTGTCAATTTACTCCTGACGGGCCTCGTGTCTTTCGGCAAATACCGAGTGGTTTATATGACATGCCCTAGCGGTTCTCGTTTGACTTGCCAAATGGCTGCCAAGCAGGTAGGGTCGGGCGCAATAAATAGTTTGTTTATCGTGGTCATAAACAGTTGAAGGGTCGCAGTGTTTTTACAGGGTCAGCCGGGTAACCGGAAACACACATTATTTTGTTTTGCCTAATAACGTGCCAACTGGTACTCTGACCATTCAGGTTCTATTCATTACAGCATTTAGCATCACACATGTAAATTCTTGGAGTCACTGAGTCGGAGTGACTGTCAACCAACAGCTGTTGAGGAAGTAGTGTCAGAAAATGGACAGTGAAATCGCACTATTTTTATTACTGGGCATGTTCACTCTTCATTTGAATGTTGCTTGTTTGAATGGAGCTCGCAGTACAGTAAGTCAAGCAAAACCCTGACTTCCTAGTTACCACTAGTGTAGATCTATGTTTAGTCAGTGCCTGAAAACAGAGCTCCTGATGAGTTTATGAGCAAAGTATTTGCAAGGGCACAAAATCCCCCTGATTAGAATCATAATATTACAGCACCGTGAATGAACCATCGACTTGTGTCGTGTTTTTCACCTCAATAAATCACTGTGTTGTCTTGTGACGTTATTGTGATACCAATAATGAGATACGCATCGCAGTTACGATACATATTTATTCCTTTCTTTAATGCCACATTTATTATGGTGTGACTTTGCTGGGTGCCTGGGGGACAGCAGTGACCCAGCACTTTCACTTTACACCACTACTATAGAGTTGCGACCAAATATCAAACTTATGTCAAATAGTGTCTGGTTACATCTATCACACCGATGTGCGTTGGAACTCGCAGCTCCATTATGATTAATGACCATGTACCTGTTCCTGATTAGAGTGCAGTCACAGCGCAGACATTTATATAAGGACTCTGAGTAACACACAGACTTTGTGAAAGCCTTGATTTTTGTGTCGCTTTTCTGGTTTTGACCCTGTTTGTGTTTTTGGACTGTGAGTATTGTATTCCCTCTGATATCCTGTCTGCGCCTCACTCCACCCCTGCTTGTTTTTGTCTCCGTTTTGGATCTGTTTGCTCGTGTGCTTTCAATAAAACTCTTTCTGTGAAACTCTTTCATCTGTCTGTCATCCTTACACGACACAAACTGTCAACTGTCCAACAAGCGAGTGGACTAATAAAACTGTTTTAACTCATTTTTTTAAAATGAAACTGTCGAATATTTTCCATAAGTGTGTGTTTGTAAATACTCCCGTGTTTAATGAACAAAAAAAAAAGTAAAATTAATAATGAGTGCTGGATAAAAGCCCATTTATCTTGTATAAATAAAGATACACATTTTGTTGTCCGGTGGTCAAGTGTTTGAGATACGTTGCCTTGCACTTACAGTTGGGTTCCCTGTGGTGGGACACGTACATACGGATGTCGTACAGTCAAAAGCCATCAAATTCTCTTAAAGTGAGCCAGCCTTTCGATTTCATTAAATCGGTGAAATTTAGTTCCGTCTGAAATGTGGTGATTGTGATATCTGTTTATTTCTGTAATATCTCACAAAATATCAGGCCATTCTGTGGCTGGGAAGTTATTTAATTTGAGGGGATTAAAGCAAATAATGTGCATGAAATCGCTCGCTTCGCGTAGTCAAGCAGACAGAGGAAGTCCGCATGCGCAGGTTTACCTTCTTCTTTTGGGTTTTACAGCAGCTGGCATCCACAGTGTTGCATTACTGCCATCTACAGGTTTCCCTTTGAGCGTGCACTGACAGTTCCATCATTCTGTCGCTAAACGAACAGCTGATCACACCGAGGTGCTCGCTGAGTGCCCATATTTATTAGTTTGGTCCTGCGTTTCCTTTCCTTCGTATAGAACATAATGTCTTTTCTTCTCGCTTTCTTTCCATTACTGTAGTCGGTCTTTCACGTTTCATTCGCACACTCACGCCCTCCATTTTTCTCTCCTCCTGTTTTCAAATTTGTATCCCACAATGCCTTGCGTGAACGGGGAAAGCCCACCACGTCATGCATGATGTAGTATCTTGTATTGGGTCATGGTGAAGCAGGAAAAAATAGAGAATTTAGGGCCACTTGGAGATAAATTCATTAATTGTTCTGTTTTTAAAAAATGATAAAACTGGGAGTCTGTGATTCAAATTCAGTAGCTTTCGGTCACTAAACAAAAATAATTGGGTGTCGGGGAAAATTCTTTTCATGACCTACACTTGAAAAATCTGAAAGCCAATCGAGCTTTAAGTCTGGGGCTCTGCGAATATTAATTTGCAATAAAATTGGAACGGCTGTCTTTCAATTTCTCTCATAACCCCATTTGTAAATCAGGTACCTCAGTCAGTCTGAGAACATGGTTTGGTTTGATTGAACTTTTTCAGCGTGAGCTGCTGAATGCAAACAGAGCTGTAGAGCTGCAAAATATAATATGCTCTAGATTGAAAATGAGGGGGAAAATAACTGCGTGTTCTTGGGCGATTTGTGATTTCTACTTAAACTTGCAAAAAAAAAAAGGCTTGTTGAACCTCTTTAACCAGAGTTCTGACCAATAAATGAAAGTGTTAGCAGGCATCGAAACGGGCGGTCGCCCACTCGCCAATGCGAGTTGGAAAGGGTACGGGCGACTAGTGACATCATGTACTCGACCGAGTGGGCGACTGGCTCGCCACGCTATATATATATCAAACTACTCCCTGCCTCGATGGTTTATCAATGATTCTCACCCATTTTAAGCAGAACTTGGTCTATTTTACGTTTTTTTTTTTTTTACGATAATTTCAGTAGATTTTGTGAGACATTTGCCAAGTTGGCATAGACGCGGGCGCCGCCATATTGTTTATGTGCGCGGTATACACCGCTACATGCAGCATGGCTGCGCGAAGTTTCGTTTCTTCCCGTTCGTTTTCATTGCTGCCCGTGAAGACAAATGTAACTTGAACCGCTATTGGTCAGATAGATTAGACCGCCGTGAAGTTTAAAAGTCCTTGGCTTGACATTTTTGACAGCTATCAAAACAAACGGATATCGCTCAACAAGTATGTGGCCCTTATTTCTGTTTCTTTTAAATACTTGGTAACAAAGCCACCATTTTGTTTTTCTCTACTCACAGTATATAAGCGGATATCCTAGTATTAGAGTAGCCAATCAGAGCATGCGATTGCTCAGCCTGCAGGTGATGAGAGGGAGTATGTGGCAGGAGATGTCGAGCCCCAGGAGAGACAGAATGAGGAGGTGGAAGATGAAGATGACGAGGAGGCGCAGCATGATGTGGTGTATGACATGATGATGATGATGATCTGGATGAGGGTTTCGATGATTGTGATGATGAGATGACTGAGGAAGTTGTTTATAGACAGTTGAAATTGATCACTCATGTATAATATGGTTGTATTATATGAATAAATATATAAAATCGGCTTGAAATTTGTAATTATAAATACGGACCAGTACCTCTGAGAGGTATGGACCAGTGCTCCCAAATTCCCGTTTCGATCCCTGTGTTAGGAGTATGTTTTCAGCTCTACACGCTCCTCAGCTAACATTTCCTAAAACCTTTGTTCATTTCATTACGTGTAGGATTAAACCCGTCCAAACCTCATCTCAAACAATGCAAAAGTGTCACTTTCTCCCTGATTTCAATCCAGAAAATGATCAGTGCTATGCGCAAGAGCGTGCAGCTCCCATAAGCTGGTGAGCATTGTTCTGTTGTTCCAGCAAGACAGGAAGTCTGGATTCACGACAGCAGAGGATTTCTGATGCATCAGCAGACTTGGAGGTGGAAGTGACCTTTGACCTGTCTCGGTGGGAGGGAAAAGAGACACTGCACAGTCCTGCGGAGGATCAGTAAATCCTGGCGCAGTTCGTTTCTCCTCCTTGAGTCACGTTGGTGCTAATTGCGTTTTGCGTATGCGTGCGTTGGAGAGCTTGTTCACAGGAAGTTAAGTGTCATCAGCAAGAGTGGCTCAGCTGGGCTGCGTTACGAGGAAGTGGACAGTGCAGAAATAAGCCAAACGCAGATAGAAGTCATGATCTGCTTTTCTGGTTTTGAAAGGAAGTGACATCATTCTCGGTACATTCGGAAGGCAGTGTTTAAACCCTTATTCCACACATACCATGGTGCGACAGAACAAAAGATTGACTGATGTGAAAAATAAACATGTCACATGTGCGTGTTTTTTTTTTTTTTTCTTCTTTCCCCCCCTTCTCCTTAGAAAGCAGTCATGTGACATTTACAGAAATGTATTCATCATGAAGGTGAAAGTTTGTGACATGTCTGCTCTAAAGCTACTCGGTTACGATCGCTAAATTTAGATTGGCTTAATAAGAAACACTTTGTGTGCTATTACTGGAAAGCAAAGACATGGTGGTTTGTTGCAGTCTGATGCCAAGCGGAGTTACTGTTACATCCCACAAGTGGATTATTTGACCACAGTTTGCGAAATATTTAAATAATAGTGGTCTATCAGAGATTCCATTCAGCTAGCATGATACTGAATGAGTCGAAGACAAGTAGCTGAATGGAGTATATCTGATAGACCACAAAAAACCCGTTATTATACACGCGTATTCCTTTCAGGTGTTCGACGCGTCTTTCTCTTTCAAAATTCTCTCAAAATCTTCCGTATTTTGTAACGAAGCAAACCTGGCAGCCATGTTTGTTTACAGATTGTCCCAGTAGCTTGCTAGCATGGAAGTTTTATGTCTCCGACATGTCTCTTTTCCAGTTTCTCGATGTCCGTTGGTATGTTTTTCTCTTGTAAATACGTGTGAAGAATGTATAACGTAGCCTTTCGGGTGTTCAGCGCGTCTTTTTTAGTTTCAGTTTTCAGTTTGTTTTTGTATTTAGTGCTAACAGGAGAACTGAAGTCATTTTTAAACTTGCTTTATTTCTTAATTAGCGTGTTATTCAATTACGTTTTTCAGTTTTAGTAACCTTATCGGCCTATTCGGTTTTTAGTCGTGTTGAATTTAGTCCGTTTGGTCCACGGCAGGCGTCGCTTATCCGCGTGATCTTCACGAGACTTGTGCGAGACTTCGAAACGTGAAGCGTCAGCCAGGTGTCAGTGCCGCAATTTTGAAAGCTGTTTTCCAAACGAAGTATTGCACAAAAACGAGTTTAAATGACGATTACGGCCTACTTTTTTCAAACTTTCCTGATTGCGATCAAAACAAACACAACTTCCAGCTTGATTACGTCAGCATTCGAAAGAGGGTGCACGCGTCTTTTGACAACCCCTGTGTCCGAAATCGCTCGCTACTCACTATATAGCGCACTATTATAGTGGGGACGCCATGTTGTAGTGCTGTCCGAAACCTTAGTGAGGATTATTTACACCCTAGATAGTGCATTCAAAGTATCCCACAATGCATCACGAAAAGTAGTGTACAACGATGGTCACTAACCAAAGCAATATATCCCATCATGCATCACGGTCGTGCTAAGAGAAATCAAATTAAAAGTCTCAAATCTGATTTAATAAAAGGCAGCGGCAAAGAAGAAAGTATTCAGGCTTGATTTAAATGAACTGAAAGCTGCAGGTACTTTGTATTGATTAATGTGGGAAATGCGCTCAGTATAATATGGATTTATCACAAAAACACACCAGCCGACTGATCTGACACGTTTTAATTGTGCAACAGTAATGATGTAAATACCAGCGCGATGGACTAGTGTTGGTGTTTTTTGATTTTACCAATCAGCTCACTATATAGTCCTCTATGTAGTAATTCCCTATATAGGGAGTAGTGAACGAGTGAGCAATTTCGGACACAGAACGTTGGCAGATGTTGGTCACTTTGATTTCCGCTGTACGTTTTACTTCCGTCCTACGATGTCTCGCACAGGTCTCAGCGAATCTCGTTTACGGCCATTGCTTTGACATATGGACTGATATATTACAGAGCATATTTCAAACACTCAGAACTTGGTATAGTCGTGACAAAATAGTGATCAAAAATGCATTCTAAATTTGCCTTCAGTTCTCTATTAATTATAGCATAGCTAATCCTAGCAGTAGTACTAGATTAGCCTCGTCTTCTCTTTTTCCCAGCGGACAAAGAAATTATTCTGTGCATGCACAGCAGAAAAGTTTTGTCATTGGAGCTTTGCATGAGCTCCAAAATGTGACGTCATGTTGTCTTGACAACCGTGCAATTTCGTAAGCCATATTCAGCGCTCATTCTCCATTGGGTAGAGTGACGTAATACACGTAGGGTAAACAGTTATGCTAACAGTATTGCATGGTATTGAACCAAATGAATGAAACCTGCTTGAAGGGAATAGAACATATGTTTTTATTCCATCGAAAAAGTGTTCTGTATGTATAATAACATAACATACAACCCCAGTTCCAGAAAAGTTGGGACACTGTATAAAACATAAATAAAAAGAGAATGCAATGATTTGCAAATCATGGAGACCCTATATTTCATTGAAAATAGTATGAAGACAGCATGTCAAATGTTGAAACTGAGATGTTATTGTTTTACGAAAAATATATGCTCATTTTGAATTTGATGTCAGCAACACGTTTCAAAAAAGTTGGGACGGGGCGTGTTTACCACGATGTTGCATCACCTCTACTTTTCACAACACTCTGTAAATGTTTGGGAACTGAGGAGACCAATTGCTGTAGTTTTGAAAGAGAAATGTTGTCCCATTCTTGCCTCATATACAATTTCAGTTGCTCAGCAGTTCAGGGTCTCCTTTGTCATATTTTGTGCTTCATAATGCGATACATGTTTTCAATAGCAGACAGGTCTGGACTGCAGGCAGGCCAGTTTAGCACCTGCACTCTTTTACTCCAGAGCCATGCAGTTTTAATATGTGCAGAAAGTGGTTTGGCGTTGTCTTGCTGAAAGAAGGAAGACCTTCCCTGAAAAAGATTTAGTCTGGATGGCAGCATATCGCTCTGAAACGTGTTTATATCATTCAGCATTAATGATGCCTTCACAGATGTACAGTACAAGCTACCCGTGTCATGTGCACTAATGCCCCCTCATACCATCACAGATGCTGAATGCTTTTGAACTGTGCACTGATGACAAGCCGGATGGTCCCTCTCCTCTTTAGCCTGGAGGACGTGGTGTCCATGATTTCTAAAAAGAATTTCTACTTTTGATTCATCAGACCTCAGGACAGTTTTCCACTTCACCTCAGTCCATCGTAAAAGAGCTCAGGCCCAGAGAAGGTGGCGGTGTTTCTGGATATTGTTTATATCTGGTTTTAACTTGCGTTTGTGGATGCAGTAATGAAGTGTTTTCACAGGCGATGGTTTTCTGAAGTGTTCCTGAGCCCATACAGTGATTTCCACTATGGACACATGTCTGCTTTTAATGCAGTGTCTCCTGAAGATCACAGGCATCCAGTGTCAGTTTTCAGCCTTGTCTCTTGCATACAGAGATTTCTCCAGATTCTCTGAATCTTTTAATGATATTATGGACCACAGATGATGTGATCCCCAAATTCTTTGCAGTTTTACATTGAGGAACGTTATTCTTAAATTGTTGCACTGTTTGCCCACGCAGTCTTTCACAGAGCGGTGAACCCCTCCCCATCTTTACTTCTGAGAGACTCCGCCTCTCGGTAATGCTCTTTTTTTTTTTTTTAAATCCAGTCAAGTTACTGACCTGTTGCCAATTAACCAAATATTTTTTTAGCATTGCACAACTTTTTCAGTCTTTTGTTGCCCTGTCCCAACTTTTCTGAAACATGTTGCTGACATCAAATTCAAAATGAGTGTTTTTTTTTAAAAAACAATGAAATTTCTCAGTTTCAACATTTGATATGTTGTCTTTGTACTATTTTCAATGAAATATATAGGGTTTTCATGATTTTTGCAAATTATCCCATTCTGTTTTTATTTACAGTTTACACAGCGTCCCAACTTTTTTGGAATTGGGGTTGTATATATTTTGAAATCGCAGGTTTATACATTTATCTCCTTTATGGTAACATTTCATGTTGTGGAATGTCTGTGAAATGATTTGTTCCTGTTATCACTTGTGTTATAATGGCTATAAACGGTCATTTTCTTAACAGCCTCTTATTTTCTTTTCTCTCTAAGCTACCGAAAAAAGCGTCTCCATCTTGAAGACTTGCTTTAAATGTAAAATAGCTTTATTTCAGAGTGCTGTAACTGACTGACTGAATTCTTCGTTCATAATCATTAAACAAATGTTTCCTTTCTGAAAACTTTTCTACATTCGTAGGTATTTAATAACGATGAGTTGTTGCTATAGAAATAACGTATTAAAACAAACTAACTACTAATAAACCTGTGCTTTAAATTGTCTTACAGCCAGAACGACTCTCCGAGGTGCTGTTGGAGAAAACTAATCAACACCTTCTAGCCAATAAGAATCAAGATTAAGCATGTACTGATGTGAAAATCCACGCAATAACAGGTAAGATTGATTGATTGTTTATAATATCCTTGAAATAAAATCAATGTAAAGGAAGTTAGTGTGTTGTGATTGGTTCGCTCGTTTGTAGGAAGGAAGAATCTTAATCTTTAACGCTTCACAAGAACCTGATGAATGTGTCCTGGATGGATATTATTACTATAATCGTCATGCAATCTGAATTTATAGTCAAACATTCACAATTAACTGTGATGGATGATATTTGCATCAAGTGGGGGGAAAAATAACTAACTTTGGTGCAAACACTATTTTAAAAAAAAGTGCAAAAGTCGTACAAACGTCAGTATAGAAGTCCAGGCGAATCTCCGTGGCCCATTTGAAGCACATTAAATGTTTCTGTGGGTTTGAAAACTTTTCATCTTTTGATATATTGAGCCATGGGAACTCGCTATCGCAACACAACCCTTATTATCTTTCTTTTTTTTTCCCCTCCCAGGACTAATATTGACCCACGATATGGGGCAAAGTGATCCATGAGATCGGTTCATGTTCCAAATATTGTTTGTGGATCTGAATCTGATCATTTTGGTTTTTGTGTGCTGGGCTTTTCGGTCACATCTGTTTTATAATCCTGTCATCTGCTGACGTCGTGTTCCCGGGAATTCAGCCAGCTTGCCTTTTGAGGCTTGTATTATTGATATTCATCACAACTCTGTGTGTGTGTTTGCTCGATGAAGTACTCGTTTATCAAAGAAGAATAGTTTTTATCTGCATGTAGGCAGTGTTTTGGGGTCTAGTACTCAACCTATGCATGTGTACGCATGCACCAACAGTAGTTCCATTGTCGTGTTCACATCCCAATTGCTCCATATGTGTGTCGTCGTCGTCGCCCCCCCCCCCCCCCCCCCCCCCCAAATTGCTCAGCCTGAAGCCCTGGGCAGCACCGCCCTCCTTGAGCTAATGATTAAACAGTGATTGTTAGTAGCAGTGAGTATAGGACATGGTGTAGAGCTCATGCTGCTGGCTCTTAAAGGGTACCAGTACAATATTTAACCATGATCGATATAGATAGTACGAGCCCTAATTATAATAACGCACACAGGCGCAGCCACCTGATTAGCTATCAGAAAGTCCAAAAGCTTTATTGCACCATGGACAACCAATATGGCGTCCAGGATGTGACGTGCTAATGCATTATACACTCATCAGGAACTCCGTTTTGAGGCAGAGCCTTTTTTTTGTGTGTGTGTGTGTGTGTGTGTGTGTGTGTGTGTGTGTGTGTGTTAGGGATCGACCGATATGTTTTTTTCAGGGCTGATACTGATACCGATTATTATGGAATTGGGATGCCGATAACCGATAAATGTAAACATTATAATTCACATGAAATTAAACTTGGCACACACTGACACAGACCTTCATATCCATGAAATGTATGTTTAATTGTAAAATTGAACATGAAATGTTGTGCAGGGAGATGCCAGCAGCATTTGTACAATAAAGTCAAACATTAGTTAGAATAAAATGAGAAATAAAAGAAATATTCACCAATAAAAAAATAAATCCCTCCCTACTCTATTACAGCTCACCATTTTCAGTGGAAAATAAATGAAAATACACTCTGGATTCTTTTACACTAAGAACTAAGTAAGACTTACCAACTTCAAGTAGTTTTTAAATAACAAATCAAGTGTAGGGAGCTGCCTGCAGCATTTTTTAAAAAGTAAAATCAAACAAAGTCGGCTATCACTCCCTGTTATGTAACAGCTTAACAAGTAACCGTCTACATTCTAATGCTTTTAATGCCCAAGCCTAATATTCCCAATTTAGGAGGATTATATTGTAGTGAAGGAAGCATTACATGTAGTTTCAGCGAGACTAGTTGGTTGTAGGCTAATTCAAGTGCTTCCTTCCGTAAGCTAAGTTTGCCTGGCTGCACAGATGCAAATGGACAGTTTTAACGAGTAGTAGATGAAGAATGTAAACATATAATGATGTTGTGCTTTTGCAACTTGTGTGTTTGTGACTTATTGCGGCAAAAGCAGCGTGTCCTTACCTTGAAGCGGGATCTGCTTCTGCCCGAGTGCCCATACGGCCGCCTTGAAACAGTTCACAGCATTTAGCTACGCGTGTTGATTGGCTGTATCCCTTGTGTCGCTTCTGCCCGAGTGCCCGTACAGCCGCCTTTAAACGGTTCACAGCGTTTAGCTACACGTGTCGATTGGCTATATCTCTTGTGCCAAACAAATCAGATGTTGTGGTGGGCGGGACCGTGTTCTTAAACTCAGAGAGGCGAGTGCAGGAAAGGACGTGCAGTGACAGTTGCGTTAGGAACGAAATGGCTGCAAAAAGGCATGTTATCGGCATATCGGTGGAAATTATGGCCGATACCGATAACCCTAAAAATGCAGAATATCGGCCAGGCCGATTATCGGTCGACCCCCTAGTGTTTGCGTAGTCGTACATCAGTGAACAGCTGATACATCGGCTATAATCCATATACGACAAGATTGAGTGGAATAACTGTTTTATTCTATCCACATTCACTGGATTTTGAGAAACCGAGCATTTTTATCCCCCGCTGGCCAAAAGGCCCGAAGGGGGGTTATGTCGTAACAATTTCCTTCTGTCCCGGGAAGGGTGCTCACCTTCTGAATCAACTCCTCTCTCAATTTTTGGACGAATTTGTTGAAGCTTGGCAAAAGGTCTTGTTATATGACGGTAATACGTAGATTGCGATTTAATTTCGTTTGTGAAAATTTTCCCAGAGTTTTGACTCTTGATTAAATGACTTGTACTTTGACAATTTCATGAGGGTGTACGTTCTTCTGAAATCAACTCCTCTCTCAATTTGTGGAGGAATTTCACCAAACTTGGCAAAAGGCTTTGTTATATGATGGTTATACGCAGATTGAAATTTCATTTAATTTGGGCAAATTTTTACCAGAGTTATGCCCTTGATTATTAACAAACTTGTACTTTGGCAGTTTCATGAAGGTGTGCTTGCTTTCTGAAATCAACTTCCCTCACACTTTTTGGAGGAATTTCATGTAATTTGGCAAAAAAGTTTTTATTCCCCTCTGGCCGAAAGGCCTGAAGGGGGATTATGTTGTGGTGATGTCCGTCCCAGGAAGGGTACTCGCCTTCTGAAATCAACTCCTCTCACAATTTTTTGGAGGAATTTCACGAAACCTGGCAGGATTCTTTGTTATGTATTCTAATTTTGTTCAATTCAGTCACATTTTACCAGAGTTATGGCAGAGTTACCAGCAGGGAATATTGTGCTCTCCGAGCACTCATTATTTTTATTTTGTTGCAAATTCAGTAAATAAAAAATTTGACAAAATGTCCAACAAAAAAAATTCTGCTTAGAATGTAAACAAACTGGCGAAATGACAGGAACAATTTGTGAAAAATGCGATAATTCTTGAAAAAAAAAAAAAAAGGTGCGTACTTTTTATTTCATATTTTGCTGCTTTTTTTTGGGGGGGGGGGGGGGTTGTTTTTTCGAGTTGAGTTTTTATTTCGTCCTTGGTTGGTTCAACAACACGCTCCGCCATTTTGTTTTTCTCTAATCGCAGTATATGAGCTGATATCCTAGTAGTAGAGTAGCCAATCAGAGCGTGCGATTGCTTATATCTAATGAATGTGGATAGAAATATTTATATAAGCTTTGAATGTCTGTACTGTTTGAGCTAATCAGTTTGCGTGGCCTGTTTTTCTGCTGGCTCAGTGTTGGAATATTGTTAGCACAGCATCAGGTTTGAGTCTAACGTGACGTGTCTAGCCTGAGAGCTCGGCCTGGAGATTCCTTTCAAAGCATCCGGACTCGAAATGGCCCTCACAAAAAACAGAATTTCTGCCAAAGTAGCGTTTCTCAAGTGTGACCTGTTCATGAGTTGTGTCAGCACTGTTTCGCAAGTCGTTTACATTGCTCGGATGTTGGCAGTGGAACACAGGAGGGGGGGAAAAAACCCTTTCCCTTATTAAGATGTTTATTATTTTTCAACCATAGGCTTTGCACACCGCTATTTTCCAACAATATTGTGGACCTCCGGCTACACTGTGGTGTCAGGAGCAGCAAGCCAATCAAAATTCAGGGAGCTTTTCAATGATCTATGTCAGACTCCGCCCACAAAATGGCAATATGGTTGCACCCTTGAGTGAACAAGAATACAAAAGAACTGTAAAGCACTGCTTTGAGGCATTAGGGGTGTTCACACGGCAACTTTTACTCCGGTGTATCACCGGGGCTGCCCCGGTAGAGCGTTCACACGGTACAAAGTTATACCGGTGTCGCCCCTGAAAGCTGCTTAAACCGGTGCAAATCTAACCCTGCTCGGGAGGTGGTTTAAGAAATTTACTCCGGAGTAAATGCTAGTTTGCAGGGCAGCACCGATATAAAATGGGACGTCTGAACGCTACGGGGGTAGACTCGCTACGCGTGAGGAGAGTTGATTACATACGGGCATTGCATAATTTGCATCCTGGTATTTTGAGCTTCCAAAATGGCGAATATCAACAACAACAACAGGACTGCGTGTCTTCCAGTGTTGCCAGATTGGGCGGTTTTAAGTGCATTTTGGCGGATTTGAACACATTTTGGGCTGGAAAACGTCAGCAGTATCTGGCAACACTGGTGTCTTCATCCACGTTGTTTTCCCGGCGCTTGGTGATGCCATGACAGCCAGGAAAAGGAAGTACGTTTTCACGCATGCGCATATTTCATTTCCGCATTATTACTATCGTATAGCACGGTCGCAAAAACTGCCATGTGAACGCCAGTGGGGCTGCACCGGTGCTAACACGCTTCTCTCTAGTAAGCAGGTTTGTGACGTGTGAACGCTCCACAAAATTTACACCGGTGTAAGATATATCGCAACAAAATACATCGGTGCAGCATTGATGCAAATATGTGCCGTGTGAACACCCCTATAGTGTGATAATACAGGGGAGTCAAAATGCATTTGTGCAAAATGTGTAATCTGCCTAGTGTGTGTGGTTTTCGCTGCGGGTTCCCTTTAAAAAAAAAACGTGCGCGCACACACATTCTCTCTGTCTCATCGTCTCATGCACACTGACTCCAGGGCTGATTTTGTCTTGGTTATCTGCTTTTACTTTGTATGAAAGGCCTGTACAGGTACGGAGGGGAAACCAAACGCTTTATCTTCCTGCATTCTTTGAGCACAGATAGAGTTGCACACATTTGCAAATATTTCTAAGCGTCTCTCGTCTCTACCTCCGTTAACTCATTTTGAAGTCAGATACAACAGTTTTGGTAATGTCAGTTATTTTCACATAAAATGTTTGGGCGTTTTTTTTCTACTCATGACTACCACGTTATCTGAAGCCATTTTGATGTAGCCTTTAAGCTCCGCCCATTTGAAATGCTTATCTCATCTCATCTCATTATCTCTTGCCGCTTTATCCTTCAACAGTGGTCGCAGGCAAGCTGGAGCCTATCCCAGCTGACTACGGGCGAAAGGCGGGGTTCACCCTGGACAAGTCGCCAGGTCATCACAGGGCTGACACATAGACACAGACAACCATTCACACTCACATTCACACCTACGGTCAATTTAGAGTCACCAGTTAACCTAACCTGCATGTCTTTGGACTGTGGGGGAAACCGGAGCACCCGGAGGAAACCCACGGGGAGAACATGCAAACTCCACACAGAAAGGCCCTCGCCGGCCCCGGGGCTCGAACCCGGACCTTCTTGCTGTGAGGCGACAGCGCTAACCACTACACCACCGTGCCGCCCTTAAGGAACTAATATTCCTGTAAAATTTTCCATACAAGTGCTGGTCATTTTGTGTTTTCAGAGTGAAATAGGGACTATATTTAGAGTCCAAGTATGCAGATTTAATTAGATGAAGGCTGTAAATTAATGTAACAGCATTCCAATATTAAAAAAAGTGCTCGTCATTCTGCTGGATTTAGGAAATTTTCAGAAGCGCTGATTTTCGTCATAAAATGGTGCGAGGAGGAGGAAGAATACCAATCACTTGGTGCATACATAGAATGCTGATTTGCATTTGGTGACGCCTACAAAACTCCATAAAAGGCAAAACCCACATTGCATCACTAAAATGACAAAAAGATTTCCCATAGGTAGAAGTGAAAGTTATTTTGACTCCTGTATATGGCAGTTAAAAAAAAAAAATTATGTAGGCTACGGTCACACTACAACTCTCAATACTTTGTGATGTGTTATCGACAGAGGGGATTTGCTTCAGCGTTACTGTCCTGAAAACATTAAAATCGAGTTCTCCAATGAGATTTTGTTTGTTGTCTCTCGGCTGAGAAGAGTTCAGAGCTGCTCACTCATTGGTTAGGACTTCATTACCAGGACAGAAGGCCATGGCAGTGTATGTTTATGTAGGAAGTCAGGCTTTCGTCTAAACTGGGGAACAGGGGCGCTGCGCCCTCTTACCGAAATGCCGATTGAACCCCAAGTCACACTTAGGCCAGGCACTTATATGCTACTGCACAACATGCAATCTTTCTCAAAACGATCTTTTCTCCGTCAAAACATCCCAGCAACACCACGTGACAATGTGTCTGATCATCAAATACGTTATAATTACTCCAAAAATATTCCAATCATAGTAGATACACCGCCAAACGGTGCGAAAACAATCCAAATTGGCGTTTTCCAGACTGAGGCGCCATGTTGTTTACTTGTCGCGGCTGCTCTCGCGAGATTTGACATGGGTTACATACAAGGTCAGCTGACTTGTAGAGCGAGATTTCTCGAGACTGAATGACCTTTCACCCACCGGCGCGGGAGCTTTTGACAGAAGTAGTTTGCAAGTTGTTTTTGTTGACACTTGGGCATTTAAAGATGTCATCCCGCAGCACGAAACGGAAGAAAGCCAAAGACTGTCCGGGGCAGAAGATGATTACTACTTTCTTTTCAATGTTGACAGACAATTTGTTACGATTTCCCTCTCAGATAGCCTCAGAATGTCCCATTGTAGCCTCAATTTTTCAAAGGCTTCGCACGGCGGAGGGGGGGACGGACAACCGGCACCATCCCCCGGTCGCTTCGCTCCCTCGCCATGGTGAGCGCCCTCATACTAAATTTTTCTAGAAAAACCCCTGGAACTGACCAGATGAGTTAACCAATCAGATTTTGATTTATAGTGGGAGGGACCAAAAATTTATCGCCCTCGGCCTTCTCGAAGGCTTAACCACAAGTCGGCGCCATCAGCGCAGCAGTGAAGTCACCTTCCAGCCAGTGTAGCATTCATCAGTAGTGTTAGCGAATGCTAATAAAGCAGTCAAGCCAGTGCTATCGAGAGCTACAGGCTAACAACCGAGAAACTAAGATTTCTGTCTCCAGACTCTTCTTCCACAGTATTTTTCACTCAGACTTAAGGATTCATTTCCCTGTGGAATTTACTGAGTTACTTTTACACGCAATGGAGCGACCTGGCAGCCTGATGCTAATCCCTTACAAAATCCTTTACCCTGTTGCTTTTTTGGTTGCCAAGTTTCACCTGAGCTGAAGCCCCAGCTCTAATAGTAACGGTTGGCAACTGGCTATCACAGAAAATGAGGCGTTTTATGGTGCTGCTTCCCCAAGCTTCAGGAAGTATCCCCAAACCCACCTTTTTTAGTTTTCCAACGAATTTTGATGCATGCATTGATATTTTTTGCAATGTTTTTGGCCACTTGTGAGACAGCGACACACCAAAAACAACTCGTGAAACTCTGAGAACATTCGCCATGCATGGCACGATTGGTGGCGATGCTACCAATTTATCATCGCCAAGTATTCGCGAACCCATCGGGAGCTGTAGTCTGGCCAGGGCTTTAACAACACTACAACCCCTTTGTCAAGAAATTATAGAAAAGTTGAATTGGATGCGAGTGAGGTGAAAAGCAAATGGTTTGACATAAAACCATAATGCTGTGTTGAAAAAGGAGGAGGATTTCACAGGAAGTCATGGAGTGCACTAGGGAATGTTCAACACATTGCATCTTGAGACATACCAGGTCGGTCACATATCGGACACTTGGCTGGATCTAATCAAGTGTTGCACAGCATTAAAATAGAATTCTGCAGCAAACCGAACTGCCTTATATGCACCAAGTTATTGCAGTGTATTCTCCTTTTATAAAACCGCATTCTTATTTGAATGATTGGTCGTATTTGATTTATTTTGGCTTTATTTCTTTTTTCATATCCAATTTCTTTAACGCCACCCACCCCCCAAAAAAAGTTTCCTAATCAAGTTTCATTAAATTTGTCTGTGTAACTGAAATGCACAAGATATTTAAACTTTACAGCATAATCTTATCACACATTGTACAATTTTTGAAGCTGCTCTATCAACCTTTGTTACTCGGTCGTACTCAGGAGAACAAGTAGGATGCAAATGTTTTTCTACAATTATGGGATTTTCATGAACACCAAATTTCATCTCGAATTGCTTGTATGAGCAATTTACGAATACATTTGTTCATATCCAGCTTGAAAAGTGAGTCGCAGTTCTCAGATACACGTGGAACATCTCTTGGGTGTAGCATAAATAAAAATGCTTTGGATTCTTCTTTCGATCTGTATTGTTTTGGGAATATGTTTACACTACAGGTAAGGGTTCATTTTATTGCAGGATAAAGGAGCACCATGGTGACGTGTCTTCCACATTATCAGCTATCGAAGAATCTAATATGTAAATGTGTGGCTTGAACAGAACCTGGTGCATGCAGTATGTAAATTCTGGTGTACTGGATCGTCTGAGTAGCTCTTCTTAGATTTCAGATGGACTGATGAGTGAGAGGAGAGATCATGACGATCAAGATCACAAAACTGCATAAAGCCTCGGTCACAACCGGCCGTACGTGCTCCTACGGCCGGTCTACGTACAAAAAACGCAAGACAAACACGGAGGGCGCGCATGTGACGTGCTGATTTTCGAGCCGTAGACTGGCCGCAGACCGGCCGCAGAGGTTCTTTGTCATGTCAAACAAACTCTACGGGCATTTGTTTTTTTCAGGTTGCAAGACAAACTTAGGGCCAACGTGCGTCTTTCTCCATGAACAAAAAAAACGCAGCGATTTGGGAAACACCAAAAATCGCACGGCCAAAAAATCGTACGTCCGGTTGTGACCTAGGCTTAACAGTATGTTTTTCACAGAGTATCTCGGTTAGTACTAAACTTTTATAACCTTGATCAGCTTCATCACAACAGGTAGCCGAGTGAACAGTAAAATCTCTTTCCTTAACTTTGCTTTATTAAATTGACACTATTACACATCAATTTCGATTAAAACCAAGATTTATTTTTATTTTTTAATGTATTTTTTTTTAAGATTGTGGTACTAGCCTATTGCATTTTCTTACCAAACTTAAATGTTACAAGATATAACATGACTTGAGGGCTCTTGGCCACAGTCATGTGACTGGCAATCAGATACCTATAGATGGCGATCAAGAGCTAGGGTGTGGCTGTCAGGCAGTGGGTGTACTTCAACAACCTGGGACATCCAGGTGAGACGAAGACATCCCAGATAGCAACGCCAGCCCTCTGGAGACAAACAGGAAGCTACAGTGAGTGCTTGCTTCATTGGACCTTCATCCCTAAAGCCTCGGTCACGGCCTGTCTACGTGCAAGAAACACATGGAGGGCGTGCGTGTGACGTGCTGATTTTCGAGCCGTAGACTGGCCGCAGACCGGCCGCAGAGGTTCTTTGTCATGTCAAACAAACTCTACGGGCGCTTACGTTTTTTTCAGGTTGCAAGACAAACTTACGGCCAACGTGCGTCTTTCTCCATGAACAAAAAAAAATGCAACGATTTGGGAAACGGCAAAAATCGCACGGCCAAAAAAATCGTACGTCCGGTTGTAACCTACCCGTAGGCTTAAGATGGTCTAAACCTGCATTCTGCCCCTCTTTATAGTGATGGATAGGGGTAGGGTTACTTGTTCTTGAATAGACCTGGTCATTTGTGGCTTGATGGTACCAGCGGATACCAAGGGTGTAAAGTAGGCAAGTTTGGTGGTAGAAGGTCCATGTTCTGCAGCCATAAAGGGGACACAGTGTCCAAGATGCAAATTTTGGTGGCACTGTGGATCTTGCCAGTGTGTCTCACACAGACAAGTTGGCCGAAGGTTTTACAGGCCAATTGGAGGCCATGGTCAGTCTCAGTGGTCCAACAAACAGTCTTTGGTGAAACCTTAGAAATCGATCTGAACTCCTGGGAGTGGCTTGCTGAGGATTGTCCAGCACGGTGAGCAAAGTTCACCAGTGGTGCACGTGCAGCAGAGATGAAACGCATCGCCGAGACCCAGAAGAACTGAGGTGTGTGGAAGGCTCAAACTATGGCCACCCCATTACAGCACCTACCCACGTGTGCCCGATATGTAGGCGTACTTTCAAAGCCCGGATTAGTCTCATCAGTCACCTCCGGGCCTACAGCCGCCACCCACCAAATTGAAGTCATGGTCATCTTCGACTCCAAAGGACGATAAGATAAATTTGTTGATCTACCTCAGCCTCAGTGGTGTTGAAGTTGATTACCTTTGGTGACGATGGCAGGAAGTCAGACAGGTGACTTAAGTTTTGTCTTTGCACAGCTGTGATGGTGAAGCCCAAGAGCAAAGCTTCCTCTAAGAACTCAGTCAAGGTATCCAGGAGTGTGGTAGTGAGCACAGCGTTGTCTGCATAGCAGAGATCAAACAAGTGGAAGCTCAAGGATGGCAAGCTCAAGGATCACTGGTAAGATATGATGTACCATGAGAGATCTTCAGATATCATGATGACCGCTTGACAGATTGTACTGCGATACTATCTGCTTGATTTTAAAGGCATTAGTGTTCTCAAGCTCCCGGTCTCTGATGATTGATTGAATTGGGAGATTGCAAATTCCCTGTTGAACATTTAAAGACCATCAAATTTTGATGTAATGGTCAGTCGCTAATCATAATATATGGCCCTTCTGTGATGCTGAGATCTCCATGGCCTTCTTTATCTAGTTTGGCCTTATATTCATTGCTCATAAAGCCTGAGTAGTGCTCCAATGGAGTCCGTGTGTGTGTGTGTTTCCTTGGCTCATGACTTTCTCTGCGTGCCTGGGCTCTGTTCTGTGTGCAGAGTAACACCATGTGCTGAATACAAAATGTGCTACTGAGCAGAAACACAATGAGAGAATGAATGTGCCAAATGGCTAAAAGGGAGCTGCAGGGTGCAGAGCAAGAAACAAAAGTTTAAAGACTTTTATTTAAAAAAAAAAAAAAGAAAAGCATCTGTGCTTCCTGTTACAACAAGGCCAAAGCAATAAGCAAGGGTTCAAGTCGCTTAAGCTGGAAAGTGTCCTTTTCCCTCGTGTCTGTAGGATATATCACAGCATTAAGGCATGCTGAAGGACATCGTCAAATATCAGATTATCTCGTTTCATGTCGAAGCCTGAAGTTTATACCTGCACCATGTCTTGTTTGTATTCTCGGTGTAAGTAGGTAAGCTGGAACAAGTTAGAATTCCAGTGCGTTTTGCACATGGCCAGTGATGATGAATCTGGAGTAGGCCATTGATTGAGTACCTTGGAAAGTTCATAAAGCACATTATTGTCTGTGTGGATAATTAAAAAATAGTCACTTGGACTTCATTTGAGGAGACGTACAGGTCAGGATAAGTGGCATTCTTGGGCAGTGGTTGTGCGATTGAGGCATTGATAACACACAAAAATGTAAACATTCACCTATGCACCTTTTAGTCATGGCACTGTGGTCGAGCCCTAGCTTGAAAACCACCAGATGCATTTTGAAAGTAGTTCTTGGGTTTATACTATGGGCTAACCTTCTTTCATCACCGGGAGGGGGTGTAATGGCCTAATGGTTTGAGAAGCAGCTTTGGGACCAAAGGGTTGCCAATTTGATTCCCTGGACCAGCAGGAATAGCTGAAGTGCCTTATACCCCTTTTCCACCAAATCAGTTCCAGGGCTGGTTCGGGGCCGGTGCTGGTTCACAACTCGTTCAACTTGCGAGCCAGCTGAGAACCAGTTTGCTTTTCCATAGCTCGCGGTGCTAAGGGAAGACACGTCATTACGTCATTGTATACGTCAGTTACGTCTCTACGTTCGCATAAACCTTGACGTGAATATCGAAGCAAAAACAACGCCGAAGAAGCAGCAACAATAACAATAATAATAATGGATGACTTTGCGTTTGTACAGCTGCTGCTTCTCGTCGCTTAAAAATGGCGATCTTTGCCGGTCTTATTGTTGTTGGTCTTAACAACTCCGCCCCCCGCGCTGACGTAAGCGGTTCTTTCCTCTGGCCCAGCAGAGAGCTGGTGCTAGCCTGGAACTGGTTTTTCTGGCCCCAGAGCCAGTTCTTTGTCAGTGGAAACAGAAAACCCGGTTCCAAACTAAGCACTGACCCCGAACCAGCCCTGGAACTGATTTGGCGGAAAAGGGGCATTAGAACAAGGCACCGAACCCCAACTGCTCCCCAGACTTCTCTGGGCATCTTGTACATCGCTTTGGATAAGAACGTCTGCTAAATACCATTAATGTAATGTAACTTGAGATGAGATTTACTTCTCTCACACTTGTAAGTGGGAAGATAAATTGGTCACCAGGACAAGCAGATTTTTGTTTGTGTTTTTAAATTAATAAAGAGAAAAATGCACACCTTTATTGAACTTGACAATGTTCATTTGGGATGTTAAAATTTAATGCGCTTCATGATGGTGTGATGCATCTCGATGATCCACTGCACTCCTTCCGTATCTCACCACCTGCTGCACTACACACATCAGCTGCGACATGAGCTTGTTGACAGTAGAATGTGTTTTCTCCTAAGCGGATTAATTAACGTGGATGAAAGGCAGAAGAGCTTTTCAGAATCTATAGTCGCATAGCTTTCCTGCTAGCACAACGGTCACCTGCTGTTTGAACAGAAGTGCGAACCTGACTTGACTAGCGTCTTTCCCTGAATCATTCTGCAACAACTTGCTTACTTCATTAGAACAGAATAATGATTGTATGCCTGTATGAACTATGCTAATGTAATTTGTTGACTTGCTAACTCGCTTTGCTATATGTTATAACATTGTTAGCTACCTAGTCCATTTCAAAATAAAGAGCAGCCTAAACAAGGAACTGGGCAGCACATGGAAGCTTTTATTTGCCTTATGGGCTAGCAAATGTATTTATCATTCGTCCACCCTTGCTGCTAGCAGCCTATGAAGTATAGCGTACCACGGCAAAGCTAATACGTACAAAGCTATGGAATTATGTGGTGAACAAAGTGTTAAAATTAGATATGTTTATTTTAGATTCTTCAAAGTATCCAGTGTTTACCTTGATGACGCTTTGCACACTATTGGCATTCTCTTAACCAGCTTCATGAGGTAGTCACCTGGAATGCTTTTCAGTTAACAGGTGTGCCTTGTCAAAAGTTAATTAGGCCAAACAAAATGTGTTTCCGGTTACCCAACGAACCTGTAAAAACACTGCGACCCTTCAACTGTTTATGACCACGATAAACAAACTATTTCTCGCGCCCGACCCTACCTGCTTGGCAGCCACCTGGCGAGTCAAACGAGAACCGCTAGGGCATGTCATATAAACCACTCGGTATTTGCCGAAAGACACGAGGCCCGTCAGGAGTAAATTGACAACCAACACGCACCTCCCTCTACCCCAGCCCTTTCAAACCAGCACGGGCACGGCCTGGTAGGACGGTGCCTCGGCCAGTCATTCGCCACCGTGCAAGCGCTGCTCAGCGACTTAACTTTTGATCCGATCCATGGCTCCAGCCCACCTTTAAACGTTTAGAACTCGGACACCGAAGGTCGCAGCAAAGCCAAATTTCGTAGGCATTTCTAGACAGGGGTCACCGTTAGATGCAGTCAAATACATAGCTGCGTATTCTTGCTAGTGTTACAATGATGATTATCTCATATCATCTCATTATCTCTAGCCGGTTTATCCTGTTCTACAGGGTCGCAGGCGAGCTGGAGCCTATCCCAGCTGACTACGGGCGAAAGGCGGGGTACACCCTGGACAAGTCGCCAGGTCATCACAGGGCTGACACATAGACACAGACAACCATTCACACTCACATTCACACCTACGCTCAATTTAGAGTCACCAGTTAACCTAACCTGCATGTCTTTGGACTGTGGGGGAAACCGGAGCACCCGGAGGAAACCCACGCGGACAATTCAGAGCTTTATACAGATTGCATTTACATACAGTTGTGGTCAGAAGTTTACAAACAGTGATGAATGTCATCTTCAATATGAAGGTCATGGCAATATTTGGGCTTTCAGTCATTTCTTTGAACTGTTCTTTTTCTGTGGCAGAATGATTGTACAGCATACAGCTTTAATTAAAAAAAAAACACTAGAATTTGGTGCACAAGTTTTAATTTTCTTTGGGTTTTCTGAAATCAACACAGGGTCAAAATTATACATACAGTACACCTAATATTTGTGTAAAATGTCTCTTTGCAAGATTCACCTTGACCAAATATTTTTGTTTACCATGAACAAGCTTCTGGCAGAATTCTGGTTGGATATTTCATGACTCTTCATGGTAGAATTGGTAGAGTTCAATTAATTTTTTTTTTTTCCCTTGGCATGGACTCAACTTATAAGCACGGTCCATATATTTCCAATAGGGTTGAAGTCAGGACTTGTTTTGAGCTTAATGTTAGCCTGCTTTATCCTCCACAACCAGCTCTGATGCGTGTTTGGGTTCATTGTCCTGTTGTAACTCCCAATCATGTTCAAGTTTCTGATGGTTTATGCTGAAGAATTCTGAGGTAGTCCTCCTTCATTATTCCATCCACTTTGTGCAATGAACCAGTTCCACTGGCAGCAAAACAGCCCCAGAGCATGATGATCCTACCACCACCACCAGCTGCTACAGTGTCCCTCTGTACATGGTGGTCATTGTGGCCAAACAACTCAATCTTTGTCTCATCTGACCATACAGCTTTCCTCCAGAAGGCTTTTTCTTTGTCCGTGTGGTCAGCTTTAAACTTTAGTTAAGCTTGAAGGTGTCAATTTTGGAGCAGGGGGTTATTTCTTGGATAGCAGCCTCTCAGTCCATGGTGATCTAAACTGTAGACAGTGATCCATCAGATTCCAGTTCATGGCAGGGCTGTGCCATGGTGGTTCCCAGGTTGTTCCTGACCATCCAAACCAGTTTCCTTTCAGCTGAGGGTGACAGTTTGGGTTTGCTTGAAGCAAAGAAGCTTGGCAAAGTGACTACACCTCACAATAACTTGGATTCAATTGTTTGAACTGATCTTGGAATTTGCGGTTGTTTAGAAATGGCTCCAAGAGACATTCAGGAATTGTGTATATCTGCGATCCTCTTTCTCAGATCTGCACTGAGCTCCTCGGATTTTCCCATTTTACTGTATGCTGGTCAATCCAATGAGTGCTGTAAACAAACCCTT
This sequence comes from Neoarius graeffei, assembly GCF_027579695.1. Classification (NCBI taxonomy): domain Eukaryota; kingdom Metazoa; phylum Chordata; class Actinopteri; order Siluriformes; family Ariidae; genus Neoarius; species Neoarius graeffei. The sequence goes on from NC_083577.1 coordinate 5,436,402, forward strand.
TTTATGAAGGCACAGAGAAGCTACCAGCTGTAGTCAATCATGATCACTAACAGGAAGTTAAGAGACCTCAGCCTTGGCAAGATAAGAGACATTTTGGAAGTTTTAGCACCTCTGAATTAATAATCTAAGTGAGTGTATGTATAATTTTGACCCTGTGTTGATTTCAGAAAACCCAAAGAAAATGAAAACTTGTGCACCAAATTCTAGTGTTTTTTTTAATTTTTATTTTATTAAAGCTGTATGCTGTACAATCATTCTGCCACAGAAAAAGAACAGTTTAAAGAAATGACTGAAAGCCCAAATATTGCCACGACATTCATGTCACTGTATGTAAACTTCTGACCACAACTGTATCTGTATCCCATTCACCAGTAATAAATTACTCCATCATGGAAAGTTTTTGGTTTTACTGTGTTTGCTGTGTGTTTTCAAAGCACATAGTGAGTTTATTGGCTTAGAGGAATTATCTGTCTGTGCTGACCTTTTACCGATTTCAGACCAAGATAGGAAAAGAGTGAAATGACATTGGGTACTGTCCATAAAATGACTGACAGGAGGTTTGTATAAACACAACCAAGCACTCAGGACCATAATACAGTTTTCCAAACGGGTTTCTCAGCCATGTTATATGGAGCTGAGGCCATGACTTTTTTTTTTTTTTTTCTTTTAAATATTTTTCAGGTTGTTCGTACAAGTTAGAAATGAAAACAAACGCTGGATTGCACCTTCAAATCCAGATTTTTGCAATATTCCTCTATTTTGAATTTCATATCATTTTGGGGTATGAAGGTTTTTTTGTTTTTAAACAAGTTTATATATGTGATAGAAGAAATCAAGGCCTTGAAACAGAAAAAAAATAAAGTTGTAGAATCCTACAACATTCACAAATCGGTATGTAATAATAATAATAATAATAATAATAATCAGCATGGTGGTGTAGTGGTTAGCACTGTTGCCTCACAGCAAGAAGGTTCTGGGTTCGAGCCCAGTGGCCGACGGGGGCCTTTCTTTGTGGGTTTCCTCCGGGTGCTCCGGTTTCCCCCACAGTCCAAAGACATGCAGGTTAGGCTAATTGGTGGCTCTAAATTGACCGTAGGTGTGAATGTGAGTGTGAATGGTTGTTTGTCTCTATGTATCAGCCCTGTGATGGTCTGGCAACTTGTCCAGGGTGTACCCCGCCTCTCGCCCGTAGTCAGCTGGGATAGGCTCCAGCTTACCCACAACCCTTTACAGGATGAGCAGTTCCAGATAATGGATGGATGGATAATAATAATCATTATTATTATGCTCACTCTGGCTCCGTCTCGTCCAGAAGGTATGATCTAAAGTGGGCCACCTTGCGCAATAAATGTTGCAAGCTACATACACAATATACAAACCATATATACAGTAGAAGCGATATCCACCCTAGGAATACCGACCTATTTACCAGAAAGAATCCAAAACAGCGAGGAATTGACCAAGAAGAAGGGATTTTTTTTTTTTTTTTTTGCTGTTGAACTGCTCATTAAGGCTGAATTTGTCCATAACTTCATTAATAATTATAATGAAGCAAATCTGGATAGAAGTTATATCCACCCTACCTTCAGGTCAGAATCAAAATTGGTGAAGAATTGACCAAGAAGAAGCGATTTGTGTGGAAACTGCTCGTTAGCGATCGATTAATTACTCCATATCTTCATTATTAATTGCAATTATTCAAATTTGGGTAGAAGCTATATGCACCCCAGGCAGACCTACCTTCCTGCCAAAAAGAATAAAAATCAGTGAAGAATTGAGAGAGAAGCAGCGATTTTCATGAAATGTGGACGATGACAGATGGACGACAGACAACACATGATGTCATAAACTCATCACCTGTCAGCCAGATGAGCTAATAATAATAATAATAAAATAATACTAATAATAATAGCATTTGTACGAGTATTCTGATTGGCTGATTTTTAAAAGGGGACCAAAGGATAACAATTATGTTGATCAGTTCAGGAAGTGAGAAATGACCAATTTACATGTGAAAAGAAAGGAAAATGTAATTGAACAGTTTTATTTACATAATTTTAACCTGTTACATCCCCACCACCGTTATGACAAATGATACTATACCTTATGGGGATTAGTATTAACATGGGTCTACTTTTCATGTGTTCAGCCTGGAGGTGGAGAAATGGGAGAAGTTCATCAAGGGAAGAAGTTCTCCATCTTTTTGTAGGCAGGATTTTAAAGCAGTTTTGAACATGGATGGCTCAGCCAGTCAGTCACCATTGTCCAGGTACATCTAATAACCTGTGTGTAGGAATGCTGAACAACTCACACGCAGGTACTACACATAAAAACACACTCAAACACACCGTAACCAAGAGGAACACAGATTTGTATCGAGTCACCTGCCATGATGAGCATATTAAAGGGAGAACAGAACTCCATCTTGGAGCTGAGTGGCGCTGTAAACCTTCATCCATAAACACAATATATAGATTTAGGCACTGCCTAAAAGCAGAGCTCTCATCTGTTTCTCATCTCATCTCATTATCTCTAGCCGCTTTATCCTGTTCTACAGGGTCGCAGGCAAGCTGGAGCCTATCCCAGCTGACTACGGGCGAAAGGCGGGGTACACCCTGGACAAGTCGCCAGGTCATCACAGGGCTGACACATAGACACAGACAACCGTTCACACTCACATTCACACCTACGCTCAATTTAGAGTCACCAGTTAACCTAACCTGCATGTCTTTGGACTGTGGGGGAAACCGGAGCACCCGGAGGAAACCCACGCGGACACGGGGAGAACATGCAAACTCCACACAGAAAGGCCCTCGCCGGCCACGGGGCTCGAACCCAGGACCTTCTTGCTATGAGGCGACAGCGCTAACCACTACACCACCGTGCCGCCCTCAATGATGATTATCTTAGATTTTTAAGTAGAAAAACTGGCCACCCTTGTGTTCATGCCTCGAAGGGTCGGATGTAAATGACTGCTTGCACATGCGCAGTATATTTCATCGATTCTTCCGGGTGCCTATAAAATGGAGGTTCGCCTCGGAACAAAAAGCGACACAGTGGACAGAAATATTTGCTTGTCAAATCAGCCTATTGCAATGCAAAAGATATTCACAACAATTAAAAATATTTCCAAATGAACTATAGAGTAACTACAACACTGTTTCCTACAACAAAATCACACAGTTCTGACATTCTGGGATCAGTTGCAAACGTTTAACGAGTATTTTGCAAAAAAAAAAACAAAGTTTTCAAAGGAAACTTCTCACTTTTTCCTACCTACCCTAGAAAATTTGTCGTAAACTTTTGGGATAAACTAATTTTTTTTTCCCTACCTACCTACCCTATTTTGAAAACCCAGGAAACGTGTTATTTTGTTTGGCCTTAGTGAGCGAGTGTCTTGCCGCCTTATAGTGTTTGAAATCAAATAGTAAATAATAAACATGCCGTAAATGGTGCTATTCAACACCACAACTGTAGTAATCCATATTACCTCAAGAACTACCGTACTCAACTAATGCCCAGGTCAGACGGCAGAAAGACTCATGCTGCGATCGGTCAGGTGGTGATTGACCGATCGCAGGTGGACGCAGGCGTTTTGCATCAAATCTTTCATTGTGGTCAGACATATTGCAAGACGCTGAGTTTTTAAGCTGTTACGACAGGACGCGATCAGTCGGAAGCAGACACAGGTTGATGCAGCGCACAGAAAACCTTTAAAAAAAAAAAAATAAAGGCATGAGGCTGCTCGCAGATTGTTATGAACTATTTGCAGGTGCAGTCTGCGTCTACCTGCGATGCATTGCGGCCATCTCTAAAGACTCGTCTTCCCCTGCGTAGAGCTGTGCAATATATCGTGTTTTTATCACGATATCGATATTGGTGTCAAACGATATCAAAATTCATAATATCGATATGAAACGATTTTTTGTCATTTGTCGAAAGGGACGTGCACAATATTTCTACAATGGCAATAAAACAACAATAACATTGACGTGACAGTCCCCTAAGGCACACCGTAGCCTTGCATACGTCATCCATTCTACTCCCGCGATATCTCCGCAACAGTAAAAAATCAGTTCTTCTGTTTTCATACGTGTCGGGTGATTTGATATATTGATTTCTTAATATGTTGTTTGATTTGCTTGCTAATAGTTATAATAATACAATTAACATATATTTACGTCATATTTTTGGATGTGGGACTGGGTAATGTAAAAATGGCATCTACGGAAGAAAACAAGCACAACAATATTAGCACATATCCAGCTTGCTAGCTGTGTTAGATGTGTTAAACCGTGTGGATTTAAGTGGAATAATTGCGAGTCGTCCTGTGGTCAAGGCAGCGTTTTAAGGTAAGGCAATTTGGTTATTAATGTTGCCCGCCGCGGCATGTTTACTTGGGTTCATTTGATTTTGACTTGTGCATCTGCAGCTAGCATCATGCTTTGAAGTAGGTTCTGCTAAGGACGGGTTTATTGCGCGATGTAGACGGACTCAGATGTAATTACATTGTTTTTAAAATTCCGTGCACTTAAAACGGTGTCCCCCTGCTAATCATGTAGCCCTAATCATGTGTTGCTTTTATTTTTCTTAATGGCGAGTGAAATATCTCTGCAAATGGTATTTCAATGCTGACATGCCAAAAAGATAGCGGAGTCCACATTTGGAAGATGAAGGAAGAGAAGCCTATTTTCATGTATGTTAATTCTTAAGGACTTGTCTCTATATTGTGCGTGTTTAATGTTGGTGTCTTAACAACACACAAGCTTACGTTGTAGTGTGTGTGAGAGAGAGAGATTTTATCCTTGGCTGGCTACGAGCCAGTGTGGACGTTACGCAGTAATCACTGGTAATACCAGCGCTGGCTCCATCCTCTGTGATCGGAAATGTTGAGTGAGGAGAACGTGAGCCTTGTGCAGGCGATAGGACCTATGCAAAGTACGCGCTTGCACAGTAAATAGTTTAAGTAAAAGGCGTTTCAGGGTACAACGGGAAGGGTTGACAGGTAGCCTATGAGGCCTGTACTATAAAAATGTGGCCCGGTGCCTCAGGTGTTGATGATCAGGGCTTTAAAAAAAGGTGTATAAATATCGTTTTAAAAATCGCGATATCGATATTTACTGAAAAAATCGTGATATTGATTTTTTTTCCAATATTGAGCAGCCCTTCCCCTGCGTCTAGCTGCCACTGCCTGCTTCAACCTGCGATTGGTCGCTCAAGCGTTGCACGACCGCCTGCCTCTACAGCTGAAATGTGAACAGATCATGATCCACTTGCGTCAACCTGCCTCTGCTAAAGACCCTCTGCAACACACTGCCATTATCCGCGTCGACGCAAGACCAGTCTTGCGTCTTCCTGCGATTTTATCATCACAGGTAGACGCAAGTAGTTAAAAACTAGTTGCCGTCTGACCTGGGCATGAGTAAAGAGAAATTACCTCCATCGTTACTTTAAGACGTGAAATGTCTTTTTTAATTAATAAGAAAAAAAAAAACATTTGATTGGTACTCCAGGTCTCACTGGGTGTAAATATGGAAAAGCCGAGCCACGTTAAAAGTTTCCGGTTAGCTCAGAAAACCATTTTGGAGAACAGATTCCATTTTTCTTTTCACTTTTTGCATATTACATTCAGCTGTAGATGGTTTTCTTCTGTAGAGTCTCAATAATAGAACGGCCACTTCTTCCTGGTTATCGTCTCCGGTCGCCTGGCAGTTTTATGAAGTTTGATCAGAATGATGACTGACAGCCTCTGGTACACTGAAGCTAATCAAAAGCAGGGATAAAAGAGCACTTCCTGATGAACTGTAATCTATTTAAGACTCTTAAGGTTTAATATGGACTGAATGTATTGTTGGCATTTTGCGTAGCTGCTCTCTGAAACGGAAAAAGGCTTAAACGTTGGCAGGATTCGAAGCGATACGCAAAGTGCCATTACTGTAAGCAGTGTGTCACTTCAGCTAAACCAAAAGGATGGCTTTGCCCCCTGGCAGTGTCCTTTTAAGTTTTGTCATCCACAGGAAGTCCATCTTGACAGTTCTTTTCAAGTTCTTGCCAAATCCTAATGAGATGTAGACGATTCGGTGTATGTTTTCATTTCATTTTGAGGGTGCGCTTCCTTTCGGCTTCACCACCCGAAAGCGGTTCTTCTGTGGAAAACCTGAGGTAAAGCAGGTGCTTTATGCAAAGCTATTGGAATTGCCTTTGCTGTTGTATCCATGCTACATTGTTTTGCATTGATGGAACGATAATTTGCAAAAAGGCACTATTTTTGGTTCTTAAAAGGACCCATTATTGATCCCTGAGGGATTTGTGGGAGGGATACAGGAAGGGATTTGTCTCTCGTATCTACACGCCAACTAGCCATGCTGCCTTGAACAATATCACAATAGAGAACTGTGCGTCAGTGGACCGTGTTAACTGAAGCTTTAAGTCGCACGTGATGCCGGTAGCAAAGGTCAGTCAGGGTGGCTGCCGTCTGGGAGTCGTGTTTCTTTTTCAGGGAGAAAAACATTGCAGGCGTGCCTCAGAAGGGCTAACTTAGTTTGGCAAGTCTTATCTTGTTGTGCTTGGGAAGGTGGCTGTTGCCATACCAACATTTCATCCTGGTAACTCGATCTCTTCCTATCAGAAATAGTTTGACGTTGTTTTTAGTGACTCATGTACTTTTCTCTTGGTTGGCAGTGTTTATTTTTACATTTAGGCTGGATAAGAGAGATTGCTTGGATGTTCTTGAAGAGAAGCTGGTCAAGTCCCAAAGGATTGCGACACGATTATATCATGCTAAGATCTGAGTGTTTTTTTTTTTTTTTTAAATGAAATATTGCAAGTATTTCTAAGTCATGGTAGAAAGCTGTATGTGGTCTTGAATAAATAACCGGCAGCAATGGTGGCGCAGTACGCCAGAAATGACGTGCTTTCTGTATGCAGAATATAAAACTGGCATACAACATGAATAACTAGAGGTGTAACGATCTGTCATTTCAGTGTGTTTTGAAAATTAGTTATTTAACAAGCACAAAGAAGAAAAAATGACATAATTAGCCGTTAAAGGTCAATCACTTGCTGCCTGATACGCAGAGACCTTTCCTTCTTAACAACAGCAAGTGTTGGGCTACATTTCAGCTGTTTGCTAATTTTTTTTTTTTCCCCCCTTGCATTGCATATGAATCATGATTCTCACATGCATTTCTTTACTAATTCCCTTGACAGCATCAAATCGTGCAGATACAAAGCAAGAGCTTCAGTTCATGTTCACAATGTTCAAACATCACAGTGGGACAAATTGTGATCTCCAAGTTTGACTTTCATTTGGTGCGACATGGACTGCTCGTGTGAGTGTTTCAGAAGCTGCTGATCTCCTCCTGGGGTTTTCACACACAGCAGTCTCTAGAGTTTACACAGAATGGTGCCAAAAACATTAAGTGAGCAACAGTTCTGTGGGTGGAAATAAACGCCTTGTTGATACGAGAGGTCAGAGGAAAATGGACAGATTGGTTCAAGCTTTTTTTTTTTTTTTTTGCCAGAAAGGATATAGCGACTCATAGCAACTCTTTACAACCGGTCTAAGCAGAAAAGCATCTCCGTATGCAACAGAGAGAGAACAACACATTGCACTCCTGCAGCCAAGAACAGGAATCTTGTGCCGCTTTTCCACTACAAACGCGGCTGAGTTGGGCTGAGCCGTGCTGTGTTGAGTCGGGCTGAGTCGAGCTGAGCGAGGCTGTTGGAGTTGCATTTCGACTACAACCGTGCTGAACCGTGCTGGCTGGAAGTGGGTGGACACATTGGGTGGAGTTAGCGAAAGTGGGTGGACGTCACGTGATGTCGTTAAGCGGCGCAAACAGTGACATCAGTGATCTTTTAAGCGGTAGTCTCACGACCCGGATAGTAAACAATAAACATGGAGGACATGGAGTCGTTAGTGTTGCTGGTCTTGGTGCTGTGGCTTGTTGTCACCGACAACGCCAACAGATACTGGCAAGAGCGTATAGATGAGGCGAGGCGCATAAGGCTTCAGAAATTCTCGTAATTTGTAATTCTCCTTCTTCCGGGTTTGCGGTGTTTACAGATCCCAGCGTGCTCGCGGGGCGTGTGTGGGCATGTGAGGACACTCCTCCTCACCAATCAGTGCACAGGGGAGTGTCTGCTCACGCCCCCAGCCTCGCTCGGCTCGCTTCAGCCCCACTCCAAAACGGTGCGAGTTTTAGGGGCTAAGCAGGGCTGAAGCGAGCTGAGTCGTGCTGTTTTTTGGTAGTCGAAACGCGAGCCGTGTCGGGCTGAAGTGAGCTGAAGCGAGCTGAAAAAGGGTAGTGGAAAAGGGTCAATAGACTCGAGCACTAGTTCCTGTTAAAGTGGCTTGTGAGTGTATTTATTACTTTAACAGAGTGTCGTAGATCCATTTTCTGATCACATATTTGTGAGTACTGTTCACGGAACTGCTATTTAGGATAAAAGTTTAATCAAGTAATGCTGTGTTCACACTTATACCGGTACGAAAGTGGTATAACTGTATCAATACAAAGTATACCGGTACAGTTTAATGCATCTGTCCACACTAGCGAGAAATGTTTGTGGTTTTCTTTTACGGAAGTTGAAATGCGCGTGCGCGAAATGTTTCCATGGTTACCGAGTAACTTCCTTCCGAGAATATGGCGGATGAAACAGCGTGTGTGTGCTTTTTGTTGTCGATGTACAGTCTGTATTTCTGGTGGTCATTTATTCAGTCGAATCGTATAAAACGCGTGAGGCAGTTGAGAGAGAAACAAAGAAAACGAATCTCCCTTTCTCCCCCCTCACTTTCTCCCTCTTTCCTTCTCTTCCCCTCCCTTTCTCCCTCTTTCCCCCTCCCTCCCTCTCCCTTTCTCCCCCCTTTCTTTGCTCCATGTCGCTCCACGGTCGTTTTGAGCCATTTTAACATTTTATTTACAGCTGGAAAGCACGTGCATATTGTATTGTATGAATAACCCAGAAGACGTAGGAATGGTTCATTGCACATGCGCATTATATTTGTATCGATACAGAGCCGCTTCATCTGTCCACACTACAGCGAAGCGGTACTGTACCGGTACGAAACCCATACATTTGTGGGTTTCGTACCGATACAGTTATACCGCTACAGTACCGGTATACAGTAGTTGCTCGTGTGGACAGGTGTTGCGGTACTAAAGTAGTTTTGTATCGGTACAAAATCCCTAGTGTGGACAGGGTACTAGTGTTCCAGAAGCACAGTTTGTCCTTCCAAAGTTAAACACAAGCCAGCACTCTTAACGTTTGGTTAAATACAAAGTCATGATAATGTTTCTATTCAACTCAAAGCCACTTGTAGCTGAAAATTTGTCCTTTACTACTTTTTGTTTATGAATTAGGGGATTCAGCGCATACATTTAAGTTATTCCACGAAATTGAGTCGTACATGAGCTGATGGCTGACGAGGCGCGTAGCACCTAGTTTATCCATGTAGCCTACAGTGAGATTGAGTGGAATAACGGTTTTATTCTAACCGCATTCACTGGATTTTGAGAAACTGAGCATTTTTATTTTTTGCAAATTTGACAAATCAAAACTTTATACGAAACGTCAGACAAAATCATTTCTGCTTGGAATGTAAACAAACTGATGAAATGACGGGAGTAATTTGTGAAAAATGCAGTAATTCTTGGGGGGAAAAAGACGCACGTGCACCACTGGTGAACTTTGCTCACCTTGCTGGACGATCTTCAGCAAGCTACTCCCAGGAGTTCAGATCGATTTCTAAGGTTTCACCAAAGACTGTTTGTTGGACCATTGAGACGGACCATGGCCTCCAATTGGCCTGTAAAACCTTCGGCCAACTTGTCTGTGTGAGACACACCGGCAAGATCCACAGTGCCACCAAAATTTGCATCTTGGACACTGTGTCCCCTGTATGGCTGCAGAACATGGACCTTCTACCACCAAACTTGCCTACTTTACACCCTTGGTATCCGCTGGTACTATCAAGCCACAAATGACCAGGTCTATTCAAGAACAAGTAACCCTACCCCTATCCATCACTATAAAGAGGGGCAGAACGCAGGTTTGGACCATCTTAAGCCTAGGTCACAACCGGACGTACGATTTTTTGGCCGTGCGATTTTTGGCGTTTCCCAAATCGCTGCATTTTTTTTGTTCGTGGAGAAAGACGCACATTGGCCGTAAGTTTGTCTTGCAACCTGAAAAAACGTAAGCGCCCGTAGAGTTTGTTTGACATGACAAAGAACCTCTGCGGCCGGTCTGCGGCTCGAAAATCAGCACGTCACACGCGCGCCCTCCGTGCGTTTTTCTTGCGTTTTTTGCATGTAGACCGGCCATAGGAGCACGTACGGCCAGTTGTGACCGAGGCATTAGTTTTTTTTTGTTTTTGTTTTTTTTTTTGCGGTTGGCAAACCAACTTAAAGGTGCATTACTGCCACCGACTGGGCTGGAGTGTAGAACAGGAGATATTGGGGAGACTGTTCTTTTCACTATTTCTGTTTCTTTTAACAATTTTTGTGGCTTTTGTTTTCAAGAAGAGTTTTTATTTCGTCCTCGGTTGCTTCAGCGACACGCTCCGCCATTTTGTTTTTCTCTACTCATGGTATATGAGCTGATATTCTAGTCGCAGAGTAGCCAGTCAGAGCACATAATTGCTCATATCCAGCTGGTGATTTGGTGTCGAGCAAATTTCTTTTCACTATTAAAACGACATCTGGGTTGTTTTTAATATTCTCTCAGCTTTCCAGCGTTGCTTCTTTTGTAGATTTGCTGCATTTCAGGTGTGCATATGAAGTCATTTGGTACAACATGTGTAGTCCCTGGCCACAGTGGATAGTTTTGCTGTGTTTCATGCAGTGTAAATGGTGCAGCCTCGACTGTTTCTTGTGCAACCCCAGTTGTGTGACTAGCATCCTCATTTTTATTCAACATGTTTAAATACTGTACGAGATGATGCAACATTATACTTTTCATGGTGGTACCTCTGTTCTGCTGTACCTTGCTTAAATGCATTGATGTTTTTGCATGATGTTTAAAACCATAATTAACTAGGAAGTGGTATCGCTTTGGCCTGGAGTTAGTCGCTGACTGAACACAGTGGTCTGTCATATGTCCAGTCCAAGCAAACCACCAGTTCCTCTTTAAGACTCTGTTGTGCCCAACCCATCCTCCTCTTCCTGCATCTTCTCACAATCAGTAGCTGGTGTGAGAAATAGCAAGCCAACATGCACAACGAGGAGGCTTGCTATCAAGAGGTGCGACAAAAGACCAACTAACAAATTCAAGTTGTTGGTTGATCAAAAGGAGAAACCCTTCTTTGCAGCACGAGGTATGCTACTGTAATGGCGCTACCAGTAATGCGCCAAATAATTGAAGGGAAATGTAATTTTCTGCTGTGGTGTCATTATGTTGGGTGGACTAGCCATCATAGAATCGGAATACTTTTATCGTAGCGACTAGCTAGTTACGATTCTCTTGCTAGTATGAGGTATAACTAGTGATGAATTCTAAAGTGTATCAAGAGATTTATTTATCTATTGTTAACAAATAATTTAGGAATTGCCCATTACCAGGGTCTTGACCTCAGTGCCCCATTCCCCAATGTTCAATCCAAAGTTATGCCTTTGCTGGAAAGTTTTTGATTCTGTTGCATGGTTCTGAACTTCAATATATGACTTTGCATGACTGAAATGAAACGTGGTCTGTTCAGAATGTAGATAACCATAACAAGTACACACACTGTACTCGATGTCCTCATGTTTCATTATGATCTCAAACACACAGTCAACCATTAACAGCAGCTTATCAGGCCTGGTGCGAGATGTGGGAACCGTTTAATTTTTAGTTCCACTGAAAAGCGGTCACACTGAATGCGTCTGTGTGAGAGGTTCTATATATACACACACAGCCTTTAAAAAAAAAAATAGTCCTGATCCGGAAATGGATTTGTCCCAATGGAGTTCTTTTTCGTGATTGCTTTGGGTTAATAATAGGGTCAGTGTTTATTTCTGCGAATTGAGCAGAAACAGCTGGTGAGGATGGGAGCTTTCTGATGCTCCTCACTTCCTGGATGTCCAGGTGTTGAACACAGATTGTTTGGCCTCCGATTTCCTCTTCTAACTTATTTGGTAGGCCTGGAGGGAGGCACTATTTTCTGTTCCCTCTAAGGGTAGAAGGGGATGAAACATTCACACCAAACAGTTCAATTATTTTTTATTCGTAAAGCTCTTCTTGCAGTAGAGACCAGGGCTTTGAACCAGAATTTTTTTCCTATTGGTTCGTTCCGAACAGAAACGGAATTTTAACGTTTCCGGTTTTAGGTTCCACCATTAAATAGACGTTCCCGAACCGGTTAGAACAAAAAAAATTCGTTCCCGGACCGGTTAATTACGTTCCCTGTCAGCTGTTTAACAAATGGCTATAAAATGATGTCTCTGTCTCATCCAGCTTAAGCCAAATGTAGGCTAATTCTATTACAACCTTCATTAAATAAGACAAGAAATAATTCAAAACAATTATTATTTCAAATGTTGGCGATTTGGATTCTCAGTATGTCTTCCCATCTACACAAACAGAAAAAGTGCCAAAAATGAAAGATAATTCGTTTAGTGCGTTACCAAAGGCTAGTCAGGCCCTATGCATTGATAGGCTAACCGAGGTTAACGTCATTTAATGTTCGCAAGCCTCTCATTAACGTGGACAAATATATTGATATTGTGTTTGAAATTGACGTTTTTGAATAACGATAGACTGCAATATTTACCTCTTATTTAAGATGTGGAGACGTGATAGTAGTCCACCCTCCCACTCTCTCCATTCAGTCAGCGAACGTCACACAGGAAGTGAACCCCAGCGGGTTATAGAAACTTGCGCAGGAGAAGAATGACTTTTTTTATTTGTAGGCTACGGAAACTTTGAGGAACGAAATAAAAACCGGTATTAACCGGTTACCATTATTTTTAATAAGCGTTTCTGTTCCGGAGCATAAAAAATAATAAAGTTTCTGGTTTCGTTTCTGTTCCATGTGAAATAGAAAAAGTTCCCGGTTTTCGTTCCTTGAACCGGTTCAAAGCCCTGGTAGAGACTGAAAGAACACAAACCAAAATGAACAATAGCTAACTGCTTAGGCAAATCGAGAGGCAGCTTGCACAGAACCTCCGTCAACTCTTGGACTTTGCCAGACCCAGCCTCTGGTGTATCCCAGTTCTTTGGCAAGATGCTCCTCCTTCTGAGTTAACGCGCAATGAGAATTTACTAGACCAACAAAATGGCTGAAAGGTTTGTTCCAAGATTTGACTCCCTAATGAATAAGCCAGAGGTGACGGAGGCATGGGAAAAACTCCCCGAGATGACATGAAACGAGACTTGAAAAGGGACCCATCCTCTTCCATAAGAAGTCGTTAGAGCATACAGCAGAGTATAAATAAGCACTGGATAAAAACCCATCTATCTTGTGTGAAGGTCAGGTCAGTTCATAACCCAGTACTACCTGCTGCATGGTTGGCGACTAAACCTGTTCCCCCACCAGCACCATGCTGGTGAAGAGGGTGGCATGACTTCCAGCAGGAAGACAAACAAGACCTGTCAAAGCGCAGATGAGCTCTACTTGAGCCAACGGCCATCGTGCAACAGCACCAAGATGCTTCTGTGCCCGTCTCAGCACTGCTGTGCTGCCGATTCAACAGGGCATCTTACCAAGAGGGTATCGTGCAGCACTGCGTGGTACTGACCTCATAAGCGCAGCCACACAGAAAAATAGTGTTTGACATACGTTGGCTTGCACTTATGATTGGTTCCCTGTGGTGGTACGCGTATGTCGTTTGTACATCCGGGCACCGTACGGTCGCAAAGCTTCGCATGGAGAACTCTGCTTAAAAAAATAAAAAAATAAAATAACCAATATGTTTTTCATATTTTAGATTCTTCAAAGTGTCCAGTGTTTACCTTGACACTTTCCACAGGGCGGCACGGTGGTGTAGTGGTTAGCGCTGTCGCCTCACAGCAAGAAGGTCCTGGGTTCGAGCCCCGTGGCCGGCGAGGGCCTTTCTGTGTGGAGTTTGCATGTTCTCCCCGTGTCCGCGTGGGTTTCCTCCGGGTGCTCCGGTTTTCCCCACAGTCCAAAGACATGCAGGTTAGGTTAACTGGTGACTCTAAATTGACCGTAGGTGTGAATGTGAGTGTGAATGGTTGTCTGTGTCTATGTGTCAGCCCTGTGATGACCTGGCGACTTGTCCAGGGTGTACCCCGCCTTTCGCCCGTAGTCAGCTGGGATAGGCTCCAGCTTGCCTGCGACCCTGTAGAACAGGATAAAGCGGCTAGAGATAATGAGACACTTTCCACACCGTCTTAAAGGTCCCATGGCATGAAATTTTCACTTTCTGAGGTTTTTTAACGTTAAAATGAGTTCCTCTGACCTTCTTAAGTCACCCCAGTGGCTAGAAATTTCATAATGTGTAAACCAAACTATGCCCAACATTTGAGAATGGCGCGTCAAAACGGCGCGTTGATAAACTCTTCCCTTTACTACGTCAGCAAGGGAGATGATCCCCACGCCCCCCCTCTGGAGCCCCGCCCAGTTGTAGTGAGGAGACCATAGAGGACACAACAACATGGCATCACCTAAGCGAGCGAAACATGGAAATTGCGCTGTACATGGATGTGACAACACAGAAAAGAGTCTGTTTTTACTGCCGACGGGAGAGCCCCTGAAGACGCAGTGGCTTAATTTTATTTACTCCAATAATATGCCGTCGAGTCTACCTAAGACGGTGTATGTTTGTCGGAAGCATTTTCCTGAGGAATGTTTCCACAACTTGGGACAGTACAGGGCAGGTTTTGCACATCAACTGTCACTGAAGCCTGGGTCCGTACCAAGCATCCCTGCCGCATCAGCCACAAACACCGAACAAGTAAGTGTATAACTGTTAAGTCGCTTTGCCGTGTTTTAAAATCGGTGCCACGTTAGCCTTGCAATGGCTACATTAGCTGTGCAGCTAACCGCTTCCTGCAGTTAGCCAGGTAATCTGTGCTACAAAACTAAAGAGCATGCAGCATGCTCTGTTAAACTGAGTTTAGTCTGGAAATTGACTGTAACTTATGAGCTTATGTTTGACTGTTGCTCTGCAATGCATGTCTTCTGTTGGATAAGCGATATGTTGCTGTAGTTGCTGCTTCTATCCTCTTTGGTTATAGAGTGCGTGTTGAAGCCTAGGGTATTATACGTTCGTAAACTACCACTCCGAACACTCTCACTCTCTGTTCTCTGTGTCACGTTGAGTTTACGAAAGGAGTCCGAGGGAGAACGGGGTTTTGTCTTAGCAGCGTGGCTACAGGCGCTGATAGCAGCGAGTATGTGTGCGCACAGCTTGGTCAAGCCCCTCCCCCTCCCCCCATGGCACACCCCCACCCTCTACCCTTCCCCGCCTCCTGCTTCTCATTAGCAAAACGACGCACTGGGAAAAGCGCTGAAATGGGGCTTTCTCCCAGGAGGCTATATCTACGTGCCGAGGGTTCATTTCGAGAAAGGCTGCGGATATAACATCCGGAAGCCTCCACGAGCCCGTTTAAAGCATCAACAAACCACCACGCCATGGGACCTTTAACCAGTTTCATGACATAATCGCCTGGAATGCTTTTCAGTTAACAGGTGTGTCTCGTCAGAAGGTTATTAGTGGACGAGTTCCTTGCCTTTTTAAAGCTGAACTGCCTTTCGGATTTCCCCGACACCCAGTTATTTTTGTTTAGTGACCGAAAGCTACTGAATTCGAATCACAGACTTCCAATTTTATTGTTTTTTTTAAAAATAGAACAATTAATGACTTTAGATCCACATGGCTCTAAATTCTCCACTCTTTTTATTTATTTATTTATTTATTTATTTTTCCTGCTTCACCATAACCCAATACAAGATACTATGTCATGCATTACGTGGTGGGCTTTCCCCGTTCACGCAAGGCATCGTGGGATACAAACTTGAAACAGGAGAGAAAAATGGAGGACGTGAGTGTGCGAATGAAACGTGAAAGAGCGACTACAGTAACGGAAAGAAAGCGAGAAGATAAGACGTTATGTTCTATACGAAGGAAAGGAAACGCAGGACCAAACTAATAAATATTGGCGCTCAGCGAGCACCTCGGTGTGATCAGCTGTTCATTTAGCGACAGAATGATGGAACTGTCAGTGCACGCTCAAAGGGAAACCTGTAGATGGCAGTAATGCAACACTGTGGATGCCAGCTGCCGTAAAACCCAAAAGAAGGAGGTAAATCCGCGCATGCGCACACGGACTTCCTCTGTCGAGCAATTTCATGCACATTATTTGCTTTAATCCCTTCAAATTAAATAACTTCCCAGCCGCAGAACGGCCTGATATTTTGAGAGATATTACAGAATTTGTCACATCACAATGACCACATTTCAGACGGAACTAAATTTCACCGATTTGATTAAATCGAAAGGCCGTCTCGCTTTAATGCGTTTGAGCTCAAATAGTAAATACCAAAAGCCAAGAACAAGAGAGAAATTTGTGGATTCATTTGAAATACTTTTATCTAACATGACTGATGGATCGATTGGGCCACCTGCCCAAAAAAGTTGAGCGACTCCACAGTAAAGGTTTTCATAATATTTTGCTTGTCTTGGTTAAATGCCAAGAGTATGGTGGTGGTGATAATTTCAGATCTTCCCTGTTCTGAAACACATTGCTGGTTTATTGGGAGCGTGTCATAGTGCTTTATCATGTCTTGAGAAATATGTCTGGACTACGTTTTCTGGGAGTCGTGTCTGTCTCGTCTGCCTCTCATCATCTTTGTCAAAACAGACTGGCTGGAGCTGATGGATGCGGCTGAATTGCTTCCCCCTGTCCTCCCCGAGCAGGATGCGCCCTGAAAGACTTGTGCTCGTTAAGTTGTTGTGCACATGCAGATGTTTTTAGCTGTTGTCAGAGAAGAAGCTCTAATGAGCAAAACAGCTGGATTTATGTGTGTGGGAGTCATTAGCTAGTTTTGCATGTGTATTACCAGGATGTCTTTATAAGTCGAATAAACTGGTCTGACTCCACGACGGTGTGAAACGGTCCTCCGTCACGCATCCTGATGAGTTTCTCCTGCTGTGCTTTCTGAAGCTGACAAGGTGTTGTTCAAATAAACAACGCTGCATTTAAACCCGAGTAGCTTTTACCGTTTCGGTCATGATTGGGTAAAGACCATTCATGCTCTTGTGGATTCGAGGAGGAGGAAGCAGGACAAGACCGAGTGTAATGGTTGTAAAATGTTTGAGAGTCAGTCGCGTGGTCCTGCTGTAGGACGGTGGAAGTAAATGTATAAACGCTCCAATTTTATTTCCGTTCATTTTCTATGAAGAGTCGTGAATAAGAGCTTGAGGCATTATGGGATTGCAAAGTACAAGAGTCTGACCTGATCTGGATTCAGTGTTGGACAATAAATACAGGTCTTACTGTCAAAAATAGAAGGGGGGGGAAAAAAAAACATGGACGTGATATTAGTTGCAGTCGTGTCGAGATTCTTGGCACTGTATAACCTGATCTATACCCAAAAACAAGAATGGCGCTTCTACTGAGCTGCTTCTTCCTTCTTTATCCTTCTCTTCTTTTTCCTTCTTCTTCTTCCTTCCTCCTTCTCTTCTTTTTCTTTCTCCTTCCTTCTCTTCTTCTCATTCTCATTCTTCTTCCTCCTTTTCTTTTTTCTCCTCCTCCTTTTTCTTTCTTCTCTTCCTTCTTCCTTATCCTCCTCCCTCCTTCTGTTCTTCCTTCTCGTCTTTCTTGTTCTCCTTCCTTCTCCTTCTTTCTCCTTCCTTCTCTTCTTCTCATTCTTCCTTCTCTTTTCTCCTCCTCCTTTTTCTTCTCTTCCTTCTTCCTCCTCCTCCTCCCTCCTCCTCCTTCTCGTCGTCCTCCTTCCTCCCTTCTCCTCTTCTTTCTCATTCTACTTCTTCCTCCTTCCTTCTCATTGCCCTTCCTTCTCGTCCTCCTCCTCCTACTCCTCTTCCTCTCTTCTTCTTCAATTAGCTATGGGAACTCTAGAACATAGCCAGTTAATACTGTATTTCACCGTTAACTGGCCTATCAAGTGCTAGCAAACATGAATTAAATGTATGACTCATAATTTTTTTTTTAAATATCTCCATGATTGACATGTTGGACTTTTAGGGCGTATTCACACCTACGTTGTTTGGTCCGGACCAAACGAACCAAATTTCCCTTGGTCCGGACCTTTTGGGTCGGTCTGAATACAAACCACCGAACTCTGGTCCGGACCAAACAAGCGGACCGAGACCGAGCTGCAAGGTCGGACTCGGTCCGGACCAAAGGAACCCTGGTGCGGATCTTTTGGAGGTGTGAAAGCAGACCGGACCTAATCCAACAGTTTTGCTTTTTTGTACCTCGGGAGCTTCCGTCGTTTGTCGAGCATTATGGGAAACAGAGTCTTGATACTCCACCGCAAAGTGCAAACACTGTTTCGGTTGTCAAGGGAACCTTACAACAGTCGTTCAGTCATTCAGACCAGTGGTAGGCTAGACTACAGAGTACAAAAAATGAGTCGGGGGCAAACGTGGGCCGAGGAAGAAACGCGTACCCTTGTGGATATATGGGCAGATGTCCACATATCTGAGCTTTTGGAGAGAACACACAAAAATGCCGACGTGTTTGCTGTATTCAGTGAGAAAATGAAGGAGAAGGGGTTCACGCGCTCCCCAGAACAATGTCGGCTAAAAGTGAAGAAACTCCGTCAGACCTACATTAAAATCAGGGACATTCTTTCAAAAAGTGGCGGTACTAGCGACTGCGTGAAGAGCCAGAACTATCACAACATGATGCGCGCTCATCAGCGCTATCCTCCGTGACTACTTTTGAACTTAACGCTTTGTGTGCGTGTCGTCTCTGACCAATAGCTGAACGACCTCAGGGCGCGTGGCTTTGTTGACAGATTTTGGTCCGCTTACTAAAATGTACAGTGTGAAAGCGAAGCGCACCAAAATGGAAAAAATAAAAAAAACATTTGGTTCGGACCAAAGCAAGTGAACTATCGAACTATCCTGGTCTGAATACACCCTTAAACAAGGTTTCAGAACTTTACACAAGGTTTCAGGACTTTGTTTTCAGAAATTTTCACAAACTTTGACATTGCACAAATTCTTTTTTGTCAGGAATTTATACAAACTTTCAGGACTTTACGTAAACTGAGGACTTTGCACAAGGTAAAGTAATTTATACAGACTTCCTAAATTTCCGCATGGTTTCAGGATTTTACTTAAGTTTTCAGAAATGTGCACACGTTTCAGAAGCTTGAACAAGTATTTTTTTTCCTCAGGAATTTATACAAACTTTCAGAACTTTAGGTTTTTTTTTTTTCCCAGGACCTTTCAAAAGCTTTGAGGACTTTAGACATGTTTATTCAGGAATCTATAGAAACCTTCAGAACTTTTTGATGACTTTACACACATTTTCAGCAGATTTCACTTGCTTGCACAAGTTTACACACAGTTTCAGGACCTTTATAAAAGCCTTTAAAGGACTTTACACAAGATTTCAGAACTTAACACCTGTCTTTAACCCTTTGCACACTGTTTGTAACTGAACACACTGAAAATTGTGCTTTGTTTCTATTTTCTGTGCTGCACAGAGCCTACATGCCCGAATCTAATTTGAAAATGCATTACTTGGGTGAAGTTTATTTTGAGAAAGTTCGAGAACATCATGGATGGTAACGGAATATATCACAAAATGCACGTTTTCTTGAACATACTGTCCATGTTCTTGCTTGAGTGGGGGGTTTGAAGTGTGTGAATGTTCACGTTCTGTAAACCAGCGGTGTTACGTGCTGCATGTTTTACAGATGGTAATCCCTAATGGTATATACATGAGTTACATGAAGTTTTTGTAGTTTTTCTCGGTCATGATTTGAAAAATTATAGTCTGTTTTCATGTTAAATGTCGAACCAGGATTTTGAGGGAACTATACGTACTTCCTTCCTAATTTTACTGTCAGTCAGTGATGAGAGGAAAGGGAATAAAACCTACTTGATGCCTAACGCAAGATCGGAGACTTCATGTATCGGGGAGGAGGATTTTATTCATTCGTCAGATGCCTTTATCCAAAGTGAAGTGAGAATACATTCTTGGCACAGATCTGAAAATTCCAAGCTCGGTAAGATAACACATGGGGCATTTGGGAATCGTGTCTTTTTTTTTTTTTTTTTTTTAAATTTGTTAATTTTAATCACTCGTCTCTACGAAGAGCTGCGAAAGAGAGCAAATCTGCATGTGAGGATGAAGTGAGTGAGAGAGAGCAGGACACATGACCGTCTCAACAGAACACTTTGTTCTGGTAGTGTAGCATTCGTATCATACCCACGGTGGTCTAACGGCACATATTTGCCCACAAAGCTCGACTTTCCCATCCCTCACTCTCCGTCTGTTGACTTTTAAAGCCAAGCGTATACGCGGCTTTAAACCGCTGTGTTTATAGAGCTGCTAGCACATTGTCAGCGCGCCGTAACATTTCCTCTGTATTTATAGAAGCAGACGATTTCTCAGTTTCCAGAAGGAAATGGTGTGTGTGTGTGTGTGTGTGTGCTCGCACTCAAGTTTTAGCCCTTTGAGAGAACAAAATGTCTCCATAATAGGAATATAGTAGTATTTGTTTACAAATCCCACTTCCGGAAAAGTTTTATATTCCAAAATGCAATAAAAACAAAAATCTGTGATTTGTTCATTCACGTGAACTTGTATTTAACTTTGACAAAAGTACAAAGAAAAAATTTTCAATACTTTTATTTGACCGACTTCATTGTATTTTGTAAATATAAACAAGGTTAGAATTTGATGCCTGCAACACTCAAAAAAAAAAAAAGTTGAGACAGAGGCATCATTACCATTGTATTACATCACTTTTGCTTTAACTTTTTTTTTTTAATCATACAGGATCTCAGGATATTAATTGTTGCAGTTTTGCAATTGTCCATTCTTGCTTGATACAAAACTAAAGCTGTTCAACAGTCCGTGGTTGCTGTTTGTTTGATTCTCCTCTTCATGATGCACCGTACATTCACAATAGCAGGCCAGTCAAGCACACGCACTCTGTCTACAAAGCCACAGTGACTACGTTTACATGCACGTCCAAATCGAGCTGCTGTTGGTAATCGAGCAAAGGGTCCCAGCAGGGGTGCCAGAGAAATCCAATCCTACATGCACAAGTGAAATCGGGCTATTGTGCACCTGAGCCACACGTGGCGCTACACGCTCCATCGTGTTGGTACACTTCCGGTTGTCGTCATGAAGAAGAGCTATAGTGTTGCCAGATACTGCTGACGTTTTCCAGCCCAAAACATGTTCAAATCCGCTAAAATGCACTTAAAACACCCAATCTGGCAACACTAGCAGTTCCGTGTTCAAGCTGTTAGGCTTGCTCTAACAGACTATGGCTACAAACTGTCCGGCGCAGACCACTGTTTTGTAAGACAACTTATTTTGCACAATAATATTTTTCTAAAGTCCATTTTTTGCTTACAAAAAAAAATTTTTTTTTTTTGCTTACAATTTAACTTATGTCTTAATAAACACACAAAGTTAAATTGTTTTGTTTTTATTGACATTCTTCAGATGTTGGATATATATATATACGCACACGCAAATACAATGACTTGTTTATGTACACAATTCACAGCTATGCAACAGCTGTACAGATGTATTTGGTGATACAGTAAGTGAGCTAAATTTTAACAGTGCAAACAATGCCACAAAAAGAAAAGATTCATGCCGTTGTCATGATTCGTTGTCATGCTGACCGAGGCTGTTGTGTTTCCCGCTTGTGGTCTCGTCACTCGTCACTTCCGGAAGTAGCTCGACAACTAGCTCGATAGGGTATACATGCACAAAGTAGCTCGGCAGAAATCGCATAAACTAGGTCGTGTAGCTCGATTCCGAGAAATCAAGTTCGGTTCAATTTCAGCCGAATTAAGGTGTATACATGGCATTTTGAACTTCGATTTCAGTCGAGCAACGGCAGAAATCCGATTCTCTCTATGTGCATGTAAACGTAGTGACTGTGTTGTAGCTCATGCAGACTGAGGTGTGGCATTGTCCTGCTCAAATAAGCATGGACTTCCTTCTTTTCTCAGGAAGTGACGTTACCTTGATGGCAACAGATGTCTCTCTGAAATCCCAAAATGCACCTCTGTATCAGTGATACCTTCACACACGGGCAAGTCGCCCATGCCGTGGGCACTGATGCCCCCCATATCATCACACATGCTGCTTTTACACTTTTCTCTGATAAGAAACTGGATGGTCGTGTTCACCTTTGGCACTGAGAACTTGACACCCGATTGTCCTGAAAACAAGCTGAAATGTGACTCATCTGACCACAGCACATGTTTCCACTGTCTTTCGGTCCATCTGAGAGGAGTTCAAGCCCAGAGAAATTGGCGTTGTTTCTGCATAGAATTGACTAATGGCTTCCTCCTTGTGTAATACAGTTTCAGGTTGCATTTCTGGATGCAGTGGTGGACTGTGTTAAGTGACAACGTTTTTTTTGAAGTCCTCCCGAGCCCATGTGGCTATATTTGTCACATTAGCATGACGGTTTCTCAGCCAGTGCCACCTGAGGGCTCAAAGTTCACACCCATTCAACAGCGGTTCCCAACCTCGCCCTTTTACGTATTGAGATGTCTCTGAATTCCCTGAATCTTTCTTTTCACAATATTATGTGCTGTAGATTCTGAAAGACCTATAATCTTGCATTGAGATGTTTTTTTTTTTTTTTGAATTGACGAACAATTCTCTCACATTTTGGCAGAAAGCAGTGAGCCACGCCCCATCCTTGCTTGCAAAGACTGAGCCTTTGGTGCTTCTCCTTTTCAAATCATGTTACCAGTTAACCTGCTGATTGTGGAATCTTCCAAAATGGTGTTACTTGAATATCCTGTAAACTTTCAGTCTTATTTTGCAGTCAAGTTGGTCAATAAAACTACCGAAAATCTTTTTTTGTCCTTTTGTCAGTTAAATAAAGGTTCACGTGAATTAACAAATTACAGATTTTTGTTGTAATTACATTCTGGAAAATCCCAACTTTTCTGGAAATGGTGTTAGGATTTATGGAAATCGAAGAGAGGTAAAACATATTTTTCTTTTCTGTAATTTATTTATTTTTTGGGAGTCCTAATCAGTGTCACGATCGCCACATGCTATCATCGTGTCAAGCAGATACAGATGAGCCACATGCACAAAAAAGCTGATCTAGCACCATCTTTCAGGACTTTACGCGAGCTTTCAGAACTTCATACAAGCTTTCAGGAGGTCGCACTGGCCTTCTGAACTTTACATCAGACATTTACACGTGCTTCTAGGACTTTGCACAAGCTGTCAGAAATTTATACACGCTTTGAGACTTCGCACAAACTTTTATATAAGATCTGAGGACCATCCACCCACTTTCAGAACTTTACCCAAGCTTTCAGGAATTTGCTTACAGAAAGTTTGTTTTCAGGGCTTTTCACATGATTGTTACTTGCACCAGATTCTGGTATGAGATACAAACTCTCAGGACCTCATCTATGCATTTTACACATGGTGAAGCAGCGTCCATGTAATTTCGTAGTGGTTTTTGAAATAAAATTGAACAACCATGAAATTCGGTTGAAAGGAAAATAAAAATGCTCAGTTTTGATAGCGGAACAAAGAATACCGAAACCAGCATTCAAATTATGCAATCCTTGTGAAGTTAAAGGGATGCAGACATGTCAACCTTTGCTCAATCAAACCTGTATAAGAGCAATTCCAGCGTTATGGACGTGACACTTGAACTCAAAATGGCAACAAATGACCCAGTGCATGTTTTATTGTCTCCCAGTATTTAAACAGGTGTTGCATATTTTAAGGCTGTACCATACTGGAGAAGTGATAAAACAAGAACAATTCCCATAGTACATCTCGGGCATGCCAGAAAACGCCAATAAAAGATGCGTTATGGATGTGACAGAAAAAGTATCACTTTTCTTGGGTGACTGTACATTTTTATCAAACTCTGTGAAATCGTAAACCTAATGTCGAAATAGAGATATCCATTTGATAGAGGGGTCCAAGGTGAATATTAAAAAATCTTTGTTTAAAATATTTTGTATTTCATGCAGAGTTTCGGAAGGAAAAGTCAGCGTTATGGATGTGACGAAATTCCGTTATGGATGTGACGCGTCTGAAATAGACATGGCATAAGTTTAGAAAATCAGCAATTTAACCACCATAACCCTTTGAAAAACTCTCTAAATATCAGCTAAAACTATCAAAGTCCTTAAATAATATTTAGGATGGCTATTGTTTTGCTGTTTTGTGGATTTTAGCATACATTTCTGTGGCTTGTGGCAATAATATAGAATTGTACATGATCAAAGTTGATTTTGGCTTGGGTTTTACATTATAAGAGAGAAAGACTGACAGTGACATATTAGGTTGGTTACAAATTGGTTCAACTTATTCACATCTGTAAAATACAGGCCTAGGTGATATCTCTGGGAGTGGTTTTGATGTATTATATGTTGCTTTATTTTTGCATGGTGAGGTTGACATTTACATGGAATTGCCCATAACCAACCTCCAAAATCCGTATTTCCCTTATAAAATCCATATAAGATGCAAATTAAAATAATTTACCTAAAATTTGAATGATAATTAATTAACAATGATGTATCCCAGTTACTTTTTATTCAATATTAATAACAATAAACCTTCAGAATGAATACAAAGCTCCAATGTTCGACAGAAACACAAAGTGTCACTCTAATGTTCTGAATTGTACTCCATGACAGCTTTTTTAGCGCTCTGCACCAATACCTCACGAGGCTGCATGTCACAGCAAGTGTCTGTGTTGATCTTGCCGGAGTGCCCATTCAGAATCTTTTCAGTCGCTAGTGAAAGTCGCTCAGGTGGAAATACGCGTTTCAAACAAAATGTTACTTCCCGGTTGGCGGGATTCTCGCAATGCGGTGTGCGCATGATCAGAAGTGGAACGAAGTCTCGCTACCACAAGATAACGCGCGATTTCATAAGACTCTTTACTGGCTGTCTGTGGTGTACAGTACGTTTGTAAATGTTATGCACTCTTTTATCATCGTGGGAATTGATTATAGCTCTAAATACTGAAGTTTTTTTAAAGAATCCGTATAACTTTATTTGTACGCCCGTATACTACGTTTATTGAATCAAATCTGTATAAAATACGGACATTCCGTATAGGTTGACATGTATGGGGATGTCACATATACTGTACCAGTCTGTGTATCGGTGCTGTGATTGTTGCCCACTTGCACCCAAAATCTGTGGTATGAACAGGATGTGATGTCATTCTGAGGTGCTCAGGTTTTGGAGACAAAAGATCTTGGCTACGCTGTAACACAGTCTGAGGTTTTACGCAGTTATTGCTGGTGTGTGTGTGTGTGTGTGTGTCTTTGCTAAACTCTGTTCATGTAAATAATGTATGAAGTTGTTTCATTTCAGGTGCACGTTATTTGCCATGACTGGGTCTGAACATGTTCCAGAATAAATTGTTCCTAATTTGGTAATGCTTGTCTAATGTCAGGAGTGTGTGTCTGCTTTTACCATGAGCTGCCGAGTCTTAAATTATCAAGCGTAAAAGGAAACACTGAAGCTTTAACTGTTAAGCTTTAAGTACGATGTGGAAATCTTGGTCTTGGTTTAACTAGTGTGTTAATTTAGCTGTAGTCAAACTGCAATAGTGGTTAGCACGGTCACCTCACAGCAAGAAGGTCCGGGTTCGAGCCCCGTGGCCGGCGAGGGCCTTTCTGTGTGGAGTTTGCATGTTCTCCCCGTGTCTGCGTGGGTTTCCTCCGGGTGCTCCGGTTTCCCCCACAGTCCAAAGACATGCAGGTTAGGTTAACTGGTGACTCTAAATTGATCGTAGGTGTGAATGGTTGTCTCTCTGTATGTCAACCTAGCGACTTGTCCAGGGTGAACCCCGCCTCTCACCCATAGTCAGCTGGGATCGGCTCCAGCCCACGTGCAACCCTGTACAGGATAAGCGGCTGCAGATAATGGATGGAACTGCAATAGACATCTTTTGTTTGCGTTTTCTATAGTAGGTGTGCTTCACCAATATTTACAGTCATTTGCTTCTTTTGTTCGTGTTTGTATAATATATGTTATGCTTCATCAAGTTTCAGGTTTGTCCACTGGTTGTGACGGTACTTTGAGATCATGCGGTCATTTTTTAAATAATTAAAGCAAGACGGCCTTTCAAAGTTATTTAATTTGAGGGGTTTCCTGAGCAAATAATGTGCATGAAATCGCTCGCTTCGCGCAGTCAAGCAGGCAGAGGAAGTCCGTGTGCGCATGCGCAGGTTTACCACCTTCTTCTTTTGGGTTTTACGGCAGCTGGCATCCACAGTGTTGCATTACTGCCATCTACAGGTTTCCCTTTGAGTGTGCACTGACAGTTCCATCATTCTGTCGCTAAACGAACAGCTGATCACACCGAGGTGCTCGCTGAGCGCCCATATTTATTAGTCTGGTCCTGCATTTCCTTTCCTTCGTATAGAACATAACGTCTTTTCTTCTCGCTTTCTTTCCGTTACTGTAGTCAGTCTTTCACGTTTCATTCGCACACTCACGCCCTCCATTTTTCTCTCCTGTTTCAAATTTGTATCCCACAATGCCTTGCGTGAACGGGGAAAGCCCACCACGTGATGCATGACGTAGTATCTTGTATTGGGTCATGGTGAAGCAGGAAAAAATAGCGGAGAATTTAGGGCCATGTGGAGATAAATTAATTAATTGTTGTATTTAAAATAAATAAAACTGGAAGTCTGTGATTCGAAGTCAGTAGCTTTCGGTCACTAAAGAAAAATAATTGGGTGTGGGGAAAAATTCTTTTTATGACCTACACTTGAAAAATCTGAAGGGCAGTCGAGCTTCAAGTTATTCAACAAAATCGAGTTGTACATGAGCTATAATCCATGTACGGTGAGATTGAGGGGAATAACTGTTTTATTCTATCCACAGTCACTGGATTTTGAGAAACCGAACATTTTTAGTTTTATTTTTTGCAAATTTGATAACTTGATATAAAACATCTGACAAAATAATTTCCACTAAGAATGTAAAGAAACCTGCGAAATGACAGGAGCAATTTGTGAAAAATGCGATTAATAATAATTCTTGAAAAATGTTTTTTTTAAAAAGATACGTTCTTACCATCGAATACTTTCATTCCATATTTTGTTGCCTTTTTTTTATTTTTTGGTGTTTTGTTTTTTCTAGTAGAGTTTTTATTTCGCCCTCGGTTGGTTCAGCAACACGCTCCGCCATTTTGTTTTTCTCTACTCACGGTATATGAGCCGATTGGCTACTCTACTACTAGGCTATCAGAGCGCGCGATTGCTCATATCCAGTGAATGTGGATAGAATAAGTTATTCATTAAGTGGCTGTCAGAATGAATGCAAGTAAAATACGGCAGTTAATTTTACTTGAACTCAGGTTCAGCTTTTACACTTGTAATCTTTTGTAATTCACTGGAAACAGCTGGACAGATGTTTTTCCTCTTGGTTCCAAAGAAAAACGAAAGGGAGGAAGTATTAAGTATTGCTCGGTTTTATTTATTTATTTTTTTTTTTTTTTTGCGGTTACACAAATTTCAGTAGTGCATGCTTTACTGTCATCATACTGAGATTAGTCATAATTCCAAATAATTTGCTTTGCACCAACAAGGAAAAAAAAAAAGTCCAGAAAGCCTTGTGTGGTGACTCCTCCTCCTTTTCTTTTTAGCAAAATGCTTGTACAGTATAAGTGACTTCCAGCAAGATGTGTTCCTGTGTTTCACCCATTGCATTTATTCTCGTCATCACTCTTTCAAGGAGAACTGGAGTCATTTTTAAACTTGCTTTATTTCATAATTAATGTGTGTTCAGTTATGTTTTCGGTTTTAGTAACCTGATATCGTGACTCGTATTGGCAACTAATTGCAATTAAATATTATACTTATCAGCCTAGTCGGTTTTTAGCCGTGTTGAATTTAGTCCGTTTGGTCCACGGCAGGCGTCGCTTATCCGCGCGATCTTCACGAGACTTGTGCGAGACTTCGAAACGTGAAGTGTCAGCCAGGTGTCAGTGCCGCCATTTTGAAAACATTTTCCAAACAAAATATTGCACAAAAACGAGTTTAAATGACGATTACTGCCTACTTTTTTCAAACTTTCCTGATTGCTATCAAAACAAACAAAACTTCCGGCTTGATCACGTCAGCATTCGAAAGAGGGCGCGCGCGTCTTTTGACAACGTCGGCAGATGTCGGTCACTTTGATTTCCGCTGCACGTTTTACTTCCGTCCTACGATGTCTCGCACAGGTCTCAACGAATCTCGTTTACGGCTGTCGCTTTGACATATGGACTGATATATTACAGAGCGTATTTCAAACACTCAGAACTTGCTATAGCAGCGACAAAATAGCGATCAAAAATGCATTCCGATATTTATTAAAATGAGAAATAGAATTCTGATGATAAATTTGCTTTCTGTTCGTCTTTAAAAACTACTGAAAAGAATCTTTTAAAGCTGAAACTAGCCTACACTGGACTTCAGACACTTGACCTTTTAGGAAGTCTATTAACACTGAAAATACAGCAGTTGGTATAAAAGGAATCCTGATTCTCCACCTCCAGGTGGTGCCTGGGGGGGGAGAGGTGAAAAATATACCCTGTACATCCTTAGACTTGACATGTTGTGATCCGAACCCTCCGTGATAAGCAAACCAGGTGCAACAAAAAGCTCTTTTATCATATCATATGTTCCTTTGCTGTGTTCAAATGATTACACACAGTTGACAGAGCTTTAAACCGGATTAAACATTAACGATACAGGATTGCGATCCAGTCACACAAGCCTCCTAACAGCCGAGATGTCCATCACGTTACCTTCCTGCCTCCTTATTCTCAAGTCCTTTTTCCACCTGCACTATCAGGAAAAAAGAACTGCGCCGGCTTCATTTTCCACTTTCCCCAAAACTGTTATTTGATCGCTCAGAGCAGCGATTGAAGATAAGACTCCAAAAAAAACAAAAGCTCTGACGTGTTCCATGCTGTTTGCTGCTCAAACACAAGTTGAGATGCCGGGCTGGTGTTTGCAGGCTTGCGTTAATGACTTGGAGTTCAACATTGCAACATCACGGTGCTCTTTCTTTGCAGGTTTCATGTACAGGACATTCATGAGTCCGGGGGGGAATCTGATCGTGGATTCTTACAAAGCACAGCTTTAATTTTTTGGTGTGTACTTGCTTAACCTCCTAAGGCCCAAGCTGTTTTTTTACATGCATTTTTTATTTCTCTTTGCTATTTGGGCTTATTAGAACCTGATTAGAATAAAAACTAAGCATCTTTTGATAAGATGTACTTTTAGAGAAAAAGTATGTCCACATATGTGGATTCTTGTTCCGAATTTCCATAAAGTGCTGTCCACGCATGTGACCGCTAAGTCCTAGGAGGTTAAAGCCTCGGTCACAACCGGCCGTACGTGCTCCTATGGCCGGTCTACGTGCAAGAAACGCACGGAGGGCGCGCGTGTGCCGTGCTGATTTTCGAGCTGCAGACCGGCCGCAGAGGTTCTTTGTCATGTCAAACAAACTCTACGGGCGCTTACGTTTGTTTCAGGTTGCAAGACAAACTTACGGCCAACATGCGTCTTTCTCCACGAACAAAAAAACTGCAGCGATTTGGGGAAACGCCAAAAATCGCACGGCCAAAAAATCGTACGTCCGGTTGTGACCTAGGCTTAATAGATGACTTGCAACCATGTGATCAAAATGTGCTGTGTCATGAGCGTCCGCCACGATGGTGGATATACAAAGCAACTCGGATGGCAGCCGCTGAAAGCGTGTCTGTAAACAATGCTGAATTTTCTCAGTATTGCCATGATTTGAACAGCCGAGCGAAGATTTGATCCAAAGAGAAGATGGATATCTGAAGATAAGTCGCTTCTACCAACCGTCGGGTACCCAGATATCGCGTTCTGTCTGGTTTGGCTGCCAAAGAATCAAGTCCGACCTTGGACGCAGCATAGCCCGTTTTCTGAGTGGGTGCTCAGTCTGGATTGTTTCTATCGTATAATTTTGCTGTTGCTCCTAGAAGCGAAATGGTCATACACGTGTTAAAATTATAACAATGACGAGAACGCTCATTTTATCACAAGATTCTAGCAGCACAAAATTCTTCCACGATGATATTGAGAGAGCTTTGGAATCTCACCTGAGATAAAATGATTGCTGCAAACATGAGCTGTTTTGGTTTTCGCCTCTGTTGGATCAGCCCTGCCGATGCTCGCCCTCTTTCCGAATCACGGACGGAATTCTAAAAAAATTGGAACGTGCCACGATCACAAGTACTGTTGTGACGACAGCCATATACAGCACAAAGATATGACACCGCTAAAAGAATGCTTAAAGCAGTGAAAAAACAGAGTTGTGCACGCATGACAATGGTTTTGTATGGAATGTCGCTTGACCCCACATTTGTATCTCCACCGACGTGGCCGACATCCGGGTTTCTATTTTGCTTTGACGTCACTTGCAAGTCAAGGATAGTGATCCGATGCACCTCAAAGCTGTTAACTCGGACTAGCCTGGCAAACCAGACTAAATGTGAATATTTAGTCTGGCCTCGATCCGTAGACATTTCCGACAGGGGTAGGAGGAACAACCCGCTGTCTTTCAAACTGTCTCTGTGCGTATAGGCCAACGCTCTGACCAATCAGCGCAACAGTGACTGTGACGTAGTCAGAGCGACAGAAAGCAGTGGGGGAGACCTTGAAATAAATAATTTTTCAAAATGCGTATTAATTAATAAACAGGTTCTAGATATTAAGAAGTTTGGAGATAATGACCACAAGTTTGGAGTCTGTACCACATACACATTTTTTTTTCCAAGTGTTTTTTAAGGGTTTGCTTAAACTGTTTTTGAGAGTTTTTATTTAGTGGTGTTTGGTGAAATAATTTCCCTTAAATTTAAAATAACGGGAAAATAAGAAACAATCAAAAAGTAATGTTTCAAAGCTGTTTATTAATTCTTCGTACTGCACAAACTAGCCCCATCCTTTTGGCTACGAGCGGAGCCAGCTGGTAGATCAGACTTTTGCCATAGCCGGTCGGCAAAACAGCGAAAACGTCCTTCTTGAAAAGGAATGACCGGAGAGCCTCTTCCTGCTCATGTTTCAATGAAAACTCCAAGTCTAATTCTTCTAAAACTGATTCCAAAGCGGAGTCAAACGAGCGCTGTTCACTAGCCGTAGCCATCTTTCCTGCTGCGCTTTCTCCAGCGTCGCGCAGCTTTGTCGTCACTCCTGCAAAAGCCCGCCCAAAGAATCCAAACAAAAACCTTGCGTTGTGATTGGCGGGCACGATTTGATGCCCGGGGTGTTTTTGTTTATATGGTGCGAGGCTAGACCCATTCACTAGGCAAAAATATTTTTGGCCGCTAGGCGAGTGGGTCTAGTTTACTAGGCTAAACTCGGACATCACTCGAGAACTGATTGGACTTCCAGTCGAATGTTTTTCTTCAGTATCAAAACTGAAACTTAAATTGGGTTTAATTTTTAGAAGTAAAAGACTCTACTCCAGGCTAGGAGACATCTGTTTTCAGCAAGTTTTTGCCCTTATTGGACTGTACTTTTAGGGTGGCACGGTGGTGTAGTGGTTAGCGCTGTCACCTCACAGCAAGAAGGTCCGGGTTCGAGCCCCGTGGCCGGCGAGGGCCTTTCTGTGCGGCGTTTGCATGTTCTCTGGCGACCTGGCGACTTGTCCAGGGTGTACCCCGCCTTTCGCCCGTAGTCAGCTGGGATAGGCTCCAGCTTGCCTGCGACCCTGTAGAACAGGATAAAGCGGCTACAGATGATATGAGATTTGATTTTTCATGGACTGTTGTTGATTTAAATTCTCTCTCTTCATTGTGTAACTTATTCTGTAAATTATTTAACGTTGTGTATGGATGTATGCTTTAACTGTGCTGCTGCTTGTCTTAACCAGGAAGCTCTTGTAAGAGATTTTTTTTTTTTTTTTAATCTCAATGAGTCTTTCCTGGTTACATAAAGATTAAATAAAAAAAAAAAATCATAAACAAACCAACAGCGCTCACTGTCGTGATACTAGCTGCAGCAATCTTGTACATTGTTGTACTCTGTATAATATCGCAAACTGTCCATCTCTGTCTGTCTGCAGACTTTCACACCGGTTGATGTTTGTTTATAAATCTGTTCTTGGGCTAGCTCTGCCTTATCTTTCTTGAAACTTGCGTCTAAAACAAAATCGCATGGCCTGCACTCGCTCTAGTAACGCATTACAGATGTTAGTCCCTGGAGTGAGAACAGATTTTGGGGAAAAAAGGCGTTTAAATATGCCGTCCTCTCGTCCTGGAACAGTTTACAAAGGGACTTGAAACTGTCCGAGCTGATGACCCTGGGTGAATTTAAATCCATTCTTAAAGATGGAGAAAATGTCTCTGTTGTTCAGTGCACTTGCTTTTAAAATTCTATACGTGTTTAACTGAATTCTTAACCTTGACCTTTTATGGCATTTTAACTGAACGCTGTTTTATCTGTAATCATCTGCAAGGCTGCACCAGGAGGGTTTTATGCATTTGTATGGTTGTATTTTTATTGTAATATTGTTTATGGGTCATTCTAGAATTCGGGGTACGTTTCACGTCTCCGAGATAAACCTTTTATTTTCCACAAAAGAAATCTTCTTCAGTTTTGAACAGTAATGCAAATTATGACAAACTTTCCCCAACAGTGATGCTTAATGTACATTTTAGACCCAATTTATCCATAAAACATTAACTAAATGACCCCCACCCCTCCCCCCACATTATCGGCTGTCTTCGACTCCTGATTCATCCATTCAACTCCAATAAACAGGAAGTGATTCAGTCTAACAGTCTGTTCTTTGGCGGCTGATTCTGTTCACTGTTATAAAATCAAATTGCATCAAAAGTCGATTTTCTGTATTCGGTGAAATTTTAGTCTTTTTTTTTTTTCATCCCTATGTTCTTGTCAACTCTGTTAACTTTGTTACAAAACCACGTAAAATCCACAAAGACTTTTTTAGTAATGCGCATGACACCTGCACCGAGTGATGTCACTTCCTCTGGCGGGAAACTTCAGAAAGGCAGTGAGGGGGATTGTGTGTTTGTCTTTTTAATTTGAGCAAAATGTTGAGGATTTTACACCAACAGTAGATTTTTATTCGTCAACTGTTATTGTGATACTGTATGGAATCAATTTTGTGCCAAAATGTTCATACAGTACTTTTGAAATATCAGACAAAAACGACAAATCAAAATACAAAAAAAGAGTCAATTTTTTTTTTAGACTGGCAAACAAATTATTCGTGTAATCGTGCAAAAATATCAGTCTATTACTCTTCAGAAACCTTTTATTTTTGTTCCGCGTCTTTCTCAGTTTTGTTTGACGTAATTTTGGTTGCGATTCCAGCTTTCTCGTTTGCGCTCCCTGACTTTTTGCTTGCAGTTTTGGCACAAACTTCACGTGTGGGCGGGCTGTCCAGGAACGCATTCCCATTGGCTAACTTGTGTTTGACTGACAGCTACGCTCAGCCATTCCCTACTTGGATTCTGGCGGACTGTTTGACGAGTGACCGATCCACTGACGGTAAACAAGGATGGAGTGGACTTCAGTGGCGACTATGATACTGAATTTACACTTTGTTGAATTAATTCAATATCATAGTCGCCACTGAAGTCCACTCCATCCTCGTTTACCGTCAATGGATCGGTCACTCGTCAAACAGTCCGCCAGAATCCGAGTAGGGAATGGCTGAGCGTAGCTGTCAGTCAAACACAAGTTAGCCAATGGGAATGCATTCCTGGACAGCCCGCCCACACGTCAAGTTTGTGCCAAAACTGCAAGCAAAAAGTCAGGGAGCGCAAACGAGAAAGCTGGAATCGCAACCAAAATAAATTACGTCAAACAAAACTGAGAAAGCTGCGGAACAAAAATAAAAGGTTTCTGAAGAGTAATAGACTGATATTTTGCACGATTACACGAATAATTTGTTTGCCAGTCTAAAAAAATTGACCTTTTTTTTTGTATTTTGATTTGTCGTTTTTGTTTGATATTTCAAAAGTATTGTATGAACATTTTGGCACAAAATTGATTCCATAATACTGGAGTGACTCTCATTTATTAAAAAATAAAATAAAATTCTGTTTTTATGCATGCCACGTGGTAGTGAGTTTGAGGTTAGCATGTGGAGTTAAGACACAAAATGGTGGGAGATGTCAACTCTGTTATCGTCAGTTCTGTTGAAAACTGAATTTGTCTCCAACAGATGACAGATTTTTCTGTTCGTACATAGGTTTTTTTTTTTAAAGAAATAAACACTTCGTCTTACAGGTTTAAAGTTTGAAAATACTTCTAACGTTAAATTTGAATTGTGTTCTATGACAATAAATCTTATATATATAATTTTTTTTTTTTCTTTTCTCCTCTTTCAACACTTGTAATGTACCCAGAATTATAGAACGGGCTTTCTGCTGCCCTCTTGGCCAGGTCAGTCTTATAAAAGAGATTTTAATCTCGATGAGTCTCTTACCTGGTTAAATAAAGGATTTTGATTGATCCATTTTTGATTTTACGAGGTGGATTAATTAGCATGCATGGAGACGGGCGCTCTGTCCAGAATCGGGACATTTGAACGAGGTACATGGAGACTCCAATAATATCTTTTGCGTGTGATGGACAAAATGCCAGAGCTGATAGTTAAAATGTTCACCACTGACTTTTTATTGAGGATGAAAACATGCGATGTTGCACAGGAAACTTTGTTTAAAGACGATGATGATGATCACACAGTCACCTATTACTCAACCTGTAACTAGCTAACTCGCTTGCCGTATTTTTTTTGAACATGTTAACTTCCATGTTTTGGCCTCACGAATGAATTTATCACTTGCCCAGCACTGATTGAAGCTCCTCCTTCCTGATATTTGTCTGTATTCACATTTATTTGGAAGTATGGCGTTTGCAGACTTGAGAGAACGCGAGACAAAGTGATATACACTACCGTTCAAAAGTTTGGGGTCACTTTGAAATGTCCTTATTTTTGAAAGAAAAGCACTGTTCTTTTCAACGAAGATCACTTTAAACTAATCAGAAATCCACTCTATACATTGCTAATGTGGTAAATGACTATTCTAGCTGCAAATGTCTGGTTTTTGGTGCAATATCTCCATAGGTGTATAGAGGCCCATTTCCAGCAACTCTCACTCCAGTGTTCTAATGGTACAATGTGTTTGCTCATTGCCTCAGAAGGCTAATGGATGATTAGAAAACCCTTGTACAATCATGTTAGCACAGCTGAAAACAGTTGAGCTCTTTAGAGAAGCTATAAAACTGACCTTCCTTTGAGCAGATTGAGTTTCTGGAGCATCACATTTGTGGGGTCGATTAAATGCTCAAAATGGCCAGAAAAATGTCTCGACTATATTTTCTATTCATTTTACAACTTATGGTGGGAAATAAAAGTGTGACTTTTCATGGAAAACACAACATTGTCTGGGTGACCCCAAACTTTTGAACGGTAGTGTAAATTTATTAATTATTTAACACCTGGCCTTGAATGTTTTCAGGTTTGTGGGGTTTTTTTTGTTGTTTTTTTTTAGGTTTTCTAAGATTCCTAGGATTCAAGTATTGAAGTGTGGAGCCGGGTGATATCACATCACATTTTTAGTATAAATACAGAGGTGATTATAGAAAATCATGTGCGTTGATTTGATTGATTGGTTGAGAAATTCGGACTATTTCTCGATAATCACCTTGAGCGACTCGGCAAAACGGCTCCAATCGCTTCGTCATCGTAAGTGTGGAAGAATTACAAATGATGAAAGAAAATGCTGTTCCTAAAAGCACTAAAGATGCTCCGAAGTTTGGTCTAAAACTGTTCAAAGGTTAAGTGGGACATATGTGATTTATTTTATCGATTTCAAAACAAAGGATTTTATGCGACTCGGCGTAGATAAGTGGCACAAGTCTGCGCTGCAAAGTTATTACATTTATATGCTGCTTTTGAAGATTGAATATTGGCGAATAATAACCTCGACTTCATCTCACTTATTTAAATAATGTTGGCTGGCGTTGAGTGGTCTATCAGATATATATTCCATTCAGCTAGCATGATATTGAACGAGTCAAAGACGAGTAGCTGAATGGGATATATCTGATAGACCATGAAAAAAAAGCCATTATTATTATAATACACATTCCTTTCAGGTGTTCAACGCATCTTCGTCTCTCAAAATTCTCTCAAAATCTTCTGTATTTAACGAAGCAAACCTGGCGACCATGCTTGTTTACAAATTGTCCCAGTTGCTCACTCACTAGCGCAGAAGTTTTATGTCTCCGACGTGTGACGTCATGTTGTCTTGACAACCGCGCAATATTGTAAACCATATTCAACGCTCATTCTCCATTGGGTAGAGTGACGTAATACACATAGGATAAGCGATAATTATGCTAACAATATTGCATGCTATCGAACCAAATGAATGAAACCCACTAGAAGGGAGTAGAACACGTTTTTATTCCATTGAAAAAGTGTCGTGTATTTATAATAATTCCCGATATTCGCTTCACCTTTGGCGAATGCTTGTTAAATAATGTGATAAATTCTGAGATTTGTACAAAGCGTGGGTTTTTTTTTATTATAAATAATTACAAACTGATTATAAGTAGCTGCTGTAGATTCTGATTTTATATTTCATCTTTAAAATTGTAAAATGCACAACCTTTCTATTGCACAAGTTTATTATAAACAAATTTATTCTAAATTTGCTTATTAATAGTTTTATTTATAGCATTTGTTTTTCAATGCATCACGACTGTATTGAGAGCGCACATATTGTTTATTGTCGAAATGCTTTTGAGAATTGTGATATGATATGTTTTTGTCAGGTCAGCCGTCCCTGCTGCTTCTCTTCTGACGTGTTCAAGCATTTTTTTTTTTTTTTTAAGCTAGACGGCCTTTCGATTTCATAAAATCGGTGAAATTTAGTTCCGTCTGAAATGTGGTCATTGTGATATCTGTTTATTTCTGTAATATCTCACAAAATATCAGGCCATTCTGTGGCTGGGAAGTTATTTAATTTGAGGGGATTAAAGCAAATAATGTGCATGAAATCGCTCGACAGAGGAAGTCCGTGTGTGCATGCGCAGGTTTTTCTTTTTCTTTTGGGTTTTACGGCAGCTGGCATCCACAGTGTTGCATTACTGCCATCTACAGGTTTCCCTTTGAGCGTGCACTGACAGTTCCATCATTCTGTCGCTAAACGAACAGCTGATCACACCGAGGTGCTCGCTGAGCGCCCATATTTATTAGTTTGGTCCTGCGTTTCCTTTCCTTCGTATATAACATAACGTCTTTTCTTCTCGCTTTCTTTCCGTTACTGTAGTCACTCTTTCACGTTTCATTCGCACACTCACGTCCTCCATTTTTCTCTCCTGTTTCAAATTTGTATCCCACAATGCCTTGCGTGAACAGGGAAAGCTCACCACGTGATGCATGACGTAGTATCTTGAATTGGATCATGGTGAAGCAGGAAAAAATAGTGGAGAACTTAAAGCCATGTGGAGATAAATTAATTAATTGTTCTATTTAATAATACCGTAATAATAATAATAATAATAAATTGGAAGTCTGTGATTTCGAATTCAGTAGCTTTCGGTCCATTAAACAAAAATAATTAGGTGTTGGGAAAATTCTTTTTATGACCTACACTTGAAAAATCTGAAAGGCAGTCGAGCTTTAAGTTGTTTTGAAATTCCACGATTGGATTTGAGTATGTATCTGTGTTTGAAACGTGTGAGAGGGTTTGAACGTATTCAGACGAACACTACTTTTATCCGTGTGCCATCCCTCCCTCTCCCCCCCCCCCCCCCCCCCCCCCCGTTCTGCCTCCACATGTCTTCTGTCCGAGTGTGTTCTTCAAGCACTTTTTCTTTCCTGAGCATTTTGCTTCCTGCTTAGTTAAGAAAATGGCTCCAAAAATAGCCGCAGCCTAAGAATAGCCGCGCTCCGTGATGCTGAAGAGATCGTGCAGTTGGGTGATAAACTCGTTCTGCTTGAGTTCATGTGTCCAGTCGCTTGAAGAGAAAAAAATAAAAGGCCATCCAAAAACAGGAAATGACTCGGCACCCACGTGTAATCTTTCAACTAAACAGACATTTCCTGCCCTACTCGTTTTCTGAGTCCTTCTATCCCTCTGTCCTCTCTCTCTCCCGGAGTGGGATTGTATTGGAGGGTCGTCATGCTCACATTGCAAATTCAACACACCTGAAGTAGACTTTCTGCACATGTCTGTGGTGAGTCTCTCTTCGTTATCTTCAAGCGTAATGTCTGTAAATGTGCTGAAAGAAACTTCTGTGCCAAGTAATTCATGTCAATAAAATAAAAAATGCTGTTGTGACATGCTGGAGAGCATGCGTGGGGGATGAGGTGTGCGTGTGTGTTTCTGCATGGGTTAATCACAATACAGCATGAGCAGACCTGTATAGGAATGCATCATCTTCTATTATGTTCCTCCGCTATGAGTGTTGGATTACAGTGGTTCAGCTGGATTTGTGCTCGACTCGAGTTCACGGAAGTTACAAAATCCTTTTGAACTGTCAGTAAACACCGTGATGGTTTATTAAATGCATCTCTTTTTTTAACTTCTGAATTGTGTGTATTGTGAGTGCGTGGGGGAAAGGGACCGTTTAGCCCCCGGCTCTGTGGTATCTGAATAGATTATCGCTGTGATGTGCAGAGATAAACGGATGGGCTTTATTCTGATGAGGAATTGTGACTTTTTGAAGCAGTTCGTCAGCTGAGCTCTGAGCTTTTCACAGAGGCTCTTAATTAAATCCTTTAACTTCAAAATCAAACTCATGAATACACATTAATGACTCGAAGTTCATATTAAATATTTAGCAAACTGTGTTTTTGTTTGTTTGTTTGTTTTTGTTGTTGATCTACAGGTTTAACTTCCTAAAGCGCTCATTTTGGAGTCTCAGTCAAGCATTTCCACAAAATTTCTTTTTTTCTTTCTTTGTCTTCTATTTTTCTTTCTTCCTCCTTTTTCTTTTCTTTGTTCATTTTTCTTTTGTCCTTGTTCTCTCTCTCTCTCTCTCTCTCTCTCTCTCTCTCTCAGCTTCCCTTTGCGCTTTTAAACATAATGCATCTACATCAAATTTGTTTGCAAATCCATCTCTCTCTCTCTCTCTCTCTCTCTCTCTTTCTGTCTCTCTCTCTGCCCCTGTGTGTCTGTCTGTGTGTCTGTCTCTCTCAGCTTCCATTTGGGCTTTTAAACGTAATACATCAAATTTGTTTGCAAATCCATCTCTCTCTCTCTCTCCCCCCCCTCTCTGTCTGTCTGTCTCTATCTCTCTCAGCTTCCATTTGGGCTTTTAAACATAATACTGTACATCTACATCAAATTTGTTTGCAAATCCATCTTTGTCTCCTTCTCTCTCTCCCTTTCTGTGTGTGTGTCTCTCTCTCTCTCTCTCTCTCTCTCTCTCTGTGTCTGTCTCTCTCAGCTTCCATTTGGGCTTTTAAACGTAATACATCTACATCAAATTTGTTTGCAAATCCATCTCTCCCTCTCTCTCTCTCTCTCTCTCTCTCTCTCTCCCCCGTCTCTGTCTGTCTCTCTGTCTGTCTCTCTCTCCCCTGCTCTATCTGTGTCTCTGTATCTCTCTCCCTTTCTCTCTCCCCCTGTCTCTCTCTCTGTCTGTCTCTTTTTCTCTCTCTCCCTCCCTCTTTGTCTGTCACTCTGTATCTCTCTCTCTCTCCCCTCCCTCTCTCTCTCTCTCTCCCCTCCCTCTGCCCCCCCCCCCCCCCCCCCGGCTCTATCTCTGTGTCTCTCTGCCCCCCCCCCCCCCCCCCCCCCGCATCATTGATCATTGTGTCTGTTCTGTAGTAATAGTTGTGATTAAACTGTAATAAAACACAAGAAACTCCAGATGTTCAGAAACTTTCCCCTGAAAGTGTGTGTGTGTGTGTGTGTGTGTGTGTGTGTGTGTGTGTGTGTGTGTGTGTGTGTGTGTGTGTCACACTGCTGATTCACAGTGTGATTCTTTGCTTGTGTTCAGAGTCTAAATTGGGAATCGTGAAGCCAAACCTTAAACTTCTGTAGACAGTTTTTGTGATGAACCCCAGAACCTTTTCAGCCCTTCAGCAGACGCACGACATGATCTCATTTACTCACCAAAAAGCGCTCCAAACCGAACCCTGTTTCTGTCCAACGTTTTAATCCAGTCGCTTCAGAAAGCCACAGAAGAGTGGGGTGTTTTTCCCCTCCTGCTGGAAACAAATGCACAGGAGCTGAGACGGCCAATCAGATCTTAATTTCCCTGAGGGAACCCTCCCAACGGGATCAATAAAGTTTTATCTAATCTAATCTAATCTAATCTGAGTGCAGCGTGAACATTCCAAAGGTTGTGGCCAGAAAAGTGTACAAAAGATATCGGCCCTCTGTGTATCGAGTGTCTAAAGCTGAGACTAATAAATATAAAACCTACAATTATTTATTTTGCTATTACACGTTTAAAATATAATACATTTTATGAAGTATAATATAAAAAGGCTTTTTGGTTTATTGTGAAGTGATGAATAAAATGTGGTAAAACTAGAGATGACGCGAATATAAAACCCGTGATCCGTATGGCTCCGCCTTCAGCAAAATGATGGATCAGATATCGGAGGGAAAAAACTGAGCTCTGATCCTGGAACAACTGGAAAAGATTAGAATTGGATTTTGAAAGGATTTTTTTTTTTAAGCATCTAAAGAGACGTACTTGTCCAGTTGTGTGCAAAATGATTGGGCTCGTGCAAAGAAATGCTCGAGAGCAAACTGTAAATCTCCTGCATAGATTTAATGAGGGTTTTGTTAGATTTGATCGGTGTACGTCACTGTGGTAATTTGATCTGAG
The DNA here is from genome assembly GCF_027579695.1 of Neoarius graeffei. Classification (NCBI taxonomy): domain Eukaryota; kingdom Metazoa; phylum Chordata; class Actinopteri; order Siluriformes; family Ariidae; genus Neoarius; species Neoarius graeffei. The sequence continues at coordinate 5,477,384 of NC_083577.1, forward strand.
TGTGACGTTGATGATCTGACAAAATAACAGTGTGGCTCACAAGAATTTGGATCTAATTCCAAGCAGCAAAACACAGCTGTGGCCAAAAGCCAGTCTTCCCAGTTCTTTATTTGTGACTCCAACAGGTTTTCCCCACACGTTTCTCTAAATGCATGCATTTAATTTTTAAGCTTTTGCGAAACGATTTCCATGGAGCTCATCACCGATTTTGGTTTTGCATTCCAGACTTTGAATTTTGTGAGTGAAACTTGACAAAGTTTTAACTTGAGTGAAATTTGCCATACAAAGAGAGCGACTTTGGATGGGAGTTCCTTCATGTGGCAGCTTGAAATTCAAAATGAATGAGTTTATATCAACCTTCCCAAACCTGATTATACATGTTGGAGCCACATTTTGGAATCTTGAAGTTGATCTAAAAACGTGCAAGAATTTAATATTATTATTATTATTATTATTATTATTAAATTGCATTGTTATTTTAAGTTATGAAATATGTTAATTTACTTACCTTTGACCTTGCCTGCAGCTCTCGTACTTGTCTGTTGTGTGACGTGAACACGTGGCTCCTCCTCAGACATGCGTCACTAAGGCGTGAACGTGTAGGTGTTAGTTGGTTTGATCTGGTGTACGGCAGGTTAGGTGGCGGAGAGGAAACAGTTTTCCGACCGCATAAGTATTCGCTTTGTTTCGTACCACTTTATTTTTTAGCCTTTGTTTCACTTCTTCTGAAAAGTCAACCGGATTGTTGATGGAATAAATCTAAACATTTTGTGATGGAACATTTGCATTATGTAAATTTCGTAAAATCAAAACTTGCTAAAGGTATCGATTATTTTCAGTTGGATATATTTCATAATGTTAATCTTCAGAGTTGCTGAATCTCATTTGTTGTCCTTGTTGTTTATAGTAAAGATGGATTCTGTGTAATACGACTCGATTGCAGCAATTTGTTTTTTGTCTTAAGTGCACTCGAAATTATAATTTAAATTTCTGCTTTTATTGCAGGAATTTGTAGAAGATTTTATTGATAATTACAGTGATGTGTAAAGTTCTGGTTAATGAATTACACGTGTGTGTGTGTTTTTTATATATATATATATATATATATATATATATATATATATATATATATCCATTAAAGTGAAAAGTGCTGCTGCTTCTTCTGGGGCCGAATCCCATTTCACCCCTTGGACCAACCCCTTAGCCCTTCCCCTCCATTTTGCGCGTTCACGTGAAGGGGTAGGGGTATCCCAATCCCAGTTAACGCGGAGGGGTAGGGGAAGGGGGAGGGCTTCTGTACCCCTCCAAACGGAGATTTTCCTGGAGCTGACTCCGAACGAAGGGGTTTGAGTGATTTCCCACAATGCCATGCGGATTTCAGCGAGATTTCATGCGGATTTCAGAAAGATGGCGGTTCCCGCGGCGAAAGATTGTCATAAATGTATTTTCTCCATTATTTACGTGTTTTAAGTTGTTATCCAGAGGAAACACGCCGCTTGATTCGCTTTCGAGCTGAGAATGAGCAGCGATTTCTGAAATCCAAGCTGCTGCTAAAAAGCTTTGGGAGTGAGTTCGGTTGCTTGACTGCGTACGTTTTGTTCTGTTATTCTCGCTTTTATTGTTTACATGAGTGTTCTGACACCTCATTCTGTCGGATGTGGTGCACGAAGCGCCAAAGATATCCCATTCAGTGGTGTTAGTTAACAAATCACACCCTGCCAGCAGAGATTTCTGGCTCTGACTGTAGCGGCTGGTCGCAGCCAATGACACATTTGGTCGCGTTTTGCTAACGTAAACGCTGACGGAAGTACGCGATGACGTATGCGATCGTTGAAGGGCTATCCCAATACGTAAGGGTTGAATTTCAAGCCCTATCCCTTGTAGCTCAGTTTCAAGGGGAAGGGCCAAGGGGAAGGCGGAGGGGAAGGCGGAGGGGTAGGGATAGAAATTAGAATTGGGATTGGGCCTGGCTGTTCCTGTTCTACCCCTTTTCCACCAAATCAGTTCGGGTGCTAAGAGGAGCCACGTCATTACGTCACTGTATACGTCTGTTACGTCGCTGCATTTGCATAAACCTTGGCGCGAACATTGAAGCGACAACACGGAGAAGAAGAAGCAGCAACAACAATAATGGATGACTGCTGCTTTACTGCATCCATGATATATCGTCGCTTATTTAAAAATGGCACCCTCTCGCGGTCTTGCTATTGTTGTTGGTCTTAACAACTCCACCCCCCGCTGACGTAAGCGGTTCTTTCCTCTGGCCCAGCAGAGAGTTGGTGCTAGCCTGGAACCGGTTTTTCTGGCCCCAGAGCCAGTTCTTTGTCAGTGGAAACAGAAAACCCGGTTCCAAACTAAGCACTGGCCCCGAACCAGCCCTGGAACTGCTTTGGTGGAAAAGGGGTATTAGGGGTCTCTACAGCGGATAATGTCCGTCCATCTCCTCCTGTCCTCTGTATCTTCTGTCACACCAACCGTCCTCATGTCCTCCTTCAGCACATCCATAAATCTCATCTCCTTCTACCGGCCAACTCCATCTCTAACCTTCTTTCCCCAGTATACCCTGGATCTCTCCTCTGTACGCGTCCAAACCATCTCGATCTCGCCTCTCTCACTTTGTCTCCCAGCCGTCCTACATGTCCCTCTGCCCCTCTAATATTCTCATTTCTCATCCTGTCCAACTTTGTCACTCCCAGTGAGAATCTCAGCATCTTCAGCTCCGCTCCCTCCAGTTCAGCCTCCTGTCTTTCTGTCTCCACACCGTACAACATCGCTGCTCTGACTACTGACTACTACACTTTCACTCTTACTGCCAACCTTCTGTCCCAAATCACTCCTGACATCCTCCTCTCCTCCATCTGTTCCATCCTGCTCTCACTCTCTTCTTCACTGCTCACCATTACTTTGTCCAGTTGAACCCAGATATTCCAACTCAAAAGTGAAAAGTGCAGCACGATGAGTAAATGCGCAGGACTGCGTGGGTCATGGATTCGACAGTCAACATGCTTTTGTGATTTAAAAAAAAAAAAATCACAACTTCAAACTAATTAAAGGAGTTGATTTTGGAGTTTTGTGCTAAATCTTGTAAAAATGTAAAGAGTTAAAATCGATTGGCCTCGGCTTTGATCAGATTCCTCGTGTTGATGTTGGGTTGATAACGGTGGAAAATAGTGGATGGGATTTCGGATCTGATAACAAACAACAAAGATTTGAATTGAATTTGCAGAAGAAATATATTTTTAGATCTGGAAATGTTTACAGATAAAGAGACCTCTCTCTCTCACGCACACTTTCTTTCTCTCCTCCTTTTTCTTTTTCTCTCTTCTTTCTTTCTCTTTGTTCTCTCACTTTCTTTTTTTGCCTGTCTTTTTCTCATTCTTTTTCTTTCTCTCTTGCTCTTTCTTTCTCTCTTGCTCTTTCTTTCTCTCTTTCTCTCTTTCTTTCTTTCTTTCTTTCTTTCTTTAATACGTTATATTTGGCTGTTTTCTGATTTGATTTATACGTTTGTACTTTATTATAATTATATTTGCGATGAAGCTGACGTTTTTGTTTTTTTCCTGTAAAGAGCTTCACTTCGAAGTGCTTCAGTTAAAATAAAAATAGCTTCTGTTTATAACCACTGCTGAAGAGGATCGGTATCAGCGGAGACTCGAGTATGGTATTGGTATCGGAAAAGAAAGTGGCGTGATCGCTTTTCTATGTTAAATGATGCGTTTTTATTGACATTAAATAACGTTAGCATTTGTGGGGTTTTTTTTTTTAAATGCAGTTTTGCTGGCAGTTGGTTAGCACACATTTATAACCTGTATATCATACATTATAGAAATGTCTTCAAATATCATTATTTTATTAATATTAACCACTTACTGTGAATCTCTCTCTCTCTCTCTCTCTCTCTGCCCATCAGCAGGTGATTAGTCTCCCTCTGTAGTGTCCCAGGAGGACATGGAGGAGTGTAAATTGTCCCCGGGAGGCAGCGGTCACCCCTGGAGAACTGCCAGGCTGAGAAGGATGGCATGGGCGCAGAGTCGAGACACATGGCCGACCCCGGAATCTGAAGAACCGCTCAATAACGACAACAAGCCGAGAACAGCCTCTGAGACAGGTATCTCTTTCTCGCTCTCTCTCCTGTACACTCACTCTCTTGCATGCTCCCTGTCTCTCTCCTGTGTCTCTTGCATGCTCTGTGTCTCCTGCACACTGTCCCTTTCCTGTCCCCCCGTCTCTTTCCTGTCCCTCCCCTGTCCCTCTTGTCTGCTCGGGGGCAGCTGTGTTCCAGTAGAGGGAGAAAGCAGACCATTTAACTGGATCATTCATCCTAGATTTGTGGCTAATAACATTGAGTTTTTTTTCTTTTCTCTTTCACTCTTTGCATCAGTGTCTCTGTCTCAAATACACTTTCGGAGAGTTTTTGGAGGAAACTTTGAGTGTAGTAGTGGAGGATGGTTGCAGATGAAACGTTCAGTTAAATATTAATTTTACCCTTAAACTCATTGGTCATCCAAGACAATCATTTATTTTTGCCCTGAAGACACAAGACTAATGAAGTAATGAATGCTACTAGTTTAGCATTGTTCAAACTCCATGCAAAAAATCATTCGACAGAAGAAAAACTCCAAGTAAGTCGTGTATGCCAGTGGACAGGGCATGTCCATGCTAACGGCGTATCGTGGGTGACCTTTAGATGACCCCCAGATAAGACCCAAGTATGACTTTAGATAACCCTCAGATTCAACCAGACTTTTTTTTTTTGTAGATGTGCAGCCACTATTCTTCCATTTTATCATCAACAGACCAGTCCTACCTTGTCTTAGTCCAGAGGACCTTGTGAATTTACAGATGGAAGTCCTTTCCCCTTCAGTGAATTGACTTGATTGAATTTGAGTTGTTTGTTCTGCTTTGGCTGAATAAACAGATGCTGATTTCATTGTTTTCAGGAGTATTTCATACAGTATCTCCATAGTGATGGGTCAGAAATATTAAATGTTATGGCTGGATTGTTTTTATTATTTTTGCGTAATCGGTTTCATTAAATCGCAGAAAAACATTTCCAAATCAAATTGGAAATTTTATTATATTATAATCCAGTTCTTGTTTAACAATTCCTCCTTCATATTTTGCCAAATTATGTGCTGGAAAAAAGTGATTGTGGCCTCAGTGGTACTAAAGCTGATACCATTTTAAAAATTTATTATTATTATTATTATTATGTCTTTGTGTTTTATAAGCAAAACCTTTGTGCTTATTGTGTGAAGATTCAGTCAGTTCGATTGCACCAAATCGTAAACTGGTGGCTATGAGCCTTGTTTCCTCACTGCAACAACAATACTACACCCAAACATGTCCCGGCTGAGCGACGACGTTTGGGATGAATGGAAAATTGTGTACATTTTCATTCCGTTTGATTCGGGTTCATGTGGTGATAAACAGATTAAATGTCAGATTGGTGTGTGTGTGTGTGTGTTGTTTTTAGCTGTGGGAACTTTAACAGGATGCTGCTCGTGGGATTGTGGCCTGTTTTGTAAACTTCCTTTACATGGTTCTTTTTTTTTTTCTTCTTTTTCTTTTAGGTCCGATCCCAAACAAAATAGCGAGCTGGCTGAGAGAATGCAGGTAGGTTCCTGAACGATTACGCAACACCGTTCGGATGCATTCAAATGTAAATGTTGTCAGTAGGATTCATGTTTGTGTTGTGAGTCGGCTACGTCTCACTGGGTTAAAACAAAGGATTCTGTAAAGACTTGGAATGGAAAAACACTCTCTGGATGGTTTTCTGCGATGGCTTCTGATTCTCTGCGGGTTTCAGACAGAGATGTGAATGGATTTGTGGTTCTTGTGACATGTCCAAGTGTAGATTTCCTGTTCGTTAAAAGGGAGCGAGCTCTCTTCTGGTGTGCGCGTGTGCGCTCAACTTAATGAATTCTTGGTGTTTCCTGTCCAATTTTAGTGAAAGTGTGCCCTCTTATTACATTCATGAGGAATTCACAGCATGTATACTGTATTTCCGGAATAGTGAGTCACTCTTCAGTGCAAAACAATACATATCCAGGTCAGTTTACACAAATAGTCAGATTGGTAAGCTTTTTCTTCTTTTGCACTTAGTGTTTTAAACACTTGAATATCCTTTTTTTTCTATGGAGCCGGTTTCACATTCCACTTTGTATCATTAGTAACAGGAAGTCTAACTTAATATGATGTCTGAACTTCCTCAAAAATGGCTTAGCTTTAGATAGTAGTTTCCTTGACAGGATTTCTGAGGGGATTTCTATTCATTTATTTGTTTGTTAAATATTAACTGCTATTTCAAGTCAAGTAGCTACCATGAGCTAAGGCCAAAAAAAAAAAAAGATAGTGTGTTTCAGGTAACACGAAATACTAAAATAAGGTTGGTAGGTAGGAAAGTTCCCCCCCCCCCCCCCCCTTAATTTTTTTAATTTTGTTCGAAAAAATTAACACAAGTAAACATCTTACAAAATAGTATTTTGGCACAGAATCCTTTATACCACACATCATAATAAAATAAAAGTGTTTTAAATCTTTAAACGAATAAAAAAAAATATCGCGAGAGTTTGAGTTATGATCTGCAGAAGCGTATTGCTGCCACACTCAAAAAAAAAAAATTGGCTTAGAATCAAGTAATTACGTGAAAAGATATTGTTAACAAAGTTATCACGTTTTTACAATGTATTTATCATGTAATAACATCACGTAATTTCATGATACGAACTTATCACGTTATTTCATGATATTTTCATGTAATAACGTGAAAACACCTTATCAAGAAATAACGTGAAAATAACGTCCTAGGCTACTTCCATTAAAAGCAGACGGCCTAGCCTAGCCTACTGTAGAACTTGGGTCGAGCAAAAACACCGAGCAAAAACATGGCTGAATCCTGAATGACTCCTATTTGTATAAATAGGGGACTACATAGGCAGCAAAACGTAGTGTTTTTCCTGCCATGGAAGTGCACTTGTATACTGAAGAGGAAGCAATTTGCATTACAGCCTTGAATGAGGATTCAAAATGGCGGCTCGGCTCAGTTTTCCCTTCCTCCTTCAGTATACAAGTGCGCTTCCATGTTTATGCAGGAGGGCTGATAGAAGTGGTGAAACATTTTACTTTTTATCGTTTCTTTCACAACTTGAATGCGTTGAAACAAAAAATTATGACAAACTAACGCCGCTTACACTAAAATATCGAGGGAAATTTGTAATAACTTTACGGTTGGCAATTTCAACGCGGAAATTCTCGATCGGTCGGGTTACCGGAAACACTTTTTTTTTTTTTTTTTGGCCTAACCTGACACGCTTCCTGACAGGACTGTTAACACATTTTTCATAAACGGTTCAAATATTTACTGATGTTCTTGGCTAACTAGCAAACACGATAAAATTTCTGACCGAATCTTATTGTTACAGATCTCTGCTGCTAATGTTCAGCTGCTAGCCAGTATACGCTAACAACAGAAATAAAATTTCTAAATACTACTAATAATACATATTTATAAAAGTTTCAGATATTCACTGATATTGCTCACCTGCTAACATGGTAACACGAGCGAATCTGAAATAATTTCTGAGAGGATTCTTGGGTCTCACTCATTAAATGTTAAAAAGCTCATCTGCTCATGCTAACCAACTAGCTAACATGAGCTTATGATTTTTCACAAACATGATTTTTCACGCTTAATAAATGCTAGTTTTTTTTAATATAAATAATTTTCAAATTTATATTCATAAATGTATCCCATCTTCATCGCTAATGCTAAGCAAGCAGTGAGACAGGATTTCTGAAAGAGTTTTTGCTTTTTTATTGTGTTTTCATAATATTTTTTTAAAATAAATGTTGCACATTTTTATTCTTAATGCTAGTCAACTCGCTAATTTGAACTAACCTGACAGGATTTTACAAAAAAAAAAAAAACCTTCACAAATCTTACAGATTTTAACTGCTATTGATGGCCAGCTAGCTAATATGGATTAAACGTAGACTGCCTTTTGGATTTTTCAAGTGTAGATTATAAAAAGAATTTTCCTCGACACCCAATTATTTTTGTTTAGTGACCAAAATCTACTGAATTCGAATCACAGACTTCCAATTTATTATTTTTTAAATAGAACAATTTAATGAATTTATCTCCACGTGGCCCTAATTTCTCCGTTATTTTTTCCTGCTTCACCATGACCCGATTCAAGATACTACGTCATGCGTCACATGGTGGGCTTTCCCCGTTCACGCAAGGCATTGTGGGATACAAATTTGAAACAGGAGAGAAAAATGGAGGACGTGAGTGTGCGAATGAAACGTGAAAGAGCGACTACAGTAACGGAAAGAAAGTGAGAAGAAAAGACGTTATGTTCTATACGAAGGAAAGGAAACGCAGGACCAAACTAATAAATATGGGCGCTCAGCGAGCACCTCGGTGTGATCAGCTGTTCGTTTAGCGACAGAATGATGGAACTGTCAGTGCACGCTCAAAGGGAAACCTGTAGATGGCAGTAATGCAACACTGTGGATGCCAGCTGCCGTAAAACCCAAAAGAAGAAGAAGGTAAACCTGCGCATGCACACACGGACTTCCTCTGTCGAGTGATTTCATGCACATTATTTGCTTTAATCCCCTCAAATTAAATAACTTCCCAGCCACAGAATGGTGTGATATTTTGTGAGATATTACAGAAATAAACAGATATCACAATCACCACATTGCAGACGGAACTAAATTTCGCTGATTTTATGAAATCGAAAGGCCGTCTAGGATTTTTACATATAAGTAAAAACACTTGTTTGTAAATGTTTTAAGTGTGTGTATATATATACTCCTAGCCAACTAGCTAACATAAGCTAACCTGTCAAGATTTCTGAGAAAATTAAAAAAAAAAACAACCTTATTTTTCGTAAATGTTTCAAATTTCAGTTGCTCGTGCTAAGCTATTTGAGATCTGATGCGTTGAATTTGAGAGTATTTTTAAGTCATGTTTATAAATGTCTCATCTCCATTGCTATTGCTTACCAAGTAGCTAACATAAGCTAACTTGAGAGAATTTATGTTGAGTCATGATGTTCTGTTGAATGAAATGAATGAATGAATGACAAGTAATTAAATTAGTTGATGGTTGGGGTACATATAACAGTGAAAAGCAAAATATGATACAAATAAAATCACAGCAAATAAATATACAATGCGGTCTTAATGCTAGCTGTTAGCTAAGATGCTAATTTGACAGGACTGAACATTTTTTTTTTTGTTGTTGCTTCTTTTGCTTTTATTGTTATTCTGTGCAAATCTACTTAATCTAGTCCTTGTTAGCATAGTTGTTTTTTAACATCTTACACTTTTTTTTTTTAAATTCATGGGTTAAAATGAGTTGTATAATTGTCACATTTGTAATGATTGGGTCACTTTCAAGATGAGATTTTAAATAAAACTAAAAGAAAAATGAGCTTATGTTAGGCATATCGGGTGAAAATCCAATCCAAATTGCTTGAAACTGCTCTCAATTCAGAATTGAATGCAGAACAACAGACTTTTTACAGAATTAAAATATGTTTATCCATTCTTGAGATATTACAAATCAAAGATTTTTTTGGGGGAAAAACGCGTAATTTTTAGAAAACTGCCGTAATATTCTGTATGAGGGTCACATGGTTCAAAATGGGTCTCATTAACCAGTGACGTCAGATGTTTTTTTTTCTTCATAAATTATTTTTCAAGATATTTACATGGAAATTGGTGGCACATCGATGGTTGTATACTGAATACAAAATTTGAAAAATTAGTAAAAACAGATTATGCAAATTAGTATTAATTATGCTCATTAAGTTAAAATGTTAAATCAGTACACTCTCTTCTTCAAAGTTTCACCAAATGATTTTATTTGCGCAATTTAAAGCTGATCTTAAATCTCATTTATACATCACAAAGAAGGAGAAATCAGTGTTAATTATAAAATATACATAAATCAGCACTGAATGTCTCACATCTACCATTCTCTATCAAAATAAAAAAGGAATAAAAGATTATTTCTGATCCCCTCTTTGTGCTCTGTAGGTCTTTGTATTTCTCAGTAGGGCCGACTAGTGTTTATATGAAAGAATATAAATGATTATTTCGATTAATATTCACAGCTTTCAAGGCGAACCTCGAAAAAACTGTCTGATCCACATCCAATAAACAATTCACATTAACTCAACTGAAATCGACACTCGCGTTTCTGACTTTTTTGTTTTTTTAAATCTCATTCCGACCACTAAGATCTCAATATTTTTCATCAAAACAACTCCAGTTATATTCTAAAATAGTTATTTATTTACATAATTGGTTTGATTTGAAAAAATAAGTAGGTAAAGCTACGAAAACTCACTTCAAAATCTCCCGTGAATCAGAATGTCAAAACTAGCAGAGGGAAAATTTTGGTGAATCCTTCATCAGAAACAGTGAGAGCGAGAGAACACTATAAAAGTGATCTGATTTGATATTGACGAGTAATCCAGTGGGAAACTCATCAGGAGAGAGAGAGAGAGAGAGCCTGACCGCTTTCCCATGACTCAAAAAGAAAAGCACCGGCTGTTTCCCGACGTCACATAACAGAGCCTAATCTAGGGCGCGTAATACGCGTTTTTTATCTGTCTGTCGCACATCCACTTTTTGGGCGTGAGAATGATATCGCGTATCTTTTCATTTTGTCGCGCATTTATAAGTAGAGAGCGTGTAGTCGCGTTTTACTGAATCTTGTGCGTATCAATTTGTCAGCACCAGCTAGCAAGCACTGCGGTAAATATAGCGTTGTTTACACACCAATCGGAAAGGACCGAAGTATTCCGAATGGTTTATTTAGCGGGTAAAACAGTTTTGTGAACTATTATATCATTGGTCACTGAACCAGAAGACAGTGTATCTCAACCAATCGTGTGAAGTGTTTTAAAAATACCCAAAAGCACATGGCATATCGTTCTGCCTCATCCAAACATAATGTCAAAACACGTGGTCACGTTGAAAGACCTCTGGATGAAAAAAGGAAACAAAATGAAGACACAGAAGTGACAGATACTAATCCAGCCGACATTACACAACCCGATACAAAATATTATGAAATAGATTTAATCTGTTCTTGTATAATGGTAGGTACTGTAACATTACTGTAAATAATAAGAGATTATCATGATAATAGACTGTTTAGGAAGTCTGAATTTTGGGATTATCTCTCGTCATCTATGTCAAAAACTAATTTAAAGATAAGTTCTACATGAATGCTAGTTGTGTTTTTTGTTTGGGAGTAATTTGTTTAATTCAGTTTAGTATTATGTTATTAATCATATTCAAATAGTAAAGGTGCTTAGTTGATATATAAGACATATATAAGTTTGTGTACAAATATGATCTTAGAGTAATTATATGACGGTGTGAAGACATACTAAGTCATTTGATTCTGATTGATAATGGGTTTTGAAGTTTGAATTTGACATTATTTTCCTAATGCCAATATACAATTAGTTTGATAATGTTTGGTATTATGTAAGTTTTATTTAAAAATATTATGAAATATATTTAATCTGTTCTTGTGTAATTGTAGGTACTGTAAGATTGTAAATGATAGAGATTATATACTTTTTAGGAAGTCTGAATTTTGAGATTATCTCCAGTCATTTATGTCAAAATCTAGTTTAAACACGGGTAGATTGTTTGTTTTTCACTTTCATGAAAGGTGGTCTGAACAAAACAAATATGATAGCATTTTTAAATATTTGATAGTGATTTTATTTTATTCAGAAAGTCAGATTTTTCATATTATTAATTAATAGTGGCAAGACTACATGTATTTTAGACTTAACTATATCAAATGATGCAATATTAACCTAGTCATATTTGATATGCAACATTATACTACTGGCGGTCAAATTGGTAAAAATAGGCTAGTCACATGATTTATAGTAAAACGGTAACCTAGTCATATAACAGAAAACTAGTCATATTTGTAAGGTTTGTGCAGTATATAATTCTTCATATAGTTTTTGATCTAAAATCTTTACATTTTTAAAGTTCAGATCTGATCATAATGTTTGTGCAATACTATAAACTGTGGATAAGTGTTTGCTGATATGGTTTTCATATCACTGTATTAAAGGATATGTATAGTGCCATAATTATGACATTATATAGATTAACATCTGATATGAATGTTTGTTACATGTGTTTAGTTTTATTAATAAAACTGTTCTGTTTATAGATGTACTCTTGAAAATATCTACCAGTGTATTACGTATTTTTCTGTCCCCACTAACTGGAACAAATGAGGGATATTTTTACCCATGTTAATATTTTCCGTCCCCTGTTTCAACAACTAGTGAGGGATCTGTCCCCTGTTTTCAAATTCCTAGATTAGGCTCTGCATAAGCAGAGTTTTTACTCTGTTGTACCGACTTCAACCTGCCATTACTCCCAAAGCACTGAACAGAGCTTAACCAGATACATTTCTGTGGAAAGCAGAGATTATAAACTTTTAAATGAGAGTATTCACGATAGAAAATATTCAACAATTAAGCAATGACAGGTTTGGAAACTTAGATGAGTGTCTGGATGGACAATTTTCACAGCACAGCCAGCGAGAGTCTGATACGCCTACTTATGTAAGACACTATACAGTGGTGCTTGAAAGTTTGTGAACCCTTTAGAATTTTCTATATTTCTGCATAAATATGACCTAAAACATCATCAGATTTTCACACAAGTCCTAAAAGTAGATAAAGAGAACCCAGTTAAACAAATGAGACAAGAATATTATACTTGGTCATTTATTTATTGAGGAAAATGATCCAATATTACATATCTGTGAGTGGCAAAAGTATGTGAACCTTTGCTTTCAGTATCTGGTGTGACCCCCTTGTGCAGCAATAACTGCAACTAAACGTTTGCGGTAACTGTTGATCAGTCCTGCACACCGGCTTGGAGGAATTTTAGCCCGTTCCTCCGTACAGAACAGCTTCAACTCTGGGATGTTGGTGGGTTTCCTCACATGAACTGCTCACTTCAGGTCCTTCCACAACATTTCGATTGGATTAAGGTCAGGACTTTGACTTGGCCATTCCAAAACATTAACTTTATTCTTCTTTAACCATTCTTTGGTAGAACGACTTGTGTGCTTAGGGTCGTTGTCTTGCTGCATGACCCACCTTCTCTTGAGATTCACTTGAGATGCAGCAAAACAGGTCCAAACCATGATACTACCATCACCATGTTTCACAGATGGGATAAGGTTCTTATGCTGGAATGCAGTGTTTTCCTTTCTCCAAACATAACGCTTCTCATTTAAACCAAAAAGTTCTATTTTGGTCTCATCCGTCCACAAAACATTTTTCCAATAGCCTTCTGACTTGCCCACGTGATCTTTAGCAAACTGCAGATGAGCAGCAATGTTCTTTTTGGAGAGCAGTGGCTTTCTCCTTGCAACCCTGCCATGCACACCATTGTTGTTCAGTGTTCTCCTGATGGTGGACTCATGAACATTAACATTAGCCAGTGTGAGAGAGGCCCTGTCCACACGGTAACAGATTCGGGTGAATCCGATAAAATTGTTTATCGTTTCGGCCTGGCGTCCACACGGCACCGGCGTTTTGGGTGCCCCAAAACGAAATCTTTTGAGAACGGGTTCCAGAGTGGAAAGATCTGGCAACGGCGCCGTTGCAAAGTCGTCTGGATGAGTAGAACGGATTTGTTTACGATGACGTCACAACCACATGTGCTTCACGCCGGGTAGAAGTGTAACGAACTCGATGCGAGTTGTCAACAAATCCTATAACTTGGTTCATGAAACGCGCTTACAAAATATTTTCACTGTGAATATTTATTGTGTAATGGTGCAAAGTGAGAGAGAGTGAGTTAGGGCAGAGTCAATCCCGCCAGCAAAAATAGTGAAAAAAAGGAGCGATCTCACCTCTTCAGATGTTGGTTTAAGTCCTACAATACATTCCTCAAAAAGGGCGTAGAAGAACAAATTAATCCATCAACGTGTAGCATTCAATTTATTCCGGACGATTAAAGACGCCGCCTTCCGCGTAGAATCATACGTCATCCTCGCCGCCATATTGGATGGGTCAAAGCGGAGAATAAAGATGCCTCATTCATGTGCTGCGTTTAACTGTACCAACAGGTTTACCGTCCAAACGAGACCACATGGGATTACCTTTCACAGGTGAGACTGGAAAAATACTTTTCATTGTATTTGGTCATTATAACGTAATTTTACGAACAGATTTTCCTGACTTTGTGGCTAATATGAAGTCTCGCGCATAATAGTTTATGCGCATGCGTCCTTACTTCTTCTATTGTTCGGTGTCTCCGAAGGGACCATCTTACAGCGCCCCTAGAGGTGTGGCATGTGTATTGCATCGTTTTCAGCAAGCGTTGCGTTGCCATATGTACCTGATATTTTACTGATCCGTTGCCCATTTGGACGCGATATTTTTTTTAATAACATCTCGTTGCCGTTGTCGTGTGGATGTAGCCTCAGTTGCTTCGAAGTTACCCTGGGGTCCTTTGTGACCTCGCCGACTATTACACGCCTTGCTCTTGGAGTGATCTTTGTTGGTCGACCACTCCTGGGGAGGGTAACAATGGTCTTGAATTTCCTCCATTTGTATACAATCTGCCTGACTGTGGATTGGTGGAGTCCAAACTCTTTAGAGATGGTTTTGTAACCTTTTCCAGCCTGATGAGCATCAACAACGCTTTTTCTGAGGTCCTCAGAAATCTCCTTTGTTCGTGCCATGATACACTTCCACAAACATGTGTTGTGAAGATCAGACTTTGATAGATCCCTGTTCTTTAAATAAAACGGTGCCCACTCACACCTGATTGTCATCCCACTGATTGAAAACACCTGACTCTAATTTCACCTTCAAATTAACTGCTAATCCTAGAGGTTCACATACTTTTGCCACTCACAGATATGTAATATTGGATCATTTTCCTCAATAAATAAATGACCAAGTATAATATTTTTGTCTCATTTGTTTAACTGGGTTCTCTTTATCTACTTGTGTGAAAATCTGATGATGTTTTAGGTCATATTTATGCAGAAATATAGAAAATTCTAAAGGGTTCACAAACTTTCAAGCACCACTGTAGGTATCAGTTCCTGATTTAAAAATCCTGTTTCTAATAAATAACAATGTGCAGTAAACTCAATATATCGATTTCATTCGTCATCTTTCAAGTCATTTATTAACTTTATATTTCATGAAATGAGAATTTATAGGTGCATAAAAGTTATTTTATAAAATGTATTGCAGGGCGAGTTCGTGCCTGTGGTGTCGTGTGAGAGAGCGAGCGCTACAAATGCGTTCATGATCACACAACAGTTTATTTCGTCCTTTAACCTCTTACTTTTCTCTGCTACTTGAGGATGCAGTTGTGTAAATCTCCCTTTTCCTCATGTGACCAGGAAAAAAAAACAGTGTGTGTCGGGGGGGTGTTGATGTTTGCGCGTTGGTGCTCGCTCCACACTGTGTCAATAAACCATTTCTGTGCGATCAGTGCTTCTTCCTCGTCGAGTTCAGAAAGAGTGGAGACATGTGGCTGTCTCACGTCTCTGGAGCTTTCTGGATATCTGGTCGTGCTGAGGTTTTATCGATATGCAGGAATTTGATCGATGTCCCAAGGTTCAGGAGTTACTGTGTGGAGTGTATTAGCCTTTGAGGCGTGTGTGTGTGTGCGTGTGTGTGTGGTGTTTGCTGCCTGGTTTCTCACGCCGCTCGAGCATTCAGGTGTCTGGATGAAAGTGGAGTCTGAGAGCAAAAGCAGCATTTTGTAAGTCTTTATATTAACATTCATAGTGTATATGAATGCTGTGTGTGTGTGTGTGGTTGCCTTTGACTTTCATTGTTAGAGATCAAACATTTCAAAGTTAACCACTTAAAGTGAAGGAAAGTCTTACGCTATCTAATTCATAACTATAATGAAATACAAGTTCTGTTATTACATTGTAATACCTCTTCATGCTTTAATGCACTTCAGGTTGTGTTGTACAGCTTCAGGGTGCAACAGCTGTTTGTTTTGCGGGCGCTTGCGTGTCCTAGATGTACAGTATATTGTATGCACTGCGTCGATATCGTGTGTTGTGTCGTATCGTATCATCCTCGTCTCTGTCTTATCGCAGTGTTTAATGTCTGTAAACACAACGAGCTCAGAGTCAAATCTCGAGTGTACTTGGCTAATAACACGTGTCTGATGATGATGATGATGATGATCGCATGTTGTCGTGGTCCAGTCCAGTAGAGCTCTCCTTTGCACTGTAAACTAAGGTTTTGGAAAGAAACGTTTGTTTGTCTTTTTAAACTTTTCTCAACTGTTCTTAGAATTTTGAGACACTTGGATCGAGTAAAGACTCGAAACCTGTTTAACCTGAACTTGTTTATAAAGTCAGTTGATGAAATTCTCCACAAAACTTTTTTTCCAGTTGATCTAATTGGAGCAGATTGTTCAGTTTTTACAGCAGGTGCATGGAAACAATGAGTTTTACTTCTTAACTGTTGGGAAGTTGGATAAAACTAACTGCACGAGAAGAACTGTGAAGAAATTTCTCTCCTGCTTATTTTATCCCAATATAACTAATGTAAAAAATAAATAAATAAATAAAATTAGCTTGGTCTGCTAGCGTATTAGAAATGTTGAACAAAATTCAGCACCTACATTAAAAAAAAAAAAAAAAAAAAAACCTCCATTCCAGACTAACTTGGAGGGACCAAAGGTTCTGTTTTTATGTCGAAGAAAATGTACCAAGCTGCAAACATGTTATAGATAGATAACATAGATGTTATTTACCAGCTGGGAGGTCCGTATCGTGTTTAAAAAAAAAAATCCATATCGTATTCAAGGCCGTACCTCGGCCTTGAATACTGATCTCGGCCCAGAGGGCCTCGCTCAGTACTTTCGAGACCTCGGTCACGGTATTTCATCATATGGACCGACCTTAAGCTGGTAAATAATATATTTATTTTTTTTCTTTACCAAATTCTAACAGAAAACGAGAGCACCCGAAAGGGAAAACCAAGCCGAGCCGCCATTTTGAATCCTCATTCACGGCTGTTATGCAAATGGCTTCCTCCTCGGTATACAAGTGCACTTCCATGGCAGGACAAAACTACATTTTGCCACCTATGTCGTCCCCTATTTGTACAAATAGGAGTCATTCAGGATTCAGCCATGTTTTTGCTCGGCGTTAGCAACAGTTAGAGGTTTTTAGCTTTCTCCTGAAATGTTTTCTTTTATTTCTTCTTCCTCAGGGTAGTAAAACTCTCTTTCGCTGTGAACACTGTCGTTATCGCTATCCATGCTGTAAAATTAATGCTATTCTCCTGAGAAATGCTGGCAAACATTTATAAGATTTTTGATAATCTGATAAATAAATCTTATAAAAAAAGATAAATGTTGACAAAAATGCTCCTATGTTTGTTGTTGTGAACGAGCGAGTCGCCAGAGGTCCGTAACCGGGTCTGTATTGTAGGATACGGACCCGCTCGCCAGCCAATCAGAGCGCAGGATTTGATGAAAACCGGACCGCGCAAAAAATAATGAGGGTTTTTTTTTCTTGCATTTCTCTTATTTTAATAATTATCTCATTTTCCTTTACTTATTTGTTGTGGGATTGATGTGGAACATGAACAAATAAAGCATGACCTTTTGTAAATAAAAAATGTGACATTTCCTTATCTAAATATTTTTGCAGTTCACTGAAGCTTTACCTTCATGATTTTTGAATCAGTTTGATGCTATATAATATCCTCTGTGTGTGTGTGTCTGCGTGCGATCGTGCACTTTAGGACTCCGCTTGGAGTTTCTTTCGATGAGCAGTCCAGCAGTCCAACCAAAGGTGAGTAAAACTGTTTATCTGATGTTTGTTTTAAAGAAAAAAAACCCTGCAATTTTTATTAAATCTTTCTTTCTGGTTCCTGAGATTAGTGATTGTTGCAAGCAATAATTAGGGGAGAGCGGGGAGACTTGGGACGGTTTATATTCCCAAAAATTTATTTCGACCAATCAGGTTTGAGATGGGGCGGCACGGTGGTTAGCGCTGTTGCCTCATAGCAAGAAGGTCTGGGTTCGAGCCCCGTGGCCGGCGAGGGCCTTTCTGTGCGGAGTTTGCATGTTCTCCCCGTGTCCGCGTGGGTTTCCTCCGGGTGCTCCGGTTTCCCCCACAGTCCAAAGACATGCAGGTTAGGTTAACTGGTGACTCTAAATTGAGCGTAGGTGTGAATGTGAGTGTGAATGGTTGTCTGTGTCGATGTGTCAGCCCTGTGATGACCTGGCGACTTGTCCAGGGTGAACCCCGCCTTTCACCCGTAGTCAGCTGGGATAGGCTCCAGCTCGCCTGCGACCCTGTAGAACAGGATAAAGCGGCTAGAGATAATGAGATGAGATGAGGTTTGAGATGACATCAGAAGTTAGATGTTGCCCCTTAGAGTAACCGACTTCCTTTGGAGCCATGAAGCTGGACACTGCAGTACGGTCTGTGCAGATAATAATAATAATTAAAGCCGCAAGCGGCCTCGACGGGCCCTCGCGCCAGCGGCCAAGGGGGGCGGGGGCATGCGTCCCCGCGAAGTACCTTCCACAGCTTCTGCGGCAAGAGACATTACTCCCACAATGGCGACAAAGCACAGAATTGGACACATGGCAACAATAGGGTCTCGCACTGTATGGTGCTCGGGGCCTAATAATAATAATGCCATGACTGCCTGACGGATGAGAGACAGACAGACAAACATTCAAGAGTGTGTGTGTGTGTGTGTGTGTGTGTTTCTCTGGTGTGAAAATGTACATTTATATATGTACAAAACTATACATGTGTCTCCTCCTTATCTCCATCTCACGCTGTAATCTTAAGTCATCTTAGCTTCCCTGTGTCTGCAGTGTGTGTGTGTGTGTGTGTGTGTGGCTAGGACAACTATCATGATTCATGTCATTTTTGTACTGATCTAAGGGTTCTGAGTAAGGTTCTGGCCATAAGTTCTGAAGAGTTTTGTTTCAATTAGGGGGCGCTATGAAGTCCCTGGGCCACGCCCGGGCCAAACGTCTGTGGCTGAGAAGCGGTTACAATGACTGATGTGTGTATCAAATTTCATGAGTTTTCGTGCATGGGGAAATGCCTCAAATAAGGTCAAATGCGACAGAAAAATAATAATAATAACCCCCAGGGGCGAAAGTGCACAAAATTTGGCGTACATGTCAGGTGAGCTATGAAGAGTTTGCGTATGAAGTTTGATGACAATTGAGTAAATAGAAGATGAGATATAGATTTTTGAAGAATACATTTTTTGGTTTTTCCCATGTCAGTAGGTGGCGCTATGCTGTACATGAGCGATTATGAGTTGGAGAAATAAGTGTCTACAACAGCAATGCACTATCACAAGGTAGTGGTGTGAAGGAAAAGCGTTATGGAATCATTTACCAAAAACCCGTTTTGGAGCAATTGCGTCGGCCAAAAACAGCGCCCCCCCCATGGACAAAAATTCCCAAAATTTGGTATACATGACATGGGAGGCAGCAAGAGGGTGGCCGTGAAGTTTGACCAAATTTGAGGAAAGATTGGATTTTTTGCCCAAAAATAGCGCCCCCAGTGGCGAAATATCACAGAAATTGGGTAACATGTCAGAAGCCCAATGAGTGATTTGCGTGTGAAGTATGAGCAGTTTTGAGCAATTAGAAGATTTCTTATGAATTTCTAAGCATGTAAAATTTCGCATTGAAAATTGATTGACGTAAAACTTCTGAACGGTATAGGCTACGTGAAACGTATTGAGTAACTTTTGTCAGCCATGTCTGTAGATGATGTGTATCAATTTTGGCGACATTCCTATGAACGGTCTAGGAGGAGTTGCGCCGTCCTCGTGGCCATGCATTTCGCAAAAAAGTGAAAGTACCTCACTTCCTGTTGGGCGTGGCTAATGCATTGGCATTACATTTTTGTCCGGCTTAGAGAGATACATATGCGTACCAAATGGCATGCCACGACTACAAACTACATGGCAACCAGGCACCTTAATGCGGGAGGCCAAAATCACAACGAGTTAGGGGGCGCTAAAGAGGCCCAGAGGCCCGCCTGGATCTGGGCTTCTGGTTTTCAGTAGCGGTGGCAGTCTAAGAAAAAGGAGCCAAATTTCGTGCGTTGTCGACCATGGCAAGCGCCCCAATAAGGGTCTTGTAAAGAGTTTGCTTGCCAAGTTTGACAAATCAGAAGCTGCAATATCATTTCTGGCATAACGAGCACCCCCAGGGGCGAAAGTGCACAAAATTTGGCTTACATGTCAGGTGAGCTATGAAGAGTTTGCGTATGAAGTTTGATGACAATTGAGTAAATAGAAGATGAGATATAGATTTTTGAAGAATAAATTTTTTGGTTTTTCCCATGTCAGTAGGTGGCGCTATGCTGTACATGAGCGATTATGAGTTGGAAAAATAAGTGTCTACAACAGCAACGCACTATCACAAGGTAGTGGTGTGAAGGAAAAGCATTATGGAATTATTGACCAAAAACCCGTTTTGGAGAAATTGCGTCGGCCAAAAACAGCGCCCCCCATGGACGAAAATTCCCAAAATGTGGTATACATGACATGGGAGGTAGTAAGAGGGTGGCCATGAAGTTTGACCAAATTTGAGGAAAGATTGGATTTTTTGCCCAAAAATAGCGCCCCCAGTGGCGAAATATCACAGAAATTGGGTAACATGTCAGAAGCCCAATGAGTGATTTGCGTGTGAAGTATGAGCAGATTTGAGCAATCAGAAGATTTGTTATGAATTTTTAAGCATGTAAAATTTTGAAGTGAAAATTGATTGACGTATAACTTCTGAACGGTTCATCCTACGTGAAACGTATTTAGTAACTTTTGTCAGCCATGTCTGTAGATGAGGTGTATCAATTTTGGTGACATTCCTATGAACGGTCTAGGAGGAGTTGCGCCGTCTTCGTGGCCATGCATTTCGCACAAAAGTGAAATTACCTCACTTCCTGTTGGGCGTGGCTAATGCATTGGCATTACATTTTTGTCCGGCTTAGTGAGTTACATATGCGTACCAAATGGCATGCCAATACTACAAACTACATGGCAACCAGGCACCTTAATGCGGGAGACCAAAATCACAACGACTTAGGGGGCGCTATAGAGGCCCTGAGCCCCGGCCAAGTTTGGGCTTTTGGTTCTGAGTAGCGGTGGCAATTCTCGGAACTGGTGCCAAATTTCGTGCGTTTTCGCCCATGGCAAGCGCCCCGAAAATGGCCCAACAGCGGAGAAAAATAAAGAAGAAGAAGAAGACGGAAGAATAATAATAGTGAACTCTTACAAGAACAATAGGGCCTTCGCCCATAGGGCTCGGGCCCTAATAATAATAAGAAGTAGTAGTTCAACTTGTATAGCATCTTTCTCACACCCAAGGTTGCTTTACAATTACAAAACCAAAAAAAAAAAGTCCACCAAAAGAGGGTCAGGGTGTCATTCCAGTGGCGTAGCTGCCCACGATCCCACCAAAAGGTCCACGAAGGTAAACCCCACACCATTGAATGATTTTGTCAATTCACCATGTCCACCAGTTAAATAAACCGCAAGTTGGCCTCACGGTTAGCATGTCCGTCTCTCGGCCAGGAGATCATGAGTTCTACTTGGAGTTGGGTCATACCAAAGACCATCATAAAAATGGTAACTACTGCCATCTGGTGAGGCACGTCCCAATACAGAGGAGTCAAACTCTCACAGTTACCTGAGGACCACCCTTCCGCTGTGACCCTAGCTGTATAATAGGCAAGAGGCCGAGGGCTGTGGAAACGGAGATCGGTGCTGCACCCATATGCCTCAAAGAGCTGGGTAGTACTGGGACAGGTGACTGCCTGGGAAGACCAGATCCTGGCGTGGGAGGGACTAAACAGTTTAAAATAAAGTCGATACACCACTGTGTGAGCAACAAGGTCATCATCTCGTATGTCAGCCATAGTTGACCTGTTTTACTGCAAATTTGTTAGCTGTAGCTCAGGAGAGCGATCCAGGGTGGACATCAAGGACGTAGAGCAATTCCCACTGAACCATTCAGGCCTATGGGCAAGTAGCCAGTTAACGTAACGGCGTGTCTTTGGACTGTGGGGGAAACCAGAGGAAACGAACACAGACACTGGGAGAACATGCAAACTCCATATAGAAAGGCCTCCATTGGCCCTGAGGTTTGAACCCAGAACCTTCTTGCTGTGAGGGGACAGTATCTGTGCCACCCGTTGTCATCACCCTCTTCACCACCACTGCAGTGGGTTGGATGCCTAGCAGCGTGTTGAGTAGTGGCAGGAACCTCTCTCTCTCTCTCTCTCTCTCTCTCTCTCTCTGAAACTGCGTTTTCGACAGTCTGGTGAGTTTTTCCAGATATCACGAGCGTACAGCTTCTTGTTAGATCGAAAAAGAGTGGGTTTTTTGCAAGGCAGAGTTTGGCCGTCTAGTTACGGTATATGGGCAACGTGTTTCTAAGGTGTTGAGACAAACTGAAGTTACAGATTAGCAAGCTATTGGTGAGTAGAAGTACATCTCCTGCATATTGGTGCAAAATTTGGAATGTGGAGTGACGAGTCGTCTGACCTGTTCAATAAACCGTAGCAGTTAACACCAAATGTCAGAGTGCTGGACCGCGTGCCACGTATCGGACATCGTCAGGCTGGAATTGTAGCCAGTTGCCTACGCTTGAAAAAATAAAGGGGACAGAAACGGTGAAAGTGATGCCAGAGCTCAGTGGTTTGGAACTGTGATGTGTAGCTAGTGTGTCCGTGATTGATTTTTTTTTTAAAATATATATGAACATTAGTGGAAATTTCAACTTGCGGTACAATTATTAATTTTTGCATTTATTATTCACTTCTCGTTCTTAGTCTGCAGTGTTGTGCATGAACGCACTAAGTGAGCGATGTTGAATGAACATGCTTGTGTTTTGGTGGACAGTGACCTGGATGAATCGGTTTCCACCTCATGAACACGAGTGTGACGCTCTCACATTACAAGCAGGGATAATGTACAAACAAAAAAAGAAACCTTCAAATTGTATGGTAATATGAAATACAACCCCGATTCCAAAAAAGTTGGGACAAAGTACAAATTGTAAATAAAAACGGAATGCAATGATGTGGAAGTTTCAAAATTCCATATTTTATTCAGAATAGAACATAGATGACATATCAAATGTTTAAACTGAGAAAATGTATCATTTAAAGAGAAAAATTAGGTGATTTTAAATTTCATGACAACAACACATCTCAAAAAAGTTGGGACAAGGCCATGTTTCCCACTGTGAGACATCCCCTTTTCTCTTTACAACAGTCTGTAAACGTCTGGGGACTGAGGAGACAAGTTGCTCAAGTTTAGGGATAGGAATGTTAACCCATTCTTGTCTAATGTAGGATTCTAGTTGCTCAACTGTCTTAGGTCTTTTTTGTCGTATCTTCCGTTTTATGATGCGCCAAATGTTTTCTATGGGTGAAAGATCTGGACTGCAGGCTGGCCAGTTCAGTACCCGGACCCTTCTTCTACGCAGCCATGATGCTGTAATTGATGTAGTATGTGGTTTGGCATTGTCATGTTGGAAAATGCAAGGTCTTCCCTGAAAGAGACGTCGTCTGGATGGGAGCATATGTTGCTCTAGAACCTGGATATACCTTTCAGCATTGATGGTGTCTTTCTAGATGTGTAAGCTGCCCATGCCACACGCACTAATGCAACCCCATACCATCAGAGATGCAGGCTTCTGAACTGAGCGCTGATAACAACTTGGGTCGTCCTTCTCCTCTTTAGTCCGAATGACACGGCGTCCCTGATTTCCATAAAGAACTTCAAATTTTGATTCGTCTGACCACAGAACAGTTTTCCACTTTGCCACAGTCCATTTTAAATGAGCCTTGGCCCAGAGAAGACGTCTGCGCTTCTGGATCGTGTTTAGATACGGCTTCTTCTTTGAACTATAGAGTTTTAGCTGGCGACAGCAGATGGCACGGTGAATTGTGTTCACAGATAATGTTCTCTGGAAATATTCCTGAGCCCATTTTGTGATTTCCAATACAGAAGCATGCCTGTATGTGATGCAGTGCCGTCTAAGGGCCCGAAGATCACGGGCACCCAGTATGGTTTTCCGGCCTTGACCCTTACGCACAGAGATTCTTCCAGATTCTCTGAATCTTTTGATGATATTATGCACTGTAGATGATGATATGTTCAAACTCTTTGCAATTTTACACTGTCGAACTCCTTTCTGATATTGCTCCACTATTTGTCGGCGCAGAATTAGGGGGATTGGTGATCCTTTTCCCATCTTTACTTCTGAGAGCCGCTGCCACTCCAAGATGCTCTTTTTATACCCAGTCATGTTAATGACCTATTGCCAATTGACCTAATGAGTTGCAATTTGGTCCTCCAGCTGTTCCTTTTTTGTACCTTTAACTTTTCCAGCCTCTTATTGCCCCGTCCCAACTTTTTTGAGATGTGTTGCTGTCATGAAATTTCAAATGAGCCAATATTTGGCATGAAATTTCAAAATGTCTCACTTTCGACATTTGATATGTTGTCTATGTTCTATTGTGAATACAATATCAGTTTTTGAGATTTGTAAATTATTACATTCTGTTTTTATTTACAATTTGTACTTTGTCCCAACTTTTTTGGAATCAGGGTTGTACGATGTATAACGATGTCTCAGGATCGCACCTTGGAAAATGATTTTGTGACCATCCCGATTTTCTCACACTTTCCTTATCTTGACCTGTTGTCTTGTGTCTTGCACTTCTGAGTTGCT
Source organism: Neoarius graeffei (assembly GCF_027579695.1). Classification (NCBI taxonomy): domain Eukaryota; kingdom Metazoa; phylum Chordata; class Actinopteri; order Siluriformes; family Ariidae; genus Neoarius; species Neoarius graeffei. The sequence goes on from NC_083577.1 coordinate 5,502,188, forward strand.
CACATCAATAAAGTAAACTCCAAGAGCTTTCTAAATTTCTGGGAGGTGAAATTTGGTATTTTTTAATTGCTGATCAAAAATGAACATTGTTTTCAGAGCAACGCATGAAACATATTCAGAAGACATGAGCATGACCTCGGTTTGTTCGTTTTTGGGACTGTGAACTATGAACGTGATCGTTTTAATGTGTGTGAACGGAACTTTGAGCTCGCTCTTCAGTGTGAACTTGGACAACACTGTTATAGTCTGAATGAGTTGTTACTTGTATTGAACGGTTATCATCGATCAATAATTTCATCTTGGATTTATTGTGTTCTGATTGTGGAAAAGTCAGAAATAAAAAGCTCTATGACTTGAATAAATACCGAGACTATTATTGTACGTTTTAATGGTGAGCCTGTGGTTTAGTTGGTTTTTCTTGAATAAAAGAATAATTTTCTGATCTCTGTGTGAGAGTTAAGGGGTCACTGGCTGCAGGAAGTTGGAGAACCCATACCACAGTCAAAGCACTTTCAGTTCCCTATGCAGGGCGTTTTGTTTCATAACTGTTTCGTTCAGTCCGTTTATTGAGAGTTATTTTTGACCATAAAACTCATATCTGTTAATGACTAACTTGAAAAAAAAAAAAGTTCTTTGTGACAGCAGTGGTTAAAGCGCGATCATTCTGAAAGGTTTTTTTTTTTTTTTAATAAGGGTTCTCCATCTTTTTTAAACAAGGGCTCTCAGTCTTTTTTTTTAAATCAAGGGTTTGCCCTTTTTTAAACGGGTTTTCCATTTTTTTTTTTTTTTTTTACAAGAGTTCTCCATATCTCATCTCATCTCATTATCTCTAGCCGCTTTATCCTGTTCTACAGGGTCGCAGGCAAGCTGGATCCTATCCCAGCTGACTACGGGCGAAAGGCGGGGTACACCCTGGACAAGTCGCCAGGTCATCACAGGACTGACACATAGACACAGACAACCATTCACACTCACATTCACACCTACGCTCAATTTAGAGTCACCAGTTAACCTAACCTGCATGTCTTTGGACTGTGGGGGAAACCGGAGCACCCGGAGGAAACCCACACGGACACGGGGAGAACATGCAAACTCCGCACAGAAAGGCCCTCGCCGGCCACGGGGCTCGAACCCGGACCTTCTTGCTGTGAGGCGACAGCGCTAACCACGACACCACTGTGCCGCCCGGGTTTTTTATTTTTATTTTTTTTTTAAATCAAGGGTTCATTTTTTTTAAACAGCAAGTGTTCTCCAGCTTTTTTTTTTTTTTTAAACAGCAAGGGTTCATCATCTATTTTTAAACAATCTTCTTTTTTTTAAGCAACAGTTTGTTTTGTTTTTTTTAAACAAGGGCTCTCCTCCATTTTTTCTTTTTTATTTATTTATTTTTTAAACAAGGGTTCTCAGTCTTTTTAAAAAAAAAAAAAAAAAAAGTCAAGGGTTCTTCATTTTTTTTAAACAGCAGGCCTTCTCCAGCTTTTTTTTTTTTTTAAACAGCAAGGGTTTACCTTTTTTTAAATCAAGGGCCCTCCATCTTTGTTTAAAAAAAAAATTAAACAAGGGTTCTCCATCTTTTTTTAAACAATTTTTTAAACAGCAAGCGTTCATCTTTTTTTTTAAACAAGGGTTCTCCTTTTTTTTAAACAAGGGTTCTCCTTTTTTTTAAACAAGGGTTCTCCTTTTTTTAAACAAGGGTTCTCAGTCTTTAAAAAAAAATCAAGGGCCCTCCATCTTTTTATTTTTTTAAAACAATTTTTTTTTTTAAAACAAGGCTTCTCCATCTTTTTTTTTTAAACAATTTTTTTTAAACAGCAAGTGTTCATTTTTTTTTTTTTAACAAGGCTTCTCCATCTTTTTTAGGCAGTGTTTTTTAAACAAGGGTTCTCAGTCTTTTTTTTTTTTTAAATCAAGCGTTCTCCTTTTTTTATTTGTATTTTTTATTTATTTTTTTAAACAAGGGTTCTCAGCCTTTAAAAAAAATCAAGGGCCCTCCATTTTTTTTAAACAATTTTTTTTAAACAGCAAGTGGTCATCATTTTTTTTAAACAAGGGTTCTCCATCTTTTTTTAAGCAATGTTTTTTAAACAAGGTTTTTTTTTAAATCAAGCATTCTCCTTTTCTTTTTCCTTTTTTTTAAACAAGGGTTCAGTTGTTTTTTTTTTAATCTTTTTTTTTTATAAAAATAAGGGTTCTCCAGTTATTTTCTTTTTGTGTGTGTCCCTACAAGCTAAATCCCACACCCTCTTGGCACATTAATTCAAATATCAGGCTCAGTATTGAAAGGTCTCCAGTGATATTCTGTCTGTTCACGGGCACCATAGAGTTCTTCATTCCTGAACTTTCCACAAACAGAACACTATTTTTTTTTTATTTGTTTTTGTTTGTTTATTTGACCTACATGTTTGAGTAAATTAAGGGTAGTAACTCACTGGGCTGCGACAGCCTGCGACTAGTTGGAGAGACAACAATTGCAATAAAATATGCGAATTAGCAACAATTTTCACTTGGAATCACACTGAATTGATATTCGCATATTTTATCGCAATTATTGTGTCTCCAGCTAGTCGCAGGCTGTCGCAGCCCAGTGAGATATACACTCGCACTTCCTGTCTCACGGAAACTGACTTGAGAAGGGTTCGTGACGCATTTGCGACAATTTTGAGAGGAATTTTGTCGCACACATTTTTTGAACATGTTCAAAATTTCAGCGAGGAAATTGAGAAGCCCCGCGAATGTTTCGAGACACTTTTGAAACTCTCGCGAATGTTGTTCGCAATTTGTCGGAAGCTGTCGCAGCCCAGTGAGATACTGGCTTAAGGTTTTGAATTAAACCCATTCAGTTCAAGTGACCCGTCAGACAGACTGATAACTCTGCCTTATTTTTACAAACTATTATTAATCATGTGCTTCTCTGAGTAGAAGCTTGATTTATGTAATATTTAACACTCCTTAAAACTGTCAGATTATTATGATCATTTTGATTAGTGGTTGTTTAGTTTAGCGCTTGCGTTAAGCTGATTTTACAGCAGGCCTCAACAGTGCCGTGTCCAACATACTGTCATGTTAATCACAGTGACTTTTTTACACCACATGCTGACTTTAGCGCGGGCATTGAGCAGCTGTTGTAAATAAAAAGAAGAGTGTTTGTTTTACGTGGTGTGGTCATGGTGTAATTTCTAGCTCGCGAAAATCTAGCTCGGGTGGGTTTCCCGAAAGCCTCTTAAAGGAACAGTCCACCGTACTTCCATAATGAAATACAGTAAATCCTCTAATACTGGCCTGTATTCCATTACTGGCCGGGACTCTAATATTGGCCGGTCTCGCTGTCGGAGGAGGTAAATAATGGCCGGACTCTAATACAGGCCGGGGCTATAACCAACGATGTTTCTGAGATCATAGTGGCCTTACACAATCGTTCCGATCTGAAAGACAATTGTGATCAGTGGCGCCGCCAGGCGTATGGCCGTACGCACTAGGCGTACCTTGGGGAGAGAGATTTTTTTTTTTTTTTTTAATTATAATTGTTACCTGAATGCTTTGGCAATGCAACATAATTTGAGAAAGAAAGAGAGAGAGAGAGACGTGTGTGTGCCGGCGCATTTGTGTACTTCAGGAGTGGGCGGGGTGTGCGTGACCAAGAAAGCTCATTGGTCAATGCAGATATACTTTTCTTGCACCACTGAGATTCTCTCCAGTTTTGAGAAACGAAGACAGACAATCGTCAGTAGTCAGAGCTTGTGCGAGAATTTATTGAGAAGCGAGTCAAAAATGAGTAAATGAACCCTGAAACAAACGAGCTTGTTTCAGACTTTTACGAAAAAGTCCAAAAGCAGTGATCCAGGGGTGTCATCTGCTTGCCAGTCCTCTCCAGTATCAGCTAGTAACACGGCACCGGCAGCTTCCACTCCTCCGCAACCGAGCAGCAGTGCGCTGCAGCTGGATGCGAGCTCAGTTCCTTTGAGGGAATTGCCTTCATCTACCTCTGAGTTTGAAACTAGCCATACATCCAGTGAATTTCATATAAGAACACCTACATCTCCCCATGTCCCTTACGATCAGAAGTAGATGGTTGCTCCACCTTGCTGACAAATGAGCCATCAGATAGCTTTACTAATGAGCCACGAGTCAGCCCGCTATCACTGACATCAGATTTATCAGACATAGGTAAACTTCAACCAGATGCCTTAAAATGTGCACCGGACTCTGTAAAGCTCAATGTCCTACAGAACCGCTTCAAACCAGACAGAGGGTGGGTGGCTCCTTCTACTCTGATTTTCGGTAAACTCAGAAAAATACCCGAGGAGTTTTTCAGCGAGTCTCTGTACCCCACGTTGCGCTACAGTGTGTGTCAGAGTCGTGCGTGCGGTAGTGCTGAGCAAGTTCACTAGATTCTAATCGAGGCTATAAAGAGTTTATTGTTTATTGTCGTGTGTAGTTCACATATGTTGTTCAAATATCAGCCTGTGTTCATGGAAGGCTATTGTTCAATTTCAAGTTAAAGTTCTATCGTTGTTTTGTGTATAAGCCTATAGATCGACTCTTCATAGAAACTGCAGCACGCAAGCGTTTTTTTTTTTTTTGGGGGGGGGGGGGAATTACACCGCTAGTGCGTACCTTACAGTTCAACCCTGCAGGCGCCCCTGATTGTGATTACCGGTAGGTCTGGTGGTAACCAGGCAACCAAGCATCAACCTATTTTATAGGTTCAAATAGACACAAAATCTCGTTTTTATTCATTCCACTGGTAGTCTGTTTTGCTCAAGTAGAAATAGAGGCCTGCCTCTAATTCTGGCCTCCTTCCAATAATGGCCTGGACCAAGATGCACTTGAGTGAAATAAAGGCCCCGGCCTATATTAGAGGATTTACGGTATGCTCTTATCTGAATTGAGACGAGCTGATCCGTACCTCTCCGAGCTTTGCGCGACCTCCCAGTCAGTCAGACGCGCTGTCACTCCTGTTAGCAATGTAGCTAGGCTCAGTATGGCCAATGGTATTTTTTGGGGCTGTAGTTAGATGCGACCAAACTCTAACGCGTTTTTCCTGTTTACATAGGTTTATATGAGCAGTGATATGAAACAAGTTCAGTTACACAAATTGAAACATAGCGATTTTCTATGCTATGGAAAGTCTGCACTATAATGACAGGCGTACTAACACCTTCTGCGCGCTTCGGCAGCGCATTGATACCTTCACTCCTCTTCGGGCACGGCCAGGCGAGCGAATGCCCTGGTCCGTCCGCCCTGTCTAAAAAAAAAAAAAAAAAAAAAAAAAAAAAAATGGTACAACTCGAGCCCCATGGTAAAATTGGGACTTTGTCATTTTTCTCCATGAGGCCCATGGTAAAACCACACTTCCAGGAGGGGCTGCCGTCTGCCTCCCAAGCCGGCCGAAAGCGCTCCTCGTCGGGCACGGCCAGGTGGGCGAATGCCCTGGTCCGTCTGCCCTGTCTAAAAAAATAAAAATGGTACAACTCCTGAGCTCCGTATCAATGCGCTGTCGAAGCGCGCAGAAGGTGTTAGTACGCCTGTCATTATAGTGCGGACTTTGCATAGCATAGAAAATCGCTACGTTTCAATTTGTGTAACTGAACTTGTTTCATATCACTGGTCATATAAACCTATGTAAACAGGAAAAACGCGGAAGAGTTTGGTCGCATCTAACTACAGCCCCAAAAAATACCATTGGCCATGCTGAGCCTAGCTACATTGCTAACAGGAGTGACAGCACGTCTGACTGACTGGGAGGTCGCGCAAAGCTCGGAGAGGTACGGAACAGCTCGTCTCAATTCAGATAAGAGCATATTTCATTATGGAAGTACGGTGGACTGTTCCTTTAAGGCCAAGAGTGTCTGTAATTACCTCCTAAGATCCATCGTCAAGCTAACGTGGTTTTCCCGAACAACATCGTAGCTCAAGTAGTCCTTTAGTTTGCTCTGAATTTATGAGAGACCCCGAGCACTCGCTCAAAACAGAGTGAACTCACTCACAGCCGAACGCACAGGCTGCGCTGCGCCTCCGAGGGACTCTCGCTCTCTTTCTCTCTCTGTCAACGGGGAAAACTGGTGTTGAATTTGCTGCTGGTGTTCAATTATTTTTCTTGTACATTGCAAGGACATGGAGTTAATTATTAAATAAATATACGCAAAACATTACGAATCTATTTCACTGTGGTCTGGAATTGCGTACGGATATCGGAATGTCAGTGATAACACGTTTTAATCAAATTTAACTCCATGAGGTGAGTCATTATCTCATTTAGTGTCATGAATGAGACACATTTCTGCACCTCGAACATTGTGTGTGTGAGAGAGAGAGAGAGAGAGAGAGAGAGAGGGGGGTTTTGATCTGTGTGTGCCTAAGGAGGTTAAATTGAATGCTGGTTTACCTCTGTCTGTCCGAAACACCCATTTTCCTCACAACTGCTTGATATTTGGTACCGAGCTTCAGCTTGGGGTTCTATACCGTGTGTACCATTTTCAGGTCTGTCGCACATCGACTTCCTGTTTACCGACTGAATGTATTTACGAAACACACGGTGGATTTTGACGCTATTTCAAAATGACAGTTTCCCAGGATGCTGTTTGAAATCCCTGAGGAGAGACACGGCTCTTTACTTACTTGTTTCAGGGTTCATTATTTGTTGAAGTCAGCGTTCATAATAAGCGTCCTATTCCTTTGATTGCTTACGTTCTGATATAAGCGAGAGCGGGGGGGATATGTAAGTGAGCAGTAGCTCACAGTTGATCGTGTGTGTGTGTATATGCACACATTCCCCAACATATGTGCAATATTTACTTTCACCATTAGGTTAATTTCTCATATAACTTCCCTTATGTCTACCGTTTGAATGCTAACCGTCAAGGCACTGGTTTTTGCCTTTTCTATTCCCCTTATGTCACTTACAGTATTTCTTTTGTTGTTCTACTAGACACTCAGTGCGTTTACATGCACATCCAAATCGAGCTGCTGTCGTAATCGAGCTAAGGGTCCCAGCAGGGGTGCCAGAGAAATCCAATCCTACATGCACACAAGGAAATCGAGCTATTGTGTGAGGTACATTGTGCACCCGAGCCACAGGTGGCGCTATACGCCCCATCGTGTTGGTACACTTCCGGTTGTCGTCATGAAGAAGAGCTATTCAAGAGTATAAACAAAGTTATCAGTTCCGTGTTCACAAGAAGAACGACGACGAGGACAGCAACATCGAGATATACCGTATTTTTCGGACTATAAGTCGCACTGTTTTCATGGTTCGGCTGGCCATGCGACTTATACTCCGGTGTGACGTGTGTGTGTATATATATATATATATATATATATATATATATATATATATATATATATATATTTTTTTTTTTTTCACCGTGGAATAACTGGAGCTGATGCTGAGTCTGACGACAGCCACGCAGAAGAAGAGGAAACGGCGCTTCGTCTGCCACTGGAGTTGGCAGAGTTGTTCAGAAGCGACACCGAGGATGAGGAATTCAGTGGATTTGCTGATTTGGAGTGAAATCGTCAGCTTGATAAACTTGATTGACCTGTGTTTTATTATTAATGATAGGCCTATAGTTATTTAAATAAGTTATGTAATGATTTTAGCCAGTGCTTAATTTGTGAAGTGGGAGGTCCGGCGACTCAAAAAAAAAAAAAAAGGCGGGTGGTGGTTTACTATAACTTTACGCACACGCGCTTATTGTGTGTGTAAAAAAAAATAATAATAATATCAGACATTATGATCTTAGAAAACGCTTTAGTGACGAACAGTTACAGACAGTAATATATGCCGTGATATTATGTTATAAAATTATTATTTTTTATTAGGCTATATATTAAATTATATATTAAATTTATCTTCTAAAATAACAGACTGTACTCATATCACAACCGCTTTATTTCACCATTGGAGATCAGATCACACAAGACATGAGTTAAATGACTCATTTTAAGGATTTAAGTAGGGGGTTTAAAAGCAGTGCCAGCGGGACTTCGTGGCTCAGGTGGGTAAGGCGCCGTACCATAAATTCGGGGACCCGGGTTCGATTCCAACCTGCGGTCATTTTCCGAGCCCTCCCTGTTTTTCTCCTGCTCATTAAAAGCAGTGCCAGCAAACATAAGTGCAATCAATTCAAGTAATAGTTAAGAAATAAAGGGTTTACAAAACAAGTTGGAGAATTCATTTTAAACATTTTAGTAAGCTTTCTTGTTTTTTTGCCATTTTTTCCACAGCGCAAGCTAACGGCTACAAAAAACCCGGTGTTCTATTGAGCGGAAGTATACACCCCATGCCCCTCCTTCTTCCCCTTTCGCATAGATTTTGTGGATGTCATAGGAGAGAAATCAACAACAGATATCAAAATCAAAACCGAACACTAAACACATTTTTATTTACTTATTTAATTTACTGTTTTGGGGCGGCACGGTGGTGTAGTGGTTAGCGGTGTTGCCTCACAGCAAGAAGGTCCGGGTTCAAGCCCCGTGGCCGGCGAGGGCCTTTCTGTGCGGAGTTTGCATGTTCTCCCCGTGTCCGCGTGGGTTTCCTCCGGGTGCTCCGGTTTCCCCCACAGTCCAAAGACATGCAGGTTAGGTTAACTGGTGACTCTAAATTGACCGTAGGTGTGAATGTGAGTGTGAATGGTTGTCTGTGTCTATGTGTCAGCCCTGTGATGACCTGGCGACTTGTCCAGGGTGTACCCCGCCTTTCGCCCGTAGTCAGCTGGGATAGGATCCAGCTCGCCTGCGACCCTGTAGAACAGGATAAAGCGGCTACAGATAATGAGATGAGATGAGAATTTATTGTTTGATTTTTTTTTTCCCTTTGTGATGGTCACGGAGGTGATCTGATCCATTTAAATAGCTGCCGGAACACCGAATGAAATGAAAATAGCTGCCGGATCCGACAACGGAGGTTACGGATCTTGTTCCGTCATGTTCCGGCTCAAATTAAGCCCTGATTTTCGGCCTATAGGCTGTTGAATAACTTGATGTTACGGTACATATTCAGCCAGTTTTTCTCTGGGCTGTTATAAATGATTTGTTTTGCATTTTTAAAAATAACTCTCCTTCCAAGATGAACTTTATTCTTCGTCTCTGATGTTATGGTGTTAATGGTCTGAATAACGTTTAATGTTTTTATCTGATATGACGTTAACTGGCAGGCGCACTTTCTGCCTGTTGTTTTTTCTCTGAGCGGTTGTTGTTGTTTTTACTACCGTACCTGTCTTTGGAGATGATATACCTATAGCCTACTTGGCCTCTGATTTGATGAAATAAAATTCGACAAAAATGAAGAATGACACTCCTCGATGATGACTACAGCTTTAATAACACAGATGAAAGAGCCATGGGGCGATAATAAGCCCTACTGGTAAAAATATTCTAAAAGCAAACTGATTAATGCATCAGTAATAGGCTACTAATATTAGTTATAATAATAATATAGGCTATTAGTAATAACGATAGTGATAGTATTAAAGATAGTAGTAGATATTTAAAATAATCAGACGAGGCTACTTACAGGGCAAAGGGCGCGTTATCACTGCTCAGCTGTTCGTTTATTAAATAAACAATGCAGTCACGCAGTAACTACACGCCGCTTCTCAGATAGAATCACAGATTCTATGGATAGAATAACCCTACAAAAAAGTGCGACTTGTAGTCCGGTGCGACGTATATATGTTTTTTTCGTCTTCATAATGCATTTTTTGGCTGATGCGACTTAAACTTCGGAGCAACGTATAGTCCAGAAAATACAGTATATACCTGTATATTCAACTCCTTAAGCTGAATGAGCATGAACTCTGTCTCCTCATTGCTCCAGAAGTGCATGTTTCTACTACTGTTGTCATGCCGACCCAGGCTGTTGTGTTTCCCGCTTGTGGTCTCGTTACTCGTCACTTCCGGAAGGGGCAGTGCTGAAGTGAGTAGCTCGACTACGTAGCTCGATAGGGTTTACATGCACTAAGTAGCTCGGCTGCAATCGCATAATCTAGGTCGCGTAGCTCGATTACGAGAAATCCAGTTCGGTTCAATTTCAGCCGAGCTAAGGTGTTTCCGTGACATTTAGAACTTCGATTTCAGTCGAGCTACGGCAAAAATTCGATTTTCTCTATGTGCGTGTAAACGCACTGAATGAATGTTTTTAGGTATTTATTTCTTGCACGGTGGTGTAGTGGTTAGCGCTGTCACCTCACAGCAAGAAGGTCCTGGGTTCGAGCCCCGTGGCCGGCGAGGGCCTTTCTGTGTGGAGTTTGCATGTTCTCCCCGTGTCCGCGTGGGTTTCCTCCGGGTGCTCCGGTTTCCCCCACAGTCCAAAGACATGCAGGTTAGGTTAACTGGTGACTCTAAATTGAGCGTAGGTGTGAATGTGAGTGTGAATGGTTGTCTGTGTCTATGTGTCAGCCCTGTGATGACCTGGCGACTTGTCCAGGGTGTACCCCGCCTTTCGCCCGTAGTCAGCTGGGATAGGCTCCAGCTCGCCTGCGACCCTGTAGAACAGGATAAAGCGGCTACAGATAATGAGATTTCTTGCACGGTTCTTGTATTGTTGTATTTTAACTTGTACTGTGTTGTTATGGAGGGATTTCTGGCACAGGAATTTCCCTCGGGATTAATAAAGTTTTATCTTATATCAGTCCAATTCCACCTCCTTAGGTACACACAGGTTAAAACCTCTCTCTCTGTGTCTCTCTCTCTGTCTGTCTGTCTGTCTCTCTCTCTGTCTCTCTACACACATATAAGGGAGAACATTACCAACTCGGCATTGTGGATAATAGTTGAAATAATCCTGACTATGTTTGAGTAACAGTGAAATGAGCACGCGCGGGGAACACATTTACTGAATTATTTAGTTTATTTGCTCATTCTTTTGTGTACACATTTATTCATTTAATAAAACAAAAAAGCTTGGGATAAAAAAATATATATATTGCCCAGAAATGTGAAATAGCTTATTAATTACTGCATTATGTCTGTAATGCTTACAATATTTGAACCTATTTTAAACGCTTTTTTTTTTTTCTTTTTTTGGTGAAAAATGAACGCCGTGTGACCTCATTGACTGGATTTAGTATTATTATTACTCATGCCTATATCAGGGACATTGCTTCATAATGTTGCTATTAAGACTCCTTCTGACGAGTGAGTTTGGGAAAACCACGTACGGAGACAACGTGCGTTGCTGAAGAAAGTCTCTCAGCTCGCTCTTTAGCTCTAAAGGGCAACGTTATTGGGAAACTGACCCCAGAACGGCAGGCAAAATTGTAAAACGGTGACACGGGCGATAGGTCGAGTGACTCGGCAGAATCAAAGATGAGAAACAGGAAATCAGGGATCAGGAAGGAAATAAGGCTCGGTAATGTATCAGCAATGCAACTCAATACTTTGCAAAGTAAGCGTGTTTTCACAGTTTTTATATCGGCGCGCTGATTGCGCCTTAATCCTGTGCAGGTGCGAGTCATTTATGGTGTGCACGAGAGTCCGCTTGGTGTGCACTGTCCGGAGCGCGCCCAAGAGTCTATCTGATGCACGTGCCAAGGCGCACAGGTGTGACGCTCTTGCACAAAATTAGTACAGAAATTAATGTAGATATAAATATCTTATGCTGAATTATTATGGCATGTTACAAACAAATTAAAAAAAAAAAAATCAGTGTCCTCGTCTCCAGTTTACAAGTCTGAATGCAGTTAATGCACGAGTCCTTAAAATTCGGGCACGAGTTGGACTCGAGTACTACAAGCCTGGCTCCTGATAGCACTGACTTGACCGCTTTATTAGTATTCGCTAATATTACTGATGAACGCTACACGGGCTGGAAGGTGACTTCACTGCTGTGCTAACAGCACCGAGTCGCAGGTAAGCTAGTGTTGGCCATCGAGAACGCTAATATAAAGTGTGTATGTATTATAATATTAATATTGGCTGTGGCTTTTTTTTTCATGGTCTATCAGATATATTCCATTCAGCTACTCATCTTCGACTCGTTCGGTATCATGCTCGCTGAATGGAATATATCTGATCTACCACGAAAAAAAACCAGTCAGTATTATTTAAATGTGTCGCTCAGATCCACAATGGATTTCATATGAAAAATGCGAGTTTTTCAACACGAGAAGATAAACTTCATATCTTCAAGCCAACGTGTGAGTTTCTTTTTATTATATCGACACATTCACAAACAAAAAGTCCCCAAATTTATCAAAACCATTCATCGATTTCCTCACGAGTGACAGATAGAGATTTATGTCCTGGTTTTGGTTCTCCACGTCCCGCATGGAGCTCAGATGAAAAATGAGTGGTGTATTTCCCACTAAAACACTCGTGTCTATATAATAAATATATATATTGTGTGTTTATAGACGTGTGTGTGTACAGAGCAATTACAGGACTACAGGTAAAGAGCAGTGCGTGGGAATGAAACGTATATGTCAGTGTGTTGACAGATGGCAGTTCAGAGCTTCTCTCTGAAGGAGTTTATGATAAACTCCGTATCATGGGAAGGGTTTTATTTATTTATTTATTTATTTATTTTTAATTGTCACAGGTCACCAGAGTTTAAAAAACCTCAAACAGCCACACACCACATGGTCACATACACAAACGTACAACCCCGATTCCAAAAAAGTTGGGACAAAGTACAAATTGTAAATAAAAACAGAATGCAATGATGTGGAAGTTTCAAAATTCCATATTTTATTCAGAATAGAACATGGATGACATATCAAATGTTTAAACTGAGAAAATGTATCATTTAAAGAGAAAAAATAGGTGATTTTAAATTTCATGACAACAACACATCTCAAAAAAGTTGGGACAAGGCCATGTTTCCCCACTGTGAGACATCCCCTTTTCTCTTTACAACAGTCTGTAAACATCTGGGGACTGAGGAGACAAGTTGCTCAAGTTTAGGGATAGGAATGTTAACCCATTCTTGTCTCATGTAGGATTCTAGTTGCTCAACTGTCTTAGGTCTTTTTTGTCGTATCTTCCGTTTTATGATGCGCCAAATGTTTTCTATGGGTAAAAGATCTGGACTGCAGGCTGGCCAGTTCAGTACCCGGACCCTTCTTCTACGCAGCCATGATGCTGTAATTGATGCAGTATGTGGTTTGGCATTGTCATGTTGGAAAATGCAAGGTCTTCCCTGAAAGAGACGTCGTCTGGATGGGAGCATATGTTGCTCTAGAACCTGGATATACCTTTCAGCATTGATGGTGTCTTTCCAGATGTGTAAACTGCCCATGCCACACGCGCTAATGCAACCCCATACCATCAGAGATGCAGGCTTCTGAACTGAGCGCTGATAACAACTTGGGTCGTCCTTCTCCTCTTTAGTCCGAATGACACGGCGTCCCTGATTTCCATAAAGAACTTCAAATTTTGATTCGTCTGACCACAGAACAGTTTTCCACTTTGCCACAGTCCATTTTAAATGAGCCTTGGCCCAGAGAAGACGTCTGCGCTTCTGGATCATGTTTAGATACGGCTTCTTCTTTGAACTATAGAGTTTTAGCTGGCAACGGCAGATGGCACGGTAAATTGTGTTCACAGATAATGTTCTCTGGAAATATTCCTGAGCCCATTGTGTGATTTCCAATACAGAAGCATGCCTGTATGTGATGCAGTGCCGTCTAAGGGCCCGAAGATCACGGGCACCCAGTATGGTTTTCCGGCCTTGACCCTTACGCACAGAGATTCTTCCAGATTCTCTGAATCTTTTGATGATATTATGCACTGTAGATGATATGTTCAAACTCTTTGCAATTTTACACTGTTGAACTCCTTTCTGATATTGCTCCACTATTTGTCGGCGCAGAATTAGGGGGATTGGTGATCCTCTTCCCATCTTTACTTCTGAGAGCCGCTGCCACTCCAAGATGCTCTTTTTATACCCAGTCATGTTAATGACCTATTGCCAATTGACCTAATGAGTTGCAATTTGGTCCTCCAGCTGTTCCTTTTTTGTACCTTTAACTTTTCCAGCCTCTTATTGCCCCTGTCCCAACTTTTTTGAGATGTGTTGCTGTCATGAAATTTCAAATGAGCCAATATTTGGCATGAAATTTCAAAATGTCTCACTTTCGACATTTGATATGTTGTCTATGTTCTATTATGAATACAATATCAGTTTTTGAGTTTTTTTAAATTATTGCGTTCCGTTTTTATTTACAATTTGTACTTTGTCCCAACTTTTTTGGAATCGGGGTTGTACATATTAATCACTGTGTAATAGATGGATGGATGGATGGATGGATGGATGGATGGATGGATGTGTATTATATTTCCTGTTTCACTTATGCGTCCTGAATGTTTGTTTAGCTTGTGGTGTTTGTAGTCCTGGTTTGGTTTTGGCACAAATTTTAAACCTTTTGTTTAAACAAAACTCTACTGCTTCATTTGATTTAACACAACAAAAAAGCCCCGATGTGTTCAGTGACTATTCAAATAACTAACACTTTGTTCACTTTCATTTGTTGTTCCCCTTGTATTTAGGTGTTATGTTTTAATGATATTTATAGTGTTTGTAAGGAATAAAACACTTGGCGTAATGCTATTATAGGAAAATAATCAGTGATGAGGTGGTGTGATGCAGCCCACCGCAAAGCGGAGTTACACTTACCATCCTGACATTGATTAATTTCTTGCAGCAGCGTTATTCCTATCGTGAAGATGTTTACCAGCTCCAGCAGTTTTTAACTTAGGAAAGCCAAACACTTTTTACATTTATAGTTGTTTTATTCTTTGGAATGCTATGAAACAGCTCTTCTCTTATAGCAGCTATAAACATTCCAGTCATTCCTTCACCAGCCTTTCATCTCATTAGCTCACCGGCCGTAAGGTCATGAGCTGTTGCTATCACGCGGCGTCCGTCATCCGTCCGTCCGTCCACGAGTCGCTACTTCTCACTGACTTTTTTGATTTGGCAAGATTTGTTGTTTTGTTTGCAAGCGTGATCATGTGCCTGTGAAAATGAAAAAGAAGCCGCCTTTAATTTGTCACATGTACACAGTCAAGCACAGTGTGAAATTCCTCCTCTGCATTTAATTTTGTTTGGAAGATCAAATTGTTCTTATTGTTCTCATGAAGAACAACTTGGCTAATTATAAACGTGTCTGGCTTCTCATGGTACGGCCGTGTGAGCTACTGCGTCGCTGACGCTCTGGTCTGACGAATTCTTTCTTGAATTAAATAATACAAAAATATAGAGCATCATGTTACCGAGTCACCTCAAAGTACAAACTCGTCGGTCCTGAAAACTTCCCCATATCGGGAAACTTGCTTACGGTTGTCAAAGCTGTTGTTGCAGAAAATTAATCAGTGCCTTTTGACCAATCAGATTCATGAATTCTGGAGCTTTGAATAATAAACAATGTTTTCGTCGACACCATATACTTCACTTTATAGCCCAGAAAATGAGACCCACCTACGAGACTTGATTTGGCAAGATTTGTTGAATTCTGTTTGCAAGCGTGAGCATGTGGAAATGAAAAAGAAGGAAGCCTTTAATTTGTCACATGCACAATCGAGCACAGTGAAATTCCTCCTCTGTATTTAATCCATCTGAAGCAGTGAACACACACACGCACACACACAGAGCAGTGGGCAGATATGCTACAGCGCTCAGGGAGCGGTTGGGGTTTAAAGAAGAACTGAAGTCATTTTTAAACTTGCTTTATTTCTTAACTTGTTATTCGATTACGTTTTCGGTTTTAGTAACCTTATATCATGACTCATATTGGCAACTAATTGCAATTAAATATTATACTTATCGACCTATTCAGTTTTTAGCCGTGTTGAATTTAGTTCGTTTGGTCCACGGCAGGCGTCACTTATCCGCGCGATCTTCACGAGACTTCGAAACATGAAGTGTCAGCCAGGTGTCAGTGCCGCCATTTTGAAAACTGTTTTGCACAAAAACAAGTTTAAATGACGATTACTGCCTACTTTTTTCAAACTTTCTTCATTGCTATCAAAACAAACAAAACTTCCGGCTTGATTACACCAGCATTCGAAAGAGGGCGCGCGCATCTTTTGACAACGTTGGCAGATGTCGGTCGCTTTGATTTCCGCTGTACGTTTTACTTCCGTCCTACGATGTCTTGCACAGGTCTCAACGAATCTCGTTTATGGCTTTGACATATGGACTGATATATTACAGAGCATATTTCAAACACTCTTAACTTGCTATAGCAGCGACAAAATAGCAATCAAAAATACATTCCTATATTTAATAAAATGAGAGAAATAGAATTTTGATGATGAAAAATTTGCCTTCAGTTCTCCTTTAAGTGACTCAGCCCCCCTCATATTTTTCCTGCCGGTCCTGGGAATCAAACTGGTGACCCTTTGCAGCCAAGGCTGCTTCTCTAACCTTCATGCCCCCACCAGGGACCTTTTAGATGTCCCTAGAACCTTTAGATTACAACCCCGATTCCAAAAAAGTTGGGACAAAGTACAAATTGTAAATAAAAACGGAATGCAATAATTTACAAATCTCAAAAACTGATATTGTATTCACAATAGAACATAGACAACATATCAAATGTCGAAAGTGAGACATTTTGAAATTTCATGCCAAATACTGGCTCATTTGAAATTTCATGACAGCAACACATCTCAAAAAAGTTGGGACAGGGGCAATAAGAGGCTGGAAAAGTTAAAGGTACAAAAAAGGAACAGCTGGAGGACCAAATTGCAACTCATTAGGTCAATTGGCAATAGGTCATTAACATGACTGGGTATAAAAAGAGCATCTTGGAGTGGCAGCGGCTCTCAGAAGTAAAGATGGGAAGAGGATCACCAATCCCCCTAATTCTGCGCCGACAAATAGTGGAGCAATATCAGAAAGGAGTTCGACAGTGTAAAATTGCAAAGAGTTTGAACATATCATCATCTACAGCGCATAATATCATCAAAAGATTCAGAGAATCTGGAAGAATCTCTGTGCGTAAGGGTCAAGGCCGGAAAATCATACTGGGTGCCCGTGATCTTCGGGCCCTTAGACGGCACTGCATCACATACAGGCATGCTTCTGTATTGGAAATCACAAAATGGGCTCAGGAATATTTCCAGAGAACATTATCTGTGAACACAATTCACCGTGCCATCCGCCGTCGCCAGCTAAAACTCTATAGTTCAAAGAAGAAGCCGTATCTAAACACGATCCAGAAGCGCAGACGTCTTCTCTGGGCCAAGGCTCATTTAAAATGGACTGTGGCAAAGTGGAAAACTGTTCTGTGGTCAGACAAATCAAAATGTGAAGTTCTTTATGGAAATCAGGGACGCCGTGTCATTCGGACTAAAGAGGAGAAGGACGACCCGAGTTGTTATCAGCGCTCAGTTCAGAAGCCTGCATCTCTGATGGTATGGGGTTGCATTAGTCCGTGTGGCATGGGCAGCTTACACATCTGGAAAGACACCATCAATGCTGAAAGGTATATCCAGGTTCTAGAGCAACATATGCTCCCATCCAGACGACGTCTCTTTCAGGGAAGACCTTGCATTTTCCAACATGACAATGCCAAACCACATACTGCATCAATTACAGCATCATGGCTGCGTAGAAGAAGGGTCCGGGTACTGAACTGGCCAGCCTGCAGTCCAGATCTTTCACCCATAGGAAACATTTGGCGCATCATAAAACGGAAGATACGACAAAAAAGACCTAAGACAGTTGAGCAACTAGAATCCTACATTAGACAAGAATGGGTTAACATTCCTATCCCTAAACTTGAGCAACTTGTCTCCTCAGTCCCCAGACGTTTACAGACTGTTGTAAAGAGAAAAGGGGATGTCTCACAGTGGGAAACATGGCCTTGTCCCAACTTTTTTGAGATGTGTTGTTGTCATGAAATTTAAAATCACCTAATTTTTCTCTTTAAATGATACATTTTCTCAGTTTAAACATTTGATATGTCATCTATGTTCTATTCTGAATAAAATATGGAATTTTGAAACTTCCACATCATTGCATTCCGTTTTTATTTACAATTTGTACTTTGTCCCAACTTTTTTGGAATCAGGGTTGTAGATATTTATTATAAATAAGATGATCAAAACATCAGGCTAATACAAAAAAAAAAGGCATACAGGGCTTAACTGTAAGTTAGATTGTGTGTAAAATTTCCAAAATTGAAGCAAGTTCAGAGTTTTGAAGGAATAGTTCAGGCAAAAATGAAACTTGCACAACTTTTAGCTAACGCACAGCTCGGTGCATCTGGTTCCTGTGTTTTTTCAAAGTGCAAGCGACAGGTTCAATATTGTTATCATCAGAGCCTGGGTCGTATTCTCTCTCTGCCCAGACTCGCACTAACGTCAGATTATCCAGCATTACATCACTCACCCTCTGGTGGTTTTATTGTTTGTTTTTTGTAAGTAGTGTGTTCTTTTTTGTTTGTTTGTTTTTTAAATTCAGCTTGCTTTACAGTAATTTCAGGGTTGAGCAACTTTCCACCCCACCCCTCCTTGTGAACTTTGAAACCGAGACCTACACACACACACCACCATGTGGTCAACAGGATTGCTCTGTCGATAAGCCGG
This sequence comes from Neoarius graeffei, assembly GCF_027579695.1. Taxonomy (NCBI): domain Eukaryota; kingdom Metazoa; phylum Chordata; class Actinopteri; order Siluriformes; family Ariidae; genus Neoarius; species Neoarius graeffei. Next base: position 5,520,722 of record NC_083577.1, read on the forward strand.
TGACCGTCCACATAGTGACAGTGCGCATTTTATCTCCGCGTGAAGAGCCGATTAGTCAAAGGGAACTGTGTGGGTGTGAGGAAATGTGATTTTGAGAAATGGAGAAGAGTTCTTGGCCTGTCGTTCGGGTTTAGAAATGGCAGCATGTAAGGAATTTCTTCTTCTGCTTTGTAGGACCACCAAGGAATGGCTGTAGCTTCGAAGATGACTTGTCCTTGGGTGCTGAAGGTAAGAGGTTATATATAAATAAATGCGAACATTCTTTCGCTTGTTCACTGAGAGGAAGGTGTTGCAATATATCTCGAAAGACCTTTTCAGAACATTTCAACTATCTGAAAATGTCACTGATACAATTTTCAAGGAGCTTGAACAAAATTCAAAGCAAAATGGCTGCTTTTTAAAATTATACTAGTAGTAATATTTTTTAAATAATGCAAGGAAAATGCATTCAGAGTAATATATTAGCAAAACAAACAAAATAAACCACCCAACTTTATTAGAATTGATGAGATAGGAATTAAGGTTCACTGAAAGGTATTTAAACTTAAAACAACCTCAACAAACAAAAGTTAATTCAGCAATCAAGACGTGAATATACAACTAACCATTTTAGGAAGGTGGGTAACTAGAAGCTAAATGAATGAATAAGATGTATTTTTCATGCGGAAATATCAGGGATTTTTACAGAAAGTGAATCCCGTAACTGTCAAAACTAAAAGCAGCTTCACTAGTTATTAGAGGTCCAAGCACTAGTGTTAGCGTCCTGTGTGGGGTTTTTTTTGGATTCTTCTCCTTCCTTAAAACTAAAAGCTACCGTTTTGCAAGTGTTCTTCATCCGTGCCAAAATGTCGAAACACTCTCGTGTTTGTTACGCCATTTCCAGTCAACTCTGTTTTGATTCTAAGCGTGTGAACAGCTGTAATTTTTTGAGGTATCAAGTTCAAGTATCAGCTTCATGAGTGAGCCTGCTTTTAAAGTGACACAACCAAGAAGTGCCAAGATGTTGGTTGGTTGTTTAACATGGACTGATGAGGTAGACTTACTGCTTCGGGTTACAAATGAACACAAAATCTCTCAAACATTGATCGGGAGTCTTGGGTGAGGAAATATGAGGATAAACAACAACACACACACACACACACACACACACACACACACACACACACAAAAGATCTCAATAGACCGATAGAGCAGCATTGACTGCATTTTACCCATCAGGTTTGTTTTGGCGTCTTGAGCAAAAACTTCCGCCAGTATTGTGACGGTCATCCATCAGAGTTTCTGAAACTGTGTTTTTCTGTCCACATAAAACGCTGGGCTCGCGTTGTAGTGGAAAAATGTTTGTCTGGACGGAAAGGCTAAAGAGAGAAATAATTGCATTTTCGGATTAAGTGTGGACATAGCCCAAAAAAGTCCAAGACATGAAATTCTTCGATGGGTCAAACTCCGTCCACTACTCAATCAAACCTGTTTCATGATTTGGGCCATAAGCATAGAGCAAACAAAATTCTTTCCACTGCAGCTTTGTTGAGTTAAATTAAAAACTTTGACCTTGTGTACAGCATACAATCTATTTTATTAAGCCAATCTTATCCAGTTATGAAATTTGACAAACCAGAACCATTTGTGGTCGGTTTAAGTTAATGTACAGGGTAAAGGATTTTATAAGGGATTAGCGTCAGGCTGCCAGGTCGCTCCGTTGTGTGTAGCTGTCGATGTTGATTTTAAAAGTAACTCAGTAAATTACACAGGGAAATGAATCCTTAAGTCTGAGTGAAAAATACTGTAGAAGAGGAGTCTGGAGACAGAAATCTTAATTTTTCACCAGGGCAAGGTTTGACAATAAGAAGAGTCTGACTCACCTAGGAAGCAGTCATTCCAAAAAATTCTATCCACATTCACTGGATATGAGCAAAACAAAATGGCGGCACGTGTTGCTGAACCAATCGAGGATGAAATAAAAACTCTACTTGAAAACAAAACCCCCTTAGAAAAACCCTTTAGAATTTTCTATATTTCTGCATAAATATGACCTAAAACATCGTCAGACTTTCGCACAAGTCCTAAAAGTAGATAAAGAGAACCCACTTAAACAAATGAGACAAAAATATTATACTTGGTCATTTATTTATTGAGGAAAATGATCCAATATTACATATCTGTGAGTGGCAAAAGTATGTGAACCTTTGCTTTCAGTATCTGGTGTGACCCCCTTGTGCAGCAATAACTGCAACTAAACGTTTGCGGTAACTGTTGATCAGTCCTGCACACCGGCTTGGAGGAATTTTAGCCCGTTCCTCTGTACAGAACAGCTTCAACTCTGGGATGTTGGTGGGTTTCCTCACATGAACTGCTCACTTCAGGTCCTTCCACAACATTTTGATTGGATTAAGGTCAGGACTTTGACTTGGCCATTCCAAAACATTAACTTTATTCTTCTTTAACCATTCTTTGGTAGAACGACTTGTGTGCTTAGGGTCGTTGTCTTGCTGCATGACACACCTTCTCTTGAGATTCAGTTCATGGACAGATGTCCTGACATTTTCCTTTAGAATTCGCTGGTATAATTCAGAATTCATTGTTCCATCAACAATGGCAAGCCGTCCTGGCCCAGATGCAGCAAAACAGGCCCAAACCATGATACTGCCACCACCACGTTTCACAGATGGAATAAGGTTCTTATGCTGGAATGCAGTGTTTTCCTTTCTCCAAACATAACGCTTCTCATTTAAACCAAAAAGTTCTATTTTGGTCTCCTCCATCCACAAAACCTTTTTCCAGTAGCCTTCTGGCTTGTCCACATGATCTTTAGCAAACTGCAGATGAGCAGCAATGTTCTTTTTGGAGAGCAGTGGCTTTCTCCTTGCAACCCTGCCATGCACACCATTGTTGTTCAGTGTTCTCCTGATGGTCGACTCACGAACATTAACATTAGCTAATGTGAGAGAGGCCTTCAGTTGCTTAGAAGTTACCCTGGGGTCCTTTGTGACCTCACTAACTATTACACGCCTTGCTCTTGGAGTGATCTTTGTTGGTCGACCACTCCTGGGGAGGGTAACAATGGTCTTGAATCTCCTCCATTTGTACACAATCTGTCTGACTGTGGAGTCCAAACTCTTGAGATGGTTCTGTAATCTTTTCCAGCCTGATAAGCATTAACAACGCTTTTTCTGAGGTCCTCAGAAACCACCTTTGTTCGTGCCATGATACACTTCCACAAACATGTGTTGTGAAGATCAGACTTTGATAGATCCCTGATCTTTAAATAAAACAGGCTGCCCACTCACACCTGATTGTCATCCCATTGATTGAAAACACCTGACTCTAATTTCACCTTCAAATTAACTGCTAATCCTAGAGGTTCACATACTTTTGCCACTCACAGATATGTAATATTGGATCATTTTCCTCAATAAATAAATGACCATGTATAATATTTGTGTCTCTTTTATTTAACTGGGTTCTCTTTATCTACTTTTAGGACTTGTGTGAAAATCTGATCATGTTTTCGGTCATATTTATGCAGAAATATAGAAAATTCTAAAGAGTTTACAAACTTTCAAGCACCACCGTAGGTCCCACCCTGCCAATATCTCCTGTTCCACACTCCAGGCCAGTCAGTGGCAGTAATGCACCTTTTATGTTGGGTTGCCAACCGCCAAAAAACCCTAAAGAAAAAGAAAAGCGTAAAAAAAGCAACAAAATCTGGAATAAAAGTGTTTGATGGTAAGAACGTATCTTTTTTTTTTTTTTTCAAGAATTATCACATTTTTCACAAATTGCTCCTGTCATTTCGCCGGTTTGTTTACATTCTAAGCAGAAATTAATTTGTCGGACATTTTGTATCAAGATTTTTTTTTTTTTAATGTTTCGAATTTGTAAAAAATAATGTTTCTTTAATGTTTCTCTGTTTCTCAAAATCCAGTGAATGTGGATAGAATAAGTTATTCCACTCAATCTCATCGTACATGGCCTATAGACAACTCGGTGCTACGTGCCTCGTCGACTATCAGCTCACGTATGACTCAGTTTCATGGAATAACTGTTAATTATCACAGCGTGATGATTATCAAGGTACTGCTTTTTCATTTGTCCCAGAATTGCCTACTGCCCCACAACACTGACTTTTAGTTAAGGCTGAAAATCCGGAAGTGAAAGTAAATCATACCCAGTAAGATCTGCCATTACAGAAGTGAAACAGTGTGCAAGTGAAGCAACCGTCAGTCCAAAACTGAGCAAAGCATGAACATAAACTAAATCGAACGAATCTGTTACAGGCAGTAATAATGTTGTACACTTGAGTTAACAAGGTTCAGACAATTAAAACAAAAATAAGAGAACCGGGGTCTTGGAGAAAACTGGAAATTGATTTCAGACAGGTCAGTCCACACTCTTAGAAAATAAAGTATATTATTGTACCTTTAGGGGTACAGCGGCTCGTCACTGGATCAGGACCCTCTGAGGTACTTATTTGTACCATTTATATACTGCTTGGGAACATGTATATGTACCTTTTGGTCCTAAAAAGGTACACATAGTTACCTTGAGGTCCAATATAAGCCCTAAGGGGTACACTGGTGTATATTGTACCATGTGGTACAGAAATGGACTCCTACTGTACCCCTATTTCTGACCGTGCACATGGGATGGAATCATGCTAAAACCATTTGAAGCAATTCTATAGAATTGTGAAACGTAATGGAGACAGACTTTCGTTAACTTTGTAGGTCTGGTGAAAATTTAAAGAAGCAAACATGAAGCACTAAACATCTCTAGGTTTATATATTTGCAGTAAGGAAATGGTGGGCTAAAAAGCCCCACCCACTTGACATTAATGCTACGCTCCGGTTGGCCACTTTGAAGCAGTAATGATGATTGACACTCTGATCCACCTGTAGAAATGAGAGAACCGATATAGATGAGACGATAACGTAACGGTGTGCGAAAGTGGGCGTGGAAAAACCTTTTGTTAGAATTGTAACTTTCAGCCCGCAGTCCGTATGCAATTTGTAATGTAAATGTGTGCTGTCTTGCTGACACCCTTGCAAGGACGTTTAGGAGTTTCTGTAAAGTGTGTCAGAAATGACACGAAAGAAGGATGAAGATGGGATGTTCTGGGAGGAATGTGTGTATCTGGACTGTGTCTAACACGGTTTGCGAATACCGGATTGGTGTAGGTTTGTGTATTAGTGGTACTGTATGTAGGTCAGTGGTGAACCGTTACTGTTAGAGCTGGGACTTGAGCTCAGCCAGACACCAGAAAAGCAACAGGGTAAAGGATTTTGTAAGGGATTAGCGTCAGGCTGCCAGGTCGCTCCGTTGTGTGTAGCTGTCGATGTTGATTTTAAAAGTAACTCGGTAAATTACACAGGGAAATGAATCCTTAAGTCTGAGTGAAAAATACTGTAGAAGAGGAGTCTGGAGACAGAAATCTTAATTTCTCGGTCGTTAGCCTGTGCTACTTGCTCTTGATAGCATTCGCTTGACTGCTTTATTTATCAGCATTCGCTAGTGCTACTGATGAACGCTACACCGGTTGGAAGTCCCCTTACTACCGTCCCCCTTCCAGTCACAGTGGTCGGCTGTGAACATGAACGCACAACATGACTGTAACAAAAGTGGTTTTACTCACTTTCATGGCCTGTCATAATGTCTGTAACTGACTGACTGTATCAGGTCGTTCTGAATTTTGCTTGATGTGCCCACAAATAGTCGCAGTGTCAAGATGATGGCGGAGTGGAGTGTCGTATTCCGACAAAAAAAAAAAAAAATCAAGCATCTTCAAGTAGCTCCGTTTGTTTTCAGAGTCCTTGCTCTCATCATGTCCTCTGAATGCGAGCTCTTGTGTTAATGAGCCGCTTCAGTATCTCCCTGTTCTGCCTGCCTCTGTTGTTGTGGGCAAGAATTTCATTGCAGCGCTGCTCGTCCAGCTGGAGGTCTAGTCTGGCGTCCCTGGAAGTTTTTAATCTCACTGTAGCTCGCTGAATTTTTATGATGGTGGGTTGACTTTGTTAGGTTAGTAAGGCTAACAAATCCAGCATAAGCCCAGGCAGGTTACTTGTCCGTTAAGGGGGGTTATGTCATGGTGATGTCTGTCCGTCCGTCCCAGGAAGGGTCTTCTGAAATCAACTTCTCCCACCGTGTTTGGAGGAATTTCACGAAACTTGGCAGGATTCTTTGTTACATGTCGGTAATACGCCTATTGCGATTTCATTCAATTCAGTGATATTTTACCAGAGTAATAGCCAAGTTGCCAGTGGGGGATATTGTGCTCTCGGAGCCCTTTTTTTTTTTTTTTTTTTTTTTTAAAAACAGCCAGTCATCCATAGGTAGCATTGATAATCGTTGTCTTTGAAATGCCTTTCAACAGTTTTCCCCTTTTCTGTTCGGTCCAGTGCTGGAGTTGGTCTTTGCTTTTGTGTTATAAATTGTTTTTCCACAAAACCCCGCCTTCAAAAAGGCAACGCTATTAAACTCGCCACATCAGTCTTCTCTGCCATAGCTACGGACATGATCTTACTTCACTGCTGCGCTGATGGTGCCAACTCTCACTTAAGCTCATGTTAGGGTGATAAGCTTTTGGTCCCAGCCACTATAAATCCAAAATCTGATTGGTTAATTAATTAATCTGTCACTTCCTACATGCACTGCCATGGCCTTCTGTCCCGGCCATGAGTGAGCAGCTCTAAACTCTTCTCAGCCTAGAGACGACAAACAAAACGATCTCATTGGAGAACTCGATTTTAATGTTTTCAGGACGGTAACGCTTTCATTTTTGAAGCACATTTGATAGAAAATGAGGCCAAATTAGAGGAGAATAATTATAGTGAATTGATGATGAAAAATTAAAGAATGAAATAAATTACATCTAACATTTGAAATGCTGAGATGTTTGGGCTTCTCTGAAGGTCCTGACGGTTCTCCTCTGCTCTTGGTGACTGTCATGTGGTTTGATATTGTATTGACGATCTTTGTGTTTTGGTCACTCTTATACTTTTTTTGTCTATTTTTCCTTTGTAGCCCATCTTCTCCATAGCAGCAGTGCCAAACCTGATCCCGGGTAAGTAAAACTATCTCAGTGATTTTATAATCTGACTCATCTTTCAGTTATTCATCTAAACCAGTGTTCATGTTAGCAAGCAAAATTGGTCCTTTCCTTTTCTGAGACTGTACAAGTTTCAGTCTGACTTCGCTGGCACAGATTAAAATCATACATCATAAAAGAGTACTTTGGTCCTGATTTGAATATCTTAGAAAGTGTAATATGACCTGCTGACAGATTTAATGGTATTGTGTCCAAAAACAGTGGACTGGCAGTGCCAGGGATTTCTGATTAAATTCCCCAAGTGTTAGCGCTGCCAAAATCCTTCAATAGAAGGACCGCGTGGGATCACGCCAAACTCACAGGACAGCTACAAATACAGTAGTGGTGATGGTATAAAATAAACAAAACGTGCTCATGGTTGCAGTGACGGGCCTTTTTATTTTATTTTATATAAAGTAGGTGCCATAGTGTTGTGTAAGGTATCAAATTAAAGAGCGTGAAGATCTGAATTGAAAACTTGTTTAATTTTGTAAATATGTCTTTAAAAAACCAAACTTATGAGCATTTGAAAATGCAATCTGTGGTTGGTTGAAGAGAGCAACTGGACTTGCTTGAAAAGTCTTGAAGACGTTTCGCCTCTCGTCCGAAAGGCATCCTCAGTTCTGTCTGTCTAATAGGGAGAATCAAGTATTTATCCTCTCATGGATCATAATAGAATCCGAATCAGAATGCTGATGGCTGCATTGTAGGTGGCTGATAGATGTCATAGACCCCCACCTCTGTTCAATGATGGTCGTTCCAGGTTGACAAAAAAGAGCGATCCTCTCTGGCTAAGATGTCTGCCAGTTTTCTGGAAGTCCTCTCATACTCCCGCACCAGTCGAAGGGAACTCATCCCAAAGTGCATAGAAACATATCTGTGAAGATACTCAGTCGTCCAGGTACATAGTAATCTGTGGTTGGTAGAAGAGAGCAACTGGACTTGCTTGAAAAGTCTTGAAGACGTTTCGCCTCTCGTCCGAAAGGCATCCTCAGTTCTGTCTGTCTAATAGGGAGTATCAAGTATTTATCCTCTCATGGATCATCATAGAATTTGAAAATGCAGTTGTTTTTTTCATCTCATCTCATCTCATTATCTCTAGCTGCTTTATCCTGTGCTACAGGGTCGCAGGCAAGCTGGAGCCTATCCCAGCTGACTACGGGCGAAAGGCGGGGTACACCCTGGACAAGTCGCCAGGTCATCACAGGGCTGACACATAGACACAGACAACCATTCACACTCACATTCACACCTACGCTCAATTTAGAGTCACCAGTTAACCTAACCTGCATGTCTTTGGACTGTGGAGGAAACCGGAGCACCCGGAGGAAACCCACGCGGACACGGGGAGAACATGCAAACTCCACACAGAAAGGCCCTCGCCGGCCACGGGGCTCGAACCCAGACCTTCTTGCTGTGAGGCGACAGCGCTAACCACTACACCACCGTGCCGCCCAGTTGTGGTTTTTTTTTTTTTTTTGATAAAATTTCCATTTCTGTCCATTGCCCCGGTCACAAACCAGCCATCATTTTCCACTGGTTTAATTTTCCATTCATGAGAAAAAAAAACCTCAATCAGAAATTAATAGACCCAAAATCCAGAGATTTAGAATTTTGAGCATCAGGGTAAGAATTACAGATAAAGGCTTCTTGCAGATCACAATTCTGCACCTCGAAGTCTTAAAAGTAATACGTCAGTGAAATTGGTCCATCCTTTGTGTTTAAACATGAAAGCCAGAATTGATTGGGCATGTTCACTTTAAACGTGTCGACACCTAGCGTGACTAATGGCGGTGGTGCTCGAATGCCCTGTGTATGAGAGGGTCAAACTTTTGTTAATTCTCTTCAAAACAGCATCACTGGTATTTATACACCTTCTCATTTTTTTTCTCCATATTTGGAAAATCATTGATTTTTAGGAAGGATACAAAATTTTCCTCAGTGATCCGATCTTTCGCGGGCGCTAGACAGCAAAGTGTTCGGGCGATTTTATTTGAAAAACAAGTCAACATGAGAGATTTGACCACTAGGTGGGAATCATGAGTTTCTTTTTCAAGTTAATTGAACCAACAGTGAGCGAGCTGGAAGCAACAACAAAACGCACGGACCGGTGACGAATATCACTAAAAAAACCAAAATGGCGGCGCCTGTGAGTTTGGTGTATTGCATCATACAGCGTTAAAAAACGTTTCAAGTAAAAGCTCATCACAACGGCGCACGAAATGAACAGTATATTCCATAAATGTTATTTATTCTTGAATCGACACTAGTTTTATGTAAACACTTTTTTAAATGTCTTTAAAGGCCAAACGAAAACATACTGTTCTCCCAGACAAACATACGGGAGGTTCATCAGTGCAGCGGCGTGCTATCAAAGCTACTCATGGGCGGAAAAATATCCTTATTAGCTCGCACGCTTTGAAGAATATTTCTTTTTGTGCCACACTATAGCATAAGCGTTATGTAGTAACGTTCTTTAATCATAGATCTATCGACAGAGGATCTTCAGGTAATCCGACGGAGAAAATATGCTATTGCACAGTCTCGTAGAATTCATCCGAATTTTATCGGGTTCAACTTGTACAGTCTGACAAAGATTAAACTTAAGACTGCTGTAATTGCACTGTCGAAACGCAGGTCATGTTTGCAACACAGCCACAATTCTGCCTACAATTTCTCAATTTTGTGCAAATTATTTGATGCAGTAAAGCGACAAATCTAAATGATGGACCCAATTCTCAACCCCCACTCGCATTCTTATTATCAGGAGGAAATGTACAGCCTGGTTTACTTGGAAATATGCCACGCTATAGAAGAAAAGTGTATTCTCATGTCCTGTCATGGTTTCAAAAAAAAAAAAAAAGAACCTTAAGAGGCGGCATCCACTAGTGATAGCAGTAGTGGCCAGTCACTTCCCAGTAACAAGCCACACATTGGTGTTTTCCTGTTCTCTTTTTCATCTCTGTCTTTCTCTCAGTAATTATGAAATGCAAGCAACGGAGAAGAGGAGTCAGTTCAGACAGAAGGGTCGGAGTATGAACTCCACTGGCTCAGGAAAGAGCAGCGGCACCGTGTCCAGGTACTGACATACTAAACACTTCACGGTGAACTCCACTTATTCATGCTCTTATCAAGTACTTGCCATGTGGATGTTTGTTGTTGTGGGTTTTTATCCCCTGCTGGCCGAAAGGCCCAAAGGGGGGGATTATGTCGTGGTGTTGTCCGTCCATCCCGGGAAGGGTGCTCACCTTCTGAAATCAACTCCTCTCACCATTTCTGGAGGAATTTCACGAAACTTGGCAGGATTCTTTGTGATATGTCGGTGATGCACATTATTGTAATTTTGTTAAATTGGGTCACATTTTACCAGAGTTACAGCCCTTATACTTTGACAATTTCATGGGAGTGTGTTTTCCATCTGAAATCAGCTCCTCTCACATTTTTTGGAGGAATTTCACGTAACTTGGTAAAAGGCCTTGTTATCTGTCGGTAGTACGCATATTATGCTGCGTTCATGTGCTATGGGAAGATGATATTTTCCAGTTGGGAAGTGGTATTTACCAGTGTGTTGTGTTCACATGCTTTTGTCGTTGTTGACAAATTAAAGATGGTGGACCAGATTCAAGTTAGCAATAGTTAGTTAGCTATCGTTAGCAATAGCGTCTGCTCTGGATAGGTAAAAACAAACCATAACAACACATTTTTAAAGGAAACGGATTTCTAACGTATTATATTACACTTGTTAATGACGCAACATTGCATAGACACAAAAAACTACCCACTAATACTAGTAAAAAAAAAAAAAAACTTTAGTAGCGTACAATGCTTACCATTCAAGGCAAGGCAAGTTTATTTATATAGCACATTTCATACACAATGGCAGTTCAATGTGCTTTACAGAAGTAAAAACAAAAACAGTAAACAATAGAGAAATAAAATTACATAAAATAATTTTATCTTTATTCTAAAATAATTAAAAGAATTAAAAGAATTAAAAGAAAATAAGAATTAAACAATAGTAGAAATAAAATATTAAAATGCCAAAAAGAAAAAGGAGAAAAAGAAAGGGAAAGGGAAAAAAACTAGCAGAATAAAATAGAATAAAGTTAAAATAAATTTAAAACATGCAGAGAAAATAAAGATTATAAAAAATGTAAAAATATTAATTATTTAACAGAAAGCATCTGAAAACAGCTTGGTCTTTAACCTAGATTTGAAGCTGCCAACAGCAGGAGCATTTTTAATGTCCTCTGGCAGTTGGTTCCATAGCTGTACTGCATAGTAGCTAAAAGTGTCTTGTACCGCTCGCCGCCATGTTGAAAAGGTTAAAGTTCATCTCATCTCGGCAACTCGTGTATCAAAATTTTCTACAAGTTGCCCAGTGGAAAATACCACAAGAGGGGGCGTTCATGTGTGCTTTCCATGTTGGCGTTTGGTATTTACCATAATTCCCATAGCACATGAACGCAGCATTATTTTGTTCAATTCGGTCACATTTTACCAGAGTTGTGGCCCTTGATTAACAACCTTGTACTTTTCACAATTTCATGAAGGTGTGTTCGCCTTCTGACATCAACTCCTCTCACAATTTTTGGACGAATTTCTCGAAGCTTTGGTAAAAGGCCTTGTTATATGACGGTAATACGCATATAGCGATTTAATTTCATTTGTGAAAATTTTCCCAGAGTTTTTACTCTTGATTAAATAACCTTGTATTCTGACAATTTCATGAGGGTGTACATTCTTCTGAAATCAACTCCTCTCTCAATTTGTTGAGGAATTTCACCAAACTTGGCAAGAGGCTTTATGACAGTTATACGCAGATTGAAATTTCATTTAATTTGGGCAAATTCATACACGTCAACCTTTAGTTCCCCACGCCCTTATAAAATCTGTACTTTTCCCTTACATACACCCATGAGCCCTTATACACGAGAAAAAATTCCAGTATATAATCCAAAGCACTGATTGTTTTATTGCACATTATACACTCCTATTGTAATCGGCATATTTATCACACTGCATCAAGTTGAAGGGATCAAATAAGCATGTACTGAACAAAAAGAAATTTTAGATCCCAGAGAAAACAACGGAATTAAAAAGGACTATATGTGCAGTCATGTAAACAATTATCTACTAAAGAGAATGACTGAACTATAAACTTAATTATTTAATATACATTGTATCAGTAATGCCAGAATTATTGATGTAAATTTTGCAAATAAAATGTATTAATATTAAATAGTTCATAAAAATTACACAAAGTTCTATTTGACACCACCTACAATATTACATTCCACCGAAGAGAATTACTTGAAATATAACAGCAGTGCAAAGTCGGTATGTTAATTAAAATAGTAGGTTACATGTAATAAATTGTATATAATCATGTCAAACAGTAAATGAAGGTTAGTAAAAGTTCCATTTGAGAAAAGTGTCGACACCACAAGCAGTGTTCGATCCAACTAAAGATGGCTGAACCACATCAAGTATATTATGTAAACAAGGATAAGTGAAAATATTAATAAATTATGAAGTTAAATTGAAAATCTTCCCAGTAATTTATAACGAATTTAAATCTTATTCCTTTCCAGAGTGTTCTTTGTTGTACAAAGATGTCGCAGATTTGGCACGAGCTATATCATCACTGCTTGGGTTGCAGTTGTAGCTCCTCATCGCACTTCATTTTAATTTGCAGATGTGCAGTTCATGTGTCTGCAGCTGTATTTTTTTCTGTCCTCAGTATGAATTTTCCTAACCAATGAAAAAGCCCTCTCACTATCTGCATCGCTCTGTGGGAGGCGCAGCAAAGCAGTAAAAAGTTGTTTCAGCGTTGGAAACCTGGCAACACCCAGAGCAGCTTTTACATCCAAGACCTTTCCCCAATATACATCTATTATTCTCCTGGTCAATAAAAGAAAATCAGAGCACAGCAAACATGTAGATGGCGTTAAATTGCTTCCATCCCCGACTACACATTTTAGAGACAGGTTACTCTTCATTCAATACTTTTCCAGTTTACTGATGACTGATGGTAGTAACGGGTGTTGGTCAATGTGTCTACATATAACGTCTATCAGCAATTCAAATGTTTAGGGAAGCGAAACCAGAAATCGCTGAGTAACTACAGTTGCCGTTGTATAAACGGCGACTCCCTAGTCTGGTTAACACCAGACCATATCACAAGTGAAATATGGTCTGGAATCCGCCTATTGAATTTCTCGTAGGGGAGGTGTGGTTTACGATTGTCAACGGCCGTTTATTGGACGTTGCGAAAGTCTATCATTTGGCGTATACGTAGCCCATGGCCAATCATGGCAGTTGTACCCGGTGACGTAGTTAGAGCGACGAAGAGGCGAAGAAAGACTGAAACGCCAAACGCTGTTCTTTTTTTAAAACAAACTTTTGCTCTTAACTATTCAGAACAGTGTCTAAAGCTTGATCGAAAGTTTGGTTCGTATCGCTCGCCGCCATGTTAAATGTGATCCGTAAACAGTCCCAAATAAACTACAAGCTTCCGTTTGTCGAGTAGTACGCGTCACTGTCTTTCCACCCCTCCCCACTCTCTGATTGGCTCCCTAACTCAGGCGAGCCTTTAGACCATAGTTTCCATGCTGTCTTTTCAGATCGGAACGATTGTGCAAAGCAGCATGGGATTTCCCAGGCTAGCGACTCCCAGTATCGCCTTCCGAAATTGTCTTCATAATTGAGGAAGCTTTCCTACATGCAAACAGTAAAAACTTTTAAAAAAAAAATAAATAAAATTAATAAACAATCCCCTCTACAAATGCTTACCTGTGCAGTCTTTGAATCGGGAAACTTTTTTTTTTTTTTTTTTTTTGCTAGCTGCGAAAAATGTTCTGCCACAGTCGGGGGGATGGTGTGTTCCACGAAAAATTGGCAGAACATAACTTCTGCAGCCGTCACAAAAGTCTGGGCAGTCTGAGCCGACGGACTTAAATGACCGAGAAAACCACGTGCAACTATAAAACCGCGCAAATCGAAAATAGTTCAGTTTCATTGGGCATGCGTGTTTTGAAAAAATAAATGGTGGATGCTAAGAAAATTTTCTCGGAGTAACGGAAAAAATCTCTGATACGAAACTTAATTTTCCCGTATGAAAATCAGCGTACGCCGTATTAGCCAAAAAATTGCATTTTTCCGTACAAAATACGGGGAAACTGTATAACCTGACATGTATGCAAATTTTCCCAGAGTTATGCCCTTGATTATTAACAAACTTGTACTTTGGCAATTTCATCAAGGTGTGCTTGCTTTCTGAAATCAACTTCCCTCACAATTATTATCCCCCGCTGGCCGAAAGGCTTGAAGGAGGATTATGTCGTGGCGATGTCCGTCATTCTTTGTTATGTGTCGGTAATACGCATATTGCAGTTTCGTTCAATTCCGTCACGTTTTACCAGAGTTCTGGCCTAGTCGCCAGCGGAGGATATTGTGCTCTCAGAGCACTCTTGTTTTTAATTGTTATTGATCTGTCGAGTGAATTGTCACACTATGCTTTTTCTTTTACATGTTATAAGCTCTAAGCATATACGTGCAATGAAATGTGATCGTTAAAATTGTTATGGACCGAGAGCTTATATTGAGTCGAGTAATCTAATGGAGACACATTTTTTCTTTCCTTTTTGCCTTATTTTCTCCCAATTTTATCAGTTTCATTGTTAGTTCCTACACACCATTTTTGTCTTTTTTTTATTTATTTATTTATTTAAATCATCACACATCATTATCAATCTTCTTCCAATATGTAAAGTCAGCAGCCACATATTTTCACCTGTCCTCTTGTACTGCATGCCTGGGCTCACAGCTGCCCACGATCGATTGAATCTTCCACCCAGAGAACAGTGCTAAATATTCTCTTCCAAAACCCCTATGGCTATGGCGTAGTTGAGATTAGAACTCCCATCAAGAGGGCAAATGATTTACGCAAAAATTGTGTAAAGCTCTTAACCTTGTAACCTCTAATATCCACCAGTGTCTCAGAGCTGTTGGACCTGTATGAAGAGGACCCAGAGGAAATCCTCTACAACCTTGGCTTTGGCCGTGAAGAGCCTGACATTGCCTCTAAAATCCCCTCGCGGTTCTTCAACACATCGTCCAATGCCAAAGGCATCGATATCAAGGTTTATCTGGGAGCACAGATGCAGCGCATGGAGTTGGAAAATCCCAACTATGCCCTCACCAGTAAGAAATCTGTTTGTTCTCCGCATCATACCGTACTAGCTCAAAGATCTGTAATGAACATGTTCCTGGAGAGCTTCGTGTTTAGCATGATGGGTAGTTACAGCTGTTCATTTGGTAAGGTGTGTGTGGTGGTTTTTTTTTTTTTTCTTAAACTAAAGACATGGAAGATTTCTTCTTGGGTATTAGGGTTTCATAAACAGCAGTATGCTGGTAAATGTTGAGGAAATGCTTTCCCAAATAACAGATTGTTGCCTAGTCTTGTGATTCTGGCATAACAAGTCAATCAAGAAGTTTCACGCTGTTTATTTGACCATTTTACCGTTATAGTTTGTTTTTAAGTAACAGGAGAAGAAAGTGAGAACTGAGCGATGAGTAGGCATGAGTGTTTCTATTTCCTGTTTTTGAAAGTCCACTACTTGGGTTCTGTCTTCCTCTCTCTCCCCCCCTTTGCTCTTTGTATTTTAATTAATTTTAAGGGATAGCAAGCATAGTGTTCAGATATACCAACAGGTCAAGGACATTTATACTGTAGAGGTTTACATAACAGGAATAAAACAGATAATCATAAGACACGTATAGATATCAGGAACATCCTGCCATATAGGTCACTGTCTGGGTATACGGTTAAGGACCGTAGCCCGTCTTTTGCCATGTATAATGTATCCGCATCCCTCTAACCAGTCCATCAATGGAACTGGACCACCCTAAGACTACCAATGTGTAGGGTTGTTTTTTTTTTTTTTGGGTGGTGTATTAATTCTCAGCAGAGCAGTGACACTGACATGTACGGTATGCCTGTATGCTGTACTGGTACAAGTGAAGGTCTGTACAGTTTGCAAGGTCTGGAACACCTCAGTGTTATTTTATCCAGGGCTAGAATGAACTGTTCAATGTGGGGGAGAGACCTGGATGTGGTACTTTTGGCTTGAGTCAAAGTGATGGAAGGTATATTCACACGTACGCTATCCTCTGGCTTCCTGTAGAACAACTATAGGAAGGTCTGTGCATCTTGGGGGATGGGGGAGTCACAGGTTTCAATCTGGGCCATGTCATGCTTGGCTACGAGTCCAAGAAAGTGCGATTGGTCCGGTTCCTTGACTGGGGCCGATGGTCTTAAACTTTGTCACGTATACATTACAGCACAGTGAAATTCTTTTCTTTGCATATACCAGCTTGTTAGGAAGTTGGGGTCAGTGTACAGGGTCAGCCATGATAAGGCACACCTGGAGCACAGAGGGTTAAGGGCCCAATGTTGGCGCCTTGGCAGTGCTGGGACTGACCTTCAGATCAGTAACCCAGAGCCTTAATGGTTGAGCCACCACTGCCAAGTGTATATATGTAAAGAAAATCTGGGTACATCATCAATTTCAATGGTACAGCCAGCTCAGAGACACCAGTCTCAATGGTACAGCCAACTAAAGGTAATCTTAGAAGTGTGGTCTTCAGAGACCCATTCCTGCCCAGTTAGGGGCATCAATCATTTGATTAGCTTGTGGGAACTGTTTGTCAAGACTCCAGGTCTACTGTACATTGGCTTGAGTTCTTGCATGGTGCTCGAACATCCTTTGCCATTTTCTTTGGCAGATGTGATCACGGCTCTTGGACAAGAGAGTTAAGGATTCTTTCACAGCCAGTGATACTATGTCAAAGATTTGCTGTTGCTCTTGGAGAGCCTGAGGATTTACTTTTCAATAAGTAGGGATCAAGGTTGTGATTGGAAATTTTGTCCCCATCTCTAGCCATAATTGATGGTTATTCCAGGGCTCTTTGTCTGTCCACTCTCGGTAGAAAGTGATGGCACGCTTAATTTGAACACCAAGGATAAATATTTGTGTAGATTTTTGTTTTAAGTGCTATTTGTAAGTGGGTGTAAGAACTCTACGTTCACATGGCTGTTGAATACACAGGAAGCAAGAAAATCCAGTGTTGCAAAGCCAACTCTAATGACTAAAAACAGCACACAATGGCCTAATTGTCTTTCATGAGAGAGAGAGAGAGAGAGAGAGTGGCTAGCAGACATATCAGCCTTTTATGAGGCATTTCTGAGAGCTGTTCAGGTTGTTTCTTTGCCCATTTGCCACCGCAATGCCGGCTTGCTTGCTGGCTCACATTTGAATACCTCTGGCTTGGAGCATTAGAAAGCAAGCAGATGGGATCAGGAAGGATCTAGACCAAAGCACAACTTCTCATTTGTCATCATTACTGAGGTCTGGAATCAAGTCTCATTCCTCATAATTCTTGCTTCAGATGGTGAAGAAAGCAATGCCTTAAAATTCCGTTGGACAGAGTGTTCTGGTTGCACTGAAGTTATGCTGTCTAGAAGCATGCTAAGCTTGTTGACTTAAGCCTGCAGTTCTGTCGGAGAAAATGAAAAGCTGCTGTAGAAATGAGTTGCAGTTTTCACGATGTTTTGTCTTTTCTTGCATAACATCTGACTTTCTGTCTTCTGAGACGCAGGGGGTGGAGAAGCATTGGGCACGTGTCATTTACACTGAACAAGAAGCCAGTAGTTCTCTGTTCTGCGCTGTCTGGTCTTGGCTGGTTTTCCTTTGAGTCATGCCTGAACACTTAGTCACCGTGTCTAAGTACACAGGAAAATGGCTGTACAGGCAGAGATAGCTGTTGACTTGTTCACTTATTGACAGCTTGGGTCATTTATTTGGTATCTCTTAGAAACATGTTTGACTTAAGTAAAACGTGTGTGTTTTTGATAATTTAACTTAAACATTGAGTTGATTTGCATGCAGTTGTACGGGTATATATGCTTGCATTCTTTTCTTGCTGGAATTTCTGCAAATTCAACAGCAAATGAGTCTCTCACTGGCTGATTTGCAAACATCTACTGTATTAATTCAAATGCTGTTGGAAATGCTCCATGCTTAATGCCTGCTTCCTTCTATGTAGGTCGTTTTCGCCAAACTGAGGTTTTGGCCACCGTGGCCAACGTCTTCTCAGAGATCTACTCTCAGGTCTCTGGTCGCCCAATTCAAAAGATCTGCTCCAAGGAGGCAGAGCCGAAAGAACCTTCCCCGCTACGGAGGAGTAGCTCCACCCTTAATGCAGTCAAAATCCTGAAGAAGAACATCACCCGGCCAAACCTCATGGCCTTGGCAGAGATGATGTCAACACAGTCCGCAGAAAACACAAATTCTGACCCTGAGGGAATGAAGAACGAGGTTTGTGAGCCTCACTCGGATGCTGAGCTCAAACAGAAGATGTTCAGGAGGAAAGACTCCTCTCTGGCAACAGTAACTGAGGAGTCTAATCAATCTGGCATTGATGTTTGTGACTCAAAGGCAGAAAACTCCAAACTTGTTAATGGAGAACAATTGTCTCCAAGTGTTGCTGAAAAACCTGAGGTGATTCCTGATGATTCAGACACACCGAACTTGGTGAAGGAGCAGAGCAACGGAGAAACCACCGAATCCAAATCGAGTCCCATCCCAGAAAAGCAGAAGATGGTCTCCTCCTCTTCCATTCCAGATAAAGAGCCCTGCTCCTTCCTGCCCAATCCTCACATGGCACATCTCCTCACACAGCCACGAGACTCCTTTGAGATGGAAGAGGTAATTTTTACTTTCAGAACTTTACACATGAACCCTGCCTCGCTTGTGTTTTTTTTTTTTTTTTTAACTCTCCTTTTTGAGTTGTAAGTTAATTATGTGACCTTTGAAAGTTGCAAATGAGTGTGCAGGAACCATGCTGCTTTAAAGGTCAGGATAGAGTCATGGTGGCGTCTTTTTTTTGGGGGGGGGGGGTTCATTTGCACAAAATTATTTGTAATTATGTCATTTTGTGCTTAATTATACATGCATGTCTTGGTCTTGGCAGTATATATTTTGGTAACAAAGTCTGTTGCTTCAGTTACAGAGTAATGAAGATGAGGCAGTTTCTGGGGGTCACTGTTACTCCAGAGAGGGCACTGGTGAGTCTTACTGTCCATATTTCCAACCTCTTAAGGGTTGTTTTTGTTGTGTTTGCCCGTTCTGCTTTTGTAGTCACCCTCTGCACTATACATTTTATATATTATATTTTCTGTGATAACTACCTGAATGCAGAATTTTATAACTCGTGTAATCTATAATGCATTCACATTAATAGCATTTAGCAGAAGCTCTTATCCAGAGCGATATACAATGTACCCAGAGCAGCCTGGGGAGCAGTTAGAGGTTCGGTGCCTTGCTCAAGGGCACTTCAGCCATTCTTGCTGGTCCAGGGAATCAAACCAGCGACCTTTTGGTCCCAAAGCTGCTTGTCTAACCATTTAGGCTTCCCCTAATGCAGATTTCTGATATACAGTTCTCATATGACCTTTACAAATCATCACTGATTTCATAGTTTTTGTCTCACATTATGGATTTTATTTTTTGTTTGACACACTATGTTGAGATTTAACCCTGCCGCCTTAGCTCTGCCCTTTTTATATTGCAATAGTGGGATGTTTGTGGAAACTGTTCAGTTTAGATTAGGGCTGGGTAAAAAAAAATCGATTTTGGATCGATTTCATTTAAATTTCGCACTATCGATTCACAGGGCATGAGATCGAGGGTTTTTCATTGCCGGCAGTAAGTCAGACCTGTTCCCAGTGCATGTTGGACTCCAGCAGGGCTGCCCTTTGTCACCGGTTCTGTTCATAATTTTTATGGACAGAATTTCTAGGCGCAGCCAGGGGCCAGAAGGAATCCTGTTTGGGAACCACAGGATTTCATCTCTGCTTTTTGCGGATGATGTTGTCCTGTTGGCTTCTTCAAACCAGGACCTTCAGCATGCACTGGGGCGGTTTGCAGTCGAGTGTGAAGCGGCTGGGATGAGAATCAGCACCTCCAAGTCCGAGGCCATGGTTCTCGACCGGAAAAGGGTGGCTTGCCCTCTCCAGGTTGGTGGAGAAGTTCTGCCTCAAGTGGAGGAGTTTAAGTATCTCGGGATCTTGTTCACGAGTGAGGGAAGGATGGAGCGTGAGATCGACAGGCGGATCGGTGCAGCCTCCGCAGTGATGCGGTCGCTTTACCGGTCCGTTGTGGTGAAGAAGGAGCTGAGCCAAAAGGCGAAGCTCTCAATTTACCGGTCGATCTACGTTCCGACTCTCACCTATGGTCATGAGCTTTGGGTAATGACCGAAAGGACAAGATCGCGGATACAAGCGGCCGAAATGAGTTTCCTTCGCAGGGTGGCTGGGCGCTCCCTTAGAGATAGGGTGAGAAGCACAGTCACTCGGGAGGAGCTCGGAGTAGAGCCGCTGCTGCTCCACATCGAGAGGAATCAGCTGAGGTGGCTCGGGCATCTTTTTCGGATGCCTCCTGGACGCCTCCCTGGGGAGGTGTTCCAGGCATGTCCCCCTGGGAGGAGGCCCCGGGGAAGACCCAGGACACGCTGGAGGGACTATGTCTCTCGGCTGGCCTGGGAACGCCTCGGTGTTCTTCCCGAGGAGCTGGCCGAGGTGTCTGGGGAAAGGGAAGTTTGGGCTTCCCTGCTTAGACTGCTGCCTCCGCGACCCGGTCCCGGATAAAGCGGAAGAAGACGAGACGAGACGAGACTATCGATTCACAGGGCATGAGATCGAGGGTTTTTTTGTCGTCCCCCCCCCCCCCCCCCACATACACACACACACACAATCTCGTGTGTTGTGTGATTTTCCTCCCTCAGCTGTCTCGTGCGTGATGATGCAGCTGCGCAGTCGTACGTCGTGACGTTCAAGCACGCACACAAAATGGCTGAGGCCAGAGCCGTGGCTGAGGCAGGGAAAACACCGCTCAAATGAAATCTGACGTGTGGAATCATTTCAAATTTAAAACGACAAAGGACGAAGAGCTTGATAAAACCAAGGTAGTTTGCAAGATATGCCAAGCAGAGCTCAGTTATTGTAGGAATACTACAAACCTCAGAAACCACCTGACAAGGTACCACACGACGCTAACCTTAGCTTCCGACAACAAGCCACCCGGAGCAAAACAAAAGAAACTGAAGGACCTGCTAGCATTACCATCAGGGTCTCCGCGGGCTGTAAAGATAACAGAGGCCATCGCAACTTTTGTTTGCAGAGATTTACGCCCATACTCGGTAGTGGAAAATGAAGGATTCAAGCAGCTCATTCAGGTACTCGAACCACACTACGTTATAGTGCAACGTAAACATCTGACTGAAACCATGATACCCATGATGTATACATCTGTGAAAGACGCGATACGAATAAAAATGCAGTCAGCAAACAGAGTCGCTATCACGTGTGACAGTTTAAGTTTACTGTCTTCGTTTTGTTAATATTTTTTCACTTAAACAATACAATTTGCTGCAACGTTCATTTGCACTTTTTACATTTGCACTTTTTTAATTACAGGAAGATAAGACAGTTTTGTTTACAGTTACGTGTGAACTGTCAAATTTACAAAATAAAGACGTGTATTTTGCAACGTATTGCATGGAGATATTTTCATTATTTAAGAGCAGATTGAATTGATTCAGATCGAATCGAATCGTGATTAATCAATTTAAAACCCTAAGAATCGAAATCGAATCGATCTAGGAAATTGACTGATACCCAGCCCTAGTTTAGATCATGTGCTTTGGCAGGATACCCAGTGGTTAATAAGTGAATGTAGTAAAGAGGATATAATGAAGGTTGCACTTCTAACAAAGAATAATATACAGTCACCTTTGCAGGTTTACGAACTAATCCATAAAATTACAATGCAAAGAGATTCTTCGCTAGTCTGGTTAACACCAGACCATATCACAAGTGAAATATGGTCTGGAATCCGCCTATTGAATTTCTCGTAGGGGAGGTGTGGTTTACGATTGTCAACGGCCGTTTATTGGACATTGCGAATGTCTGTCATTTGGCGTATACGTAGCCCATGGCCAATCATGGCAGTTGTACCCGGTGACGTAGTTAGAGCGACGAAGAGGTGAAGAAAGACTGAAACGCCAAACGCTGTTCTTTTTTTTTTAAAACAAACTTTCGCTCTAAACTATTCAGAAGTGTCTAAAGCTTGATCGAAAGTATGGTTCGTATCGCTCGCCGCCATGTTAAATGTGATCCGTAAACAGTCCCAAATAAACTACAAGCTTCCGTTTGTCGAGTAGTACGTGTCACCGTCTTTCCACCCCTCCCCACTCTCTGATTGGCTCCCTAACTCAGGCGAGCCTTTAGACCATAGTTTCCATGCTGTCTTTTCAGATCGGAACGATTGTGCAAAGCAGCATGGGATTTCCCAGGCTAATTCTTTGCGGCCTTTTGAGCCGTCCCCCCCAATTTCAGTTTAATGTATGTAGGAATCCTGAAAAAATGGCTTTCAAGAAAGACTACTGAAGAAGCCGAATGTGGAGCATCTGGCTTCGGTAATCATTGCTTAAAGGTTTAATTCAGCCTTCTGAATAACAAATATGCAGTTGAAGCACATGTTTTACATTTAGACTTTGGATTACAAAATACTCTTTTGTAAAGAAAGGTTCTGTTGGTTGATGATGATTTTCACTTGGTCCAACTTGGTAAATAAGAATATGGCTCCTAAAAATACAGCAAGCCTCATTCAAATCAGTCGGACTTCTTCCTAAAACGGATCGTTATACTAATCCTCACGTAGTTTAGTCCCCATCCCTAAAAGCAAACCAAGTTGGGAATGTACTCGTGCAGTGGATCATGACTGTCCTCCGGTGTTAGATTTCAGATAAGTCTTACTACCTTTTTCCTGCTACAAAACATGCTAAAATTTTGGCACCAGAAAACTGGATCTGTACTTTTCCTGTCAGCTGACTGTCTAGTACCTGCCCGAGACTGGCACCAACAAGATCTAGTGCTACTCTGTGGCAGTTTGTGTGGCAGTGTTCATTGTTCATATCAGTTCACTGAACTGATTACGAAGTCACTTGTATTGTAGGCATGGTTATATGTATTCTGTTCAATGTCTTCCAACTCATTAAACCTACAGTAGAACTACAACCCCAAGACCGGTTGGCTTCCATTTGGGCTTTTAAATGTAATGCATCTGTCAAATTTGTTTGCAAACCCAGCTCTCACTTTGTTATCTTCTGCTGGTTAATTTTGTTCACTTCCACTTAATTTCCAGAGCCTTTACTGAGGACAACTAGTCAACAGTCAGACAGCAGTGGCTTTGCGGAAGATCCCGCGACAGAAGGCTCGGCTAATTTCCTGAAGGTATGTGTTCATCAGGCAGTTTAGAGAGCTGTGCAGGCTGTAATTCAGAGTGTTCCAACCCCAGTACCACAAACTATAATCCAGTCGTCCTCACTGCACCTCACAGATCTACTTTCCTGTTGATAGTTACTACCAAAAATTGCTGCCAGAGTCACAGAAAAGGTGCAATATAAAATCTCATCTCGTTATCTCTAGCCGCTTTATCCTTCTACAGGGTCGCAGGCGAGCTGGATCCTATCCCAGCTGACTACGGGTGAAAGGCGGGGTACACCCTGGACAAGTCGCCAGGTCATCACAGGGCTGACACATAGACACAGACAACCATTCACACTCACATTCACACCTACGCTCAATTTAGAGTCACCAGTTAACCTAACCTGCATGTCTTTGGACTGTGGGGGAAACCGGAGCACCCGGAGGAAACCCACGCGGACACGGGGAGAACATGCAAACTCCACACAGAAAGGCCCTCGCCGGCCCCGGGGCTCGAACCCAGGACCTTCTTGCTGTGAGGCGACAGCGCTAACCACTACACCACCGTGCCGCCCTACAATATAAAATAAACTTTTTTTTTTTTTTTAATTAAAACAGTGATGGAAAAAAAAGTGAAAATTTTATAGTCCAAAAAGGTTTATCTAAGCCATCTTATTGTTGTGGCGGCACGGTGGTGTAGTGCAGTGATTCTCAACCGGGGGTCCGCGGACCCCTAGTGGTCCGTGGTGTAATTGCAAGGGGTCCGTGAAAATAAAATATCTTTAAAAAAAAAAATTGTTCAAATGTGACTGAGACCTTTATCTAGCTAAACTACAGAGTTGTATAATATATAAAATATAAGATATATAAAAATATTTTCAGGAAGCTGATGTGGCAAAACTCATTAACTTGCAAGGTTCCGGTTGGCGCTCAAAATTAAGCTAATGTTACAAACCTCACTACACCACACCCAAGTGACACAAAAACAGAAGTGAGGATGCTTTGCTTTGATAACACACACACCATCTGCCTCTACAGATAAAACCAAGACTTGGTTACATAATTATTATATTATATTATTGCTGAATTATATATTATATTCATTGAGATTTCATACTTATGTTTGTTTTGTTCTTGAAGAGTGCATAAAAAATCTGTTTCATTACATTCATATTTCTTAAAGCTACTATCTAAAAATTGTTTTGTTATATAATGTTCAGAAGATGAAATCTGTTTCATTACATTCATATTTCTGAAAGCTACTATATATAAATTTCTGTTTTGTTACATAATGTTCAGAACATGCTGCATAAAATTTATGCAGATAGGATATTTATGCCATAAATATCCTGTTTTGTTACATATTTCTGGAAACTATGCTGTTGTGTTGTGAATAAATGCCATAATGCAATTTAAAATGCAGTTTCTGCTGTTTCTATCAAATTGCACCCTAGCCTCCAGATCGGGTGGGAGGGGTCCTCAGGGTCGATCAAAAATATGCAGGGGGTCCAGGACCCCAAAAAGGTTGAGAACCACTGGTGTAGTGGTTAGCGCTGTCGCCTTACAGCAAGAAGGTCCGGGTTCGAGCCCCGTGTCTGTGCGGAGTTTGCATGTTCTCCCCGTGTCCGCGTGGGTTTCCTCCGGGTGCTCCGGTTTCCCCCACAGTCCAAAGACATGCAGGTTAGGTTAACTGGTGACTCTAAATTGAGCGTAGGTGTGAATGTGAGTGTGAATGGTTGTCTGTGTCTATGTGTCAGCCCTGTGATGACCTGGCGACTTGTCCAGGGTGAACCCCGCCTTTCGCCCGTAGTCAGCTGGGATAGGCTCCAGCTTGCCTGCGACCCTGTAGAACAGGATAAAGCGGCTACAGATAATGAGATGAGATCTTATTGTTGTAATTTTACTTGTAAAGATTTAAGCCTGACAGCTGGTCTGTTAGGTAGTTGAACGCTTGATTTATCCTTGACGGATCACATTTTTGTATGTGTTCTTATTGTAACAAATCATAAGCACTGGACAATGAGCACATTTGTAAAAGATTAAGATTACTAAAGTATTAAACTTCTGCATCAGGTCCAGGAGAGCTCGGACAGCTGTGACAGTGAAACGACTGTGACATCCCATGCGGTTGGACATGGAACACCCGAGTCTGTGGAACACCCAGCCTTTGAAAGACTGTTAGTGGGTGAGGAGCTACTCGTGCAGACCAGTATAGGGCTCTTTGGCCCAATCAGAGCAAAGGAAGTCCCTGAACATGTGCACCAACAGTTGCCAAGTCATTATGTCATGGACAAGACAAGGCCAGATACTCTGGAGACTGCTGGGTCTGAGATAGAAATTCATGATGGACTTGCTGGTTCTGCAACGGAGACAAGCTCTAGCACAGAATCAGTCTCCACTGTAGAGTCAGCAGATCCAGAGTCATCTATTGACCTGGCTTCAGTACCAAACGTACCTAATGCAAGTGCAGAGATGACTGCTGTTGGTGAGCAAGATATGATCATGGAGGCTGACGGGTCAAAAGAGAGAAATTCATCGCCATCAAGCTCTTCCAATCTATTAGAACCAGTGTTAGAAGACGTACCTACCCCAGATCAAAGTTCAGAGCCTGTTTCCGAGTCCACAGTTCAAGAAAAGGAGAACCATAGCACCTCAGGTAGCGCCAATGGTGCCCTGCTAAGGGCCCAGCAGAGGACAACCTCATTTGATGATCAGAGGGGACGGGTTTGGATTCGGTCAACCGACCTGCTGAGGAATCTGGATGAGCAAGTGAGGAACCCACTTCAAAGGTCTAGCTCTCTCCCAAACACGCTGATGAACCCAACCCGGGTGGTGTCATCTATGCGCATCCAACTAGGTCATGGCTCAGTCAAACAGTGCACCCCACCATGCTACAGCTATCGTTATGAGGCAGAACCAGAGGACATCATGTCAATGGCAGAGGAAGAAGACAACAAATCTCAGTCCAGATACCAGTCCGATCTTGTTGATGGAGACTCGGTCAGCTTAAATCCAGAGACAGAGCTACCCAACATGGGCATGCCTCAGCATTTGACTCGGTCGACTAGCTCACTCTGCAGCATCCCTGTTGATTGGCCCTTGCGGCGTATGGCAGATGCTCCAGTTTGGAGCACAAACAGTGTCCCTGATCTGACCCAGCACACAATGATGCCACATCCTGCAATTCCACGCCATATTCAGCAAGAACTTCCTCAATTTCGAGGACCATTTGGTTCCCCTTACAAGAAACCTGTTAATTCCCCTACTCGAAGTTATACCCCTAACAACAGCTCTTGTCCTTACACACAAAGTGGCTTATATTTCCAGTATCCTCTGCCACAGAACTCACCATATCCTCAGCCTGTATACACACCACCTCATGGTTCACCGTTCCCCCAACCAAATATGGCTTATACCCACCCACAAAGCATGCCTTACCATCCTTCACCGCCTTTCCAGTCTCCTCCTCCTCTCCCTAACCCTTATGGTTCATCATTCAATTTGCACATGCAGGCAAGTCCCTACAACTCTCAAGTGCCTCTTACCCACCCCTTCAGTGCCCCCTGTAGCCTGGCCTACAGTAACACACCTTATACCTCTGCAATGCCCTGTGGACATCAGTGTAATTCCCCATTCCACACTCCACCTGCCCCATTCTCCCCATTGTCTGCTTCATTCCCATCCGAAACCTCAACACCACCCCTGACTATGGGCAGTACGGAAATGCAGCTGCGTCGAGTCCTGCATGAAATTCGAGGCACCGTCCAGAGTTTTGGCCAGGTGAGAACTTTTTACAGATAAGGAAAAGGCACATGTTGCATGAAAGCTAAAAGCGGAACACGTTTAGCAAATTGTGTTTTGTTTATCTAACTAAACCAACCCTGATGTATTGTTGGCAGCAGCATTTGATTTTCAGATTAACTCTTTTCCCAGGGTATTTTCTAAACCTAAACGACAGCTAATAACATGTATATCAACTCTGCAGCTTGTTTCATGCAAGATGAGCACTATTGACTTTTTAGATTAGGAGACTTTGATTAGCCGTGTTATTTTTCCAACAGGCCAAGTCAGGAAGTTTCTGGTTTCCTGGTTGTCTCTCCCTAAAAGCAAACACGGTTGACTCAGCACATCTTTGTGTGGAGTTCAGACCTGTTTCATGTGTGCGTGACATCTTGCTAATTTCATTTTCGGGTTGTTTTTTTTTATTTTTTATGATTGTTTGGCAGAGCGCTTCTGAGCAACGTGATGGCACACCCTCAGGGCTCCACAGTCCACACCAAGCTGTCCAACCACTCTATGAGGTATTGATGATTTTTTAGTTGCTTTCATTTCACTCATGGTTGGTTTATGTAAGCAAACCTATCTTCAGTTTGCTAATTGTGTCGCAGTAGTAACTGATCTGGACTCTGTCTTATGATCTCAGGCAGGACGTATTGCACACGTGTCATGTGCTACTAAATTCATATGCTGTTTTTATAACATTTTACAATCCAGTATTGTTAGTGTTCTGTAGTATTTGTGTATTATGCCTCCTGCGTCCTCCTCTGCAGGTACTGTGTACGAATACAGTCTTGCGTAGGGCTGGACGATTTAATAATCTGGCTATATCATCATCATAATTTGGCATAGTACAGTTTTCCATGGTATTTCATTATCATTTAGAACTTTTATGAATGTTTTTAGATTTTTTTTTTTTTTTATTACCAGGTACACTCTCTGGAAGAAGAGTTGAACATTTTCTTGAGACACTGTGTAAAATGTAAATAAAAACTGAATGTGGTGATTTGTAAATAATGGGAACTCTATATTTCATTGAAAGTAGTACAAAGACAACGTATGAAATGTTGAAACTGATTTTTAAAATGTATGCTCATTTTGAATTTGGTGCCTGCAACATGTTTCAAAAAAAAAAAGTTGTGGCGGGGCAACAAAAGACCGAAAGAGTTGTTTAATGTTAAAAAAAAATACTAATTAGGTTCATTGGCAACAGGTCAGTAGCATGATTTGGGTATAAAAAGAGCATTCCGGAGAGGTGGAGTCTCTCAGAAGTAAAGCTGAAAAGATGAAGTTAAAACCAGATATAAACAATATCCAGAAGCCATCCTGTCTTCTCTGGGCCCGAGCTCATTTATGATGGACTGAGGCGAAGTGGAAAATTGTCCTGTGGTCTGACTTATCGAAATTTGCAGTTCATTTTGGAAATCCTTGACACCATGTCCTCCAGGCTAAAGAGGAGAGGGACCATCCGGCTTGTTATTACTGTAGCGCACAACCCAAAAGTCAGCATCTGTGATGGTGTGGGAGGAAATGGTGCACATTGCACGACATCTTTTTCAGGGAAGGCCTTCCTTCTTTCAGCAAGGCAATGCCAAACTGCTTTCTGCACATATTAAAACTGCATGGCTCTGTAGTAAGAGTCCGGGTGCTAAACTGGCCTGCTGCAGTCCAGACCTGTCACATATTGAAAACATTTGGCATATTATGAAGCACAAAATACGACAAAGGAGACCCCGAACTGTTGAGCAATATTCACTTTTTTAAAATTACAGCAACTGGTCTCTTCAGTTCCCAAACATTTACAGTGTTGTTAAAAGTAGAGGTGATGCAACACAGTGGTAAACACGCCCCTGTCCCAACTTTTTTTGAAATGTGTTGCTGACCTCAAATTCAAAATGCGCATATATTTAAAAAAAAAAAATCTTATTCAACGTTTGATAATGTCTTTTGTATTATTTTTCAGTGAAACTACCCTGTATTCAGTTACATCTGTTTTGAATGAATTTGTCATGGCTGGATAGGTATGAGTGTGTGGTAGGTTTAGGTTTATATAAGTAGCATGCATGTTGACGCATGGAAAAAAATTTTTAATTCAACCAAATATTCTTGCTGGGTTAAACCTTCCCACCAGTGACACAGCAGCTCCTTCTCTTTAGGTCAGAATTATGAGAATTTGAAGCATGTGTTTTGTATTGAATATTTAAGTTTTAAAAGACGTTATATTATCACTATCCACGTAGACCCTATAATTTACTTTTCTTGAAAGTGGGCATGTATATCAGGAATGTAGTTAGTCATGTGTGTGTGTGTAACTTCTCTCGTTGTGTTTGTCCCGTAGGAGCTGCAGAGGCGGCGAAAGAACCTGAACGTTTTCCGGACTCAGATGATGGACCTTGAGCTGGCGCTGATGAGGCAGCAGTCCACGGTTTATCAGCTCCTCACTCCCGAGGAGAGGTGAGGAAATACCACTGCAGCGAGTCACTTTACCGCGTGCTGATTCAGGTCTAAAGAAGCATCACACACCAGACATGTCTCATCTGATTTGAATAAGTTTGAGAAAAGTGAGCAATATGTTAAATTTCCTGGTTTTATAAAGCGTTCAGAAGCTTGAACAGATATTACAGGTCCTTACTTTGAACCGGTTGCTCAGTGTATCTTCTGTTAACAGAAGAAATCTGATCCTAGGTCAGTATTTTAACAAAGAAAAATTCTAACTGTAAGCAAAGCTGAAGGCCGTCTGGTTTTTCATTCTCCGAGTGCTGTATTCGTCGTCACTTTGATCACCATTTTGTAGAAGAATTGGCCGTGCTTATGGGTCAAAGATGGGGGGGGGGGATGCTACTGGGGTTGATCTGTGACAATTGGTTAGATTTGTAATACAGATTATTCGTCACTTTTGCACACCTGTACACACATACAAAGGCACATGCACATACAGTCTCATACGCAAACAGGCATTTTGGATCAATTAATCAATTTAAAAGGCAACAATTGAACTAAATTGGTTATGGTTTTAAAGCTAGACGGCCTTTTGATTTCATAAAGTCAGTGATATTTAGTTCCGTCTGAAATGTGGTGATTGTGATATATGTTTATTTCTGTAATATCTCACAAAATATCAGGCCGTTCTGTGAATGGTAAGTTATTTAATTTGAGGGGATTAAAGCAAATAATGTGCATGAAATCGCTCGACAGAGGAAGTCCGTGTGCGCATGCGCAGGTTTTTCTTCTTCTTTTGGGTTTTACAGCAGCTGGCATCCACAGTGTTGCATTACTGCCATCTACAGGTTTCCCTTTGAGCGTGCACTGACAGTTCCATCATTCTGTCGCTAAACGAACAGCTGATCACACCGAGGTGCTCGCTGAGCGCCCATATTTATTAGTTTGGTCCTGCATTTCCTTTCCTTCGTATAGAACATAACGTCTTTTCTTCTTGCTTTCTTTCCGTTACTGTAGTCGCTCTTTCACGTTTCATTCGCACACTCACGTCCTCCATTTTTCTCTCCTGTTTCAAATCTGTATCCCACAATGCCTTGCGTGAACGGGGAAAGCCCACCACGTGATGCATAGTGACATCTTGAATTGGGTCATGGTGAAGCAGGAAAAAATAGCGGAGAATTTAGGGCCACGTGGCTCTGAAAGTCATTTAATTGTTCTGTTAAAAAAAAAATTGGAAGTCTGTGATTTGGATTCAGTAGCTTTCAGTCCACTAAACAAAAATAATTGGGTATCAGGAAAATTCTTTTTATGTCCTACCCTTTTTTTTTTTTTTTTTTTTAATAATCTGAAAGGCAGTCTACCTTAAATTTTGTAATTGTACAAGGCATTTCTTGTACAAGAAATAAAATGCTTGAGTCCTTCTAGAGCTGGAAGTGTTGAAACATTTTCTAAGATTGTGAAAGGTACATGTTGAAGCAGTGATGTTCCTGTTGTAACCTGGCTCACGTGGCTTCCACAGCTGAAGAATGACGCACGTTCAAAATGTCCCTCCTATTTCTCAAGAAACAGTCGTTTAAATTTCTAGCTTTTATGTCGTGAGAAGCAGGCTGTGTATACTGTTATAAGTTATATATACTGTATGTTACAGCAACTATTGTCATAATGTAATGGGCTACTTGTAGTTGTTTACTTTATTATTATTATTATTATTATTATTTGTATTGTTGTAATGTTATGGTCGTGTGTGTGAGACAGGCAGGAGGCGGAGCAGCTGCAGAGACTTCGCCTCGCTGTTCGTCAGGAGCTGCAGGAGTTGGAGCAGCAGCTGGAGGATCGACTTTTCACTCTGGACGATCAGTTTCACTCGGCTCGCAGCAGCCGTCTCTACCGCCATCCACTGGTCAGTACGTGCAACTTCAACACTGTAATCAATGTATGGCGAGCAAAGAGACGAGACGCGCGGGCTGTACAATAATAACAAAAATGACCTTCGTGAATCTCATCTCATCTCATTATCTGTAGCCGCTTTATCCTTCTACAGGGTCGCAGGCAAGCTGGAGCCTATCCCAGCTGACTACGGGCGAAAGGCGGGGTTCACCCTGGACAAGTCGCCAGGTCATCACAGGGCTGACACATAGACACAGACAACCATTCACACTCACATTCACACCTACGCTCAATTTAGAGTCGCCAGTTAACCTAACCTGCATGTCTTTGGACTGTGGGGGAAACCGGAGCACCCGGAGGAAACCCACGCGGACACGGGGAGAACATGCAAACTCCGCACAGAAAGCCCCTCGCCGGCCCCGGGGTTCGAACCCGGACCTTCTTGCTGTGAGGCGACAGCGCTAACCACTACACCACCGTGCCGCCCACCTTAGTGAATAACACGATTATTTAGCAAAATTTGGAACTACGTAGTTATGTTAATTTCTTTTATTACAATTTAGAATGTATTATTTTGTCATTCAAAATAACCAGAAAACATTGGTTTTGTTTCAAACTAGAATCAAAGTCTACACAGCCAGAAAAAAACGTCTGATACTCAACCTGGACTACAGATGCGTGAAAATGAAAGCGCTTAGCTTATTCATTATTCCAGTATGTAAGGTTTGTGTTTTTATCTTTAGGAGATTTGCAGGGGTCAGAGCATGGACAGTCTATCCAGTTCCTCTGCACTCAGAGCTACAGAGCCGGTGAGTGGACGGACATATACACACACAGAGACAGACAGAGAGACAGACAGACAGACAGAGACAGACAGACAGAGACAGACAGACACACACGGAGGTCTTTGTGAGGACCTTGACTTTTCAACTAAAAGCTTCAGTAAAAATGCTGATTTGTTTTGTGAAGCCTCTTTCCAAATTCTTGCAATTCCTTATTTCTAAATTCTCGTGTTCATATTTTTATTTATTTAACTCTCAAACACACTGACCTACGATTTTTAATCCTAAAAGATAAGTATTAAGCATCCATTCAACACTGTTGCATTAATTCCATTACAGGTAAGTGATCTCTTGCGGGAGCAGATGTATCTCCAGTCAGAGCTGAGCTACGATACTTCTGCTCCAGTCGACACACCGACCTCAGCTCGCTCATCTAGATCAGCGAGTCCAGTGCGATTCCGTGACCCCAGTGACCACGCCTCATCTCTATCAAGGACAAGAAGAGGAGTGTATCGCTCAACAGTCAGCCTAACACCCTCCATCCCTCCGAGATCGGGAGCAGAGGGCCAAGAGCAAACAACAGTGACCAACATGAGCTCTAGTCGACCTGAGGTCAGGGATCAAGGTCTTATTGATGCTAATTTTATTTTATAGCAGCGAGCACAGCTCAAAGGCCTTTAACCTCCTAGGGCTTAGCGGTCACATGCGTGGACAGCACTTTATGGAAATTCGGAACAAGAATTCACATATGTGGACATACTTTTTCTCTAAAAGTACATCTTATCAAAAGATGATGCTTAGTTTTTATTCTAATCAGGTTCTAATAAGCCCAAATAACAAAGAGAAATAAAAAATGCATGTAAAAAAACAGCTTGGGCCTTAGGAGGTTAAACAAGTTTCATACATAAAAAGTATCATATGGGGGATATGATGAGGGGTCACAAAGGCAAGCATTTACTAGGACAAGGGTTCCTGAATTCCAGTGTTCTTGAGGATGATGGGTCACAAGTGTGAGGGTTGATAAGGATGAATAGGCACCAAGATAAAGAATCACAAGGATTAATGAGGACAAGGGTTAACGAGGATTAGTGGTCAGAAGGGTGACTGGTTATGAAGACAAGGGGTAACAAGGTTGCAGGGTCAATAAGATGAGATTTAACGAGGACAAGGGGTTATTAAGGCGAGGGTCGATGAGGCGTCATTAAGGTGAGGGTTAACGAGGACGAGGGGTCACTCAGGTGAGGGTTAACGAGGACAAGGGGTCACTAAGGTGAAGGTTATGAAGACGAGGGGTAACAAGGTCAAATGGTCATTAAGATGAGGGTTAACAAGGACAAAGGGTCACTAAGACGAGAATAAACAAGGATGAGGGGTCATTAAGGTGAGGCTTGACGAGGGGTCACTAAGGTGATGCTTAACGAGGAAGATGGGTCATTAAGGTGAGAGTTAACAAGGACAAGGTGTCACTAAGGTGAGGCTTAACGAGGAGGGTTATGAAGACGATGGGTAACAAGGTTGAGGGGTCATTAAGGTGAGAGTTAACAAGGACAAGGGGTCACTAAGGTGAGGCTTAACGAGGATGAGGGGTCATTAAGGTGAGGGTTAACAAGGACAAGGGGTCACTAAGACGAGAATAAACAAGGACGAGGAGTCACTAAGGTGAGAGTCAATGAGGACGAGGGGTCACTAAGGTGAGAGTCAATGAGGATGAGGGGTCACTAAGGTGAGAGTCAATGAGGACGAGGGGTCATTAAGGTGAGGGTCAATGAGGACGAGGGGTCATTAAGGTGAGGGTCAATGAGGACGAGGGGGCATTAAGGTGAGGGTCAGTGAGGACGAGGGGGCATTTAAGGTGAGGGTCAGTGAGGACGAGGGGGCATTTAAGGTGAGGGTCAGTGAGGACGAGGGGGCATTAAGGTGAGGGTCAGTGAGGACGAGGGGGCATTAAGGTGAGGGTCAGTGAGGACGAGGGGGCATTATGGTGAGGGTCAGTGAGGACGAGGGGGCATTAAGGTGAGGGTCAGTGAGGACGAGGGGGCATTAACATGGTAGCCGCGGGGTCTTAAAAGTCTTAAATTTAATATTCCAAAATTAAGGCCTTAAAAAGTCTTAAATTGCTTTGCCCAAGTCTTAATTTTTTAAACAAAGGTCTTAAATCTACTCATACTATTCTGCAGTGTGAAAACGTGGGTTTTGCGTAACATCAGTGAATTTCTTGGGAGTATGCGTAAAGAAAGAAACAATAGTGATACATTTTCGCGCCGGCGCAGTCGTCGAAGTCCGTGGTGGAGAGGAGACTCCGCGAATCGCAGCATGGGGAAGTGTCGTTTTAATCAGCAGTGGCTTTCAGATGAAAGATATCGTGATTGGGTGAGGGAGGTTCCTGGAAGCGACGTTGAAGCAAGATGCTGTGTTTGTCGAAAGACCTTCAAGTTGTCCACTATAGGTCATTTCGCTTTAGAGTCTCACATGAAGAGCTCAAAGCACATTGCATCTGCCCTCCACCGCCACCAGCCCATCGCTCAGTTCTGCACGGTTCAATCTCCAAATGCAGCTGGAGTTGGCACTAGCACCACTGTCGAACGTCAGCAGCATTAGCCAAGCCAGACATCATCGGCAAGGCTAGCAACAACACAAGGGCCGAGCAGTGGCATGATGGGTGTCGGTGGAACCCCGACACTTCGGCCAGAAGTGCTCTGGATTTTAAAAACAATTACGGATCACCACTCGTACAGCTCGAATGAGGGCATAAGCAAACTCTTTAAGGCTGTGTTCCCAGACTTGGAAGTCGCTACAACATTCTCCTGTGGAAAAAAACAAAACGTCTTACATAACAAAATTCGGTCTTGCTTGTCTTGAATGTGAAGATTTGACAAGCAATGCACATAATGACTTAAGTATATAACTTTCAAATAAAAATACTTTTATTATAAAACATTTGTCATTATTGGGAATTTGATCTGGTGTTCTACGACCGCATAATGGGTGCGATGTAGGTCTTAATTCTCATTTAAGTGGTCTTAAAAAGGTCTTAAGTCTTAAATTTATGGTGGTCAAACCTGGGGAAACCCTGATTAAGATGAGGGTCAGTGAGGACGAGGGGGCATTAAGGTGAGGGTCAGTGAGGACGAGGGGGCATTAAGGTGAGGGTCAGTGAGGACGAGGGGGCATTAAGGTGAGGGTCAGTGAGGACGAGGGGGCATTAAGGTGAGGAGTTACAAAATCGAGAAATAACGAGGTTTCAAAGATGCAGGGTTACTAGGATGAGGGTTAATGAGCACGAAAGGCTTACAAGGTCATGGGGGTGAGAGGTTATGAAAATGAAGAGTTACAAGGATGACTGGTCACTAGAATGTGAATCCATGTGGGAGAGGAGATACTAGGACGACTGAGCACCAGGATGATCACTGAAGAGTGTGAGGAATCAAAGAGGAGGGTTAACAAGGGTTTAAGATGAGGTCACATAAGGGTTCATAAATATAAGGGCCCTTGATTATTGGGGTCATGATGTGATAATGCTGTAAATATATTTGTAATGGTTGTATTATGATGGTAAGTCATAAGGGGTATGATGATGGCGATAAGTGGTTGTGGTAAGATGAGCACTTCTAACAGGAAGGGGTCTTGATAAAGAGGGGACAAGATGATGATAAATCTCTATCAGTGATCCAGCTAGCTTTCCAAGACGCCAGGGTGCCAGTGATCATCACCGGCAATTTTTCCTGCATCTAGGGCAGTTTTGCAAGTGAATCTGAAACGTCTTGAATTGTCTTTCACGTTCACACGCATTTGCATAGCAGTCTAATGTTAGTTTATACTAATAATAGTGATACTAATAGCATGAATTGATCATTAATATTATTCCGGGATATTAACGTTAACAACTAGATTTTCTATAGATTACATTACAGGCATTTAGCAGACGCTTTTATCCAGAGTGACGTACAACAAGTGCAAAAGTCGTCGTAAGTTGTTAGAACGCACTTTGTTTCTGTGACTTAATGTATGTGCCAGGCGCTTGGAAAAGTATGAGGAGGGTGAACATAAATTTGGGTGTGGCACTAGTATTTGAGGGCAGGGTACATGTTCTGGAGGGGAGGGCGTGGCACTCTGGTGAAATAAACTAGCTGGAACACTGTCTATAAATATAAGGAGCCACAAATATGAGGGGCTGCAATAGTGATATCAGCGGTCATTATGATTAGGATCCTGATTGTAAGAGTTTGTAATGGAAAGGATTATGAATATAAGGAGTCGTCGTCATCATCACAAGTCCAGTAGGTGAAAATTCAGTCCAAATCGCTTGAAACTGCTCTCGTTGAATTCAGAATTGAATGCAGAACTAAAGACTTTTTTTATAATTAAAATGTTTATCCGTACTTGAGATATTACAAATCAAAGATCGAAAAACGCTTAATTTTTAGAAAACTGCCGTAATATTCTGTTTGAGGATCACATGGGAGGGCGGCACGGTGGTGTAGTGGTTAGCGCTGTCGCCTCACAGCAAGAAGGTCCTGGGTTCGAGCCCCGGGGCCGGCGAGGGCCTTTCTGTGCGGAGTTTGCATGTTCTCCCCGTGTCCGCGTGGGTTTCCTCCGGGTGCTCCGGTTTCCCCCACAGTCCAAAGACATGCAGGTTAGGTTAACTGGTGACTCTAAATTGAGCGTAGGTGTGAATGTGAGTGTGAATGGTTGTCTGTGTCTATGTGTCAGCCCTGTGATGACCTGGCGACTTGTCCAGGGTGTACCCCGCCTTTCGCCCGTAGTCAGCTGGGATAGGCTCCAGCTTGCCTGCGACCCTGTAGAAGGATAAAGCGGCTAGAGATAATGAGAATGAGAGAGAGGATCACATGGTCCAAAATGGGCCTCATTAACCAATGAGATCAAATGATTTTTCTTCCTAACTTTTTTTTTTTTTTATTATTTTTCAAGCTATTTACATGGAAATTGGCAGGAATATAGATGGTTGCATACTGAATACAAAATTTGAAAAATTAGTAAAAACAAATTATGCAAATTAGTTTTTAATTTGCATTGATTAGGTTAAATATTAAATTGGTACACTCTTCAAAGTTTCACCAAATGATTTTATTTGCACAATATAAAGCTGATCTTAACTCTCATTTATACATCACAAAGAAGGAGAAATCAGTGTTAATCATAAAATATACATAAATCAGCACTGAATGTCTCACATCTACCATTCTCTATCAAAATAAAAAAGGAATAAAATAATATTTCTGATCCCCTCTTTGTGCTCTGTAGGGCTTTGTATTTCTCAGTAGGGCCGACTAGTGTTTATATGAAAGAATATAAATGATTATTTCGATTAATATTCACAGCTTTCAAGGCGAACCTCGAAAAAACTGTCTGATCCACATCCGATAAACAGTTCACATTAACTCAACTGAAATCGACACTCACGTTTCTGACTTCTGGTTTTTTTAAATCTCATTCCGGCAACTAAGATCTCAATATTTTTCATCAAAACAACTCCAGTTATATTCTAAAATAGTTATTTATTTACAGGAATCAATTTGATTTGAAAAAATAAGTAGGTAAAGCTCTGAAAACTCACTTCAGAGTCTCCCGTGAATCAGAACATCAAAACTAGCAGAGAGAAAATGTTGCTGAATCCTTCATCAGAAACAGTGAGAGCGAGAGAACATCGCTATAAAAGTGATCTGATTCGATCAGGAGAGAGAGAGAGAGAGAGAAAGAGAGAGAGCCTGACCGCTTTCCCGTGACTCAAAAAGAAAAGCAGCGGCAGTTTCCCGACGTCTCGTGAGCAGAGTTTTTACTCTGTTGTACCGACTTCAACCTGCCGTTACTCCCAAAGTACTGAACAGATCTTAACCAGATACATTTCTGTGGAAAGCAGAGATTATAAACTTTTTAATGAGAGTATTCACGATAGAAAATATTCAGGAGTTAAGCAACGACAGGTTTGGAAACTTACCGTAGATGAGCGTCTGGATGGAGAAGTTTCACACCACAACGATGTTTTGACAATAGGAAGTGAGAGAAACAACGTAAAGTGTTGACGTCATGATAATTGAACATGAAATGTTTAAGACAAAAAGGAAACTGGGGAAATAAGTAAATGCATACATCTTATTTCTAAGTATTCTGCGTGAATGTATGTGTTCAGGTCACAGCTCAGAGGGCGGCGCACTGCGTCTCAGACCACAGCGATGATGCTAAAGAGCGTTCATTTCAGGAAGACAGAAGAAGAGGAGAAGAGGAAGCTTGTGGAAATGCTCATATGCAGCAGCTCATCCAACAGGTGACTGCCGAAACGTCAATCTTTTAGATTATGGTTGTGCAGACAAGGAGTCATGTGACAGACCTGGTTGGTTTATTTCAGTAGGAAAATGATTTGCTGATTGTCTTTCGTCTGCAGTGTGTTAAAGTTGTTTGTTCAAACCCTTTGGGAAAGAAATTAATGGTGTTTTTCGTGTCACTGGAGAACCAAAGTCAACAGTGGTCGGTATTTTTCCTTTTCATTGTGTTCTTGGCTCAGTGTTCTCGTACATTTAGTGACAGCTGAGGTGACACTGGAACATTCTGACTGGTTAGCTGCTGAATTGTCACTCAGGCTGAATTACAACTTTGGTCTGGTTCATGAAAACCTTCTCAAGTGTTTGGGTGAAGCTGGAATAATGCGGTTTTGTAGCTGCAGGGTACTGGCTAATGCAAAGGAACATGACGTTATGTAACTTAATGGTGTTGTGCAGTGTTTGTGTGTGAAATGGCCACGAGTGAGATGTTCCGCATAGTGTGCGTTTTTGATAAAATGCTGTATCTGTTTTTCTGTTGCACATAATATATATTTTTTAAGTACAGTAGTTTAAAATTGGTTAGTCTATTGCTAATTTGTCTGTTATTAATAAATCTATTACTATAAGAAATTACCAACATTGCATGTTAGTAAAGTGTTGATTACAAGCTGCTAGAATGCCTTCAGTCCACACTGGCCCATTCTACACGTCTCTGGAACTATACTGGAGCGACGAACACCGTTCTTCCAAAAGATATTTCCTCTGTTGGTGTTTTGGTTATGATCGTGGTGGCACGCTGTTGAACACATCACTCCAAAACTTCTCTAAGTGTTCAGTTGGGGCTGTGTGGAGGAGTATGAAAGCCATAGTACACCATTTAAATCATTTTCATCCTCATCAAACTATTCGGTGACCCCTCCTGCTCTGTGGATGGAGGCAGAGTCATCTTGGGAGAAGCCACTCCCACCAGAATAGAAAGGTTTCATAAGACGTCAAAGGTGATTCGTGAGAAGAACTTTGCTGTTACTGTTTTATAAGGGGACAAGTGGACTCAAGCCATGGCACCAACATAAATAAAGAAATAAACCACCAATCCAAGTACTAAGTGTAAGAGAGCCACCCCGATGCTACTAAAGATTAACTTTCTTTATAGTTACCTCCACCAAGGAGGTTATGTTTTCGGTAGCGTTGGTTTGTTTGTTTGTTTGTTGGTTTGTCTGTTGGCAACATTACGGAAAAAGTTATGAACGGATTGCTCTGACATTTTTTCCAGAGTTGTGACTGGGCACAAGTAACAATCCATTAAAATTTGGCGGTGATCCGGATACGTCAGAGCAATAGGGCCAGGGTTTTAGATTTTATTTGGAAACTTCTGAGAAAAAAACTCAGAATTTTCGAGAAAAAAAGTCAAAATTTTCGAGAAAGTCAAAATTTTCGAGAAAAAAAAGTCGAAATTTTCGAGAAAAAAGTTGAAATTTTTGAGAAAAAAGTCAAAATTTTTGAGAAAAAAGTCGAAATTTTCAAGAAAAAAAAGTCGAAATTTTCAAGAAAAAAAAAGTCAGAAATCTGTAGAAGGCGGGCTTCCATACGGAAGTGACACTCACTCGCGGCTGGTAGACATGAATGGCTGAGACCAGAGCCATGGAATTCAGAGTTGTGACAACCGGGGTACAGGAAGTCGGTTGGTGATGTGATTCACGTAGATTCAAATACTTCTAGGCAGCGGCTTTCTGTTTGCTAGAGACTAACACAGAACCACTACATAAGTTCACAACACCGCCTCTTCAAAGTCCGGATAGAAATCACAATATTGTGATTCTGTGCCAAGACTGCAAGGATCTCTTTGTTATTAAACCCAATCCCGAAATAACATTTGATCAAGTCGTCCATTTCAGCAGCACTAAACACAGTAGTAGCAGACTAAGTCTCCGTCAGCTCTGAATGACCTGGTACTTCCTGGTAGCCTAAATTTGTGACTTTTTTCTCGAAAATTGAGTTTTTCTCAAAACTTTTGACAAATTTTGACTTTTTTCTTGAAAATTGCGACTTTTTTCTCAATTTTTGACTTTTTTCCGTGAAAATTTCTACTTTTTTCTCAAATTTTGACTTTTTTCTCAATTTCTGACTTTAATCTCAAAAATTCTGAGTTTTTTCTCAGAAATTTAAAAAAATATATGTATTTCTTAGTGGAACTATCGCTCTTCCGTATCCGGATCACCTTCTGGATCCCGGATTTTTTTTAAAGGATTCTTGGCGGAGGTCTGCGCTCTCCGAGTGCTTTTCTAGTTGTTCATAATTCAATTACAATAGATTTGCATTCAGACTAATTTACATGTATTACAAATCCTTTGGCTGCGTTTATTTTTACGTATCTGCTGTCGTTTGCTGCATTGTCAGAGGGGTTTTTTGTTTGTTTGTTTTTTTCCAGATTAAGCAGAGTCTCACTGATGAGATCAGAAAGGAGGTCATCAATGATCTTCTCACTGCTGTGTTGCCGCAGAGATCTCCTGTCGCGACACAAGAGCCAACACCATGACAGTGGTGACTCGGTGAGTCTAATCCGAGAACAGCCCAACTACCTGACCCTCCCTTCGACAGATGGACAGCAGACTGACTGACAGACAGATGGCGACGGACAGGCGACAGCACACTGCAAAAAATAAAAATCTTAGGAAGTTTGTCTATTTTCAAGTCAAAACATCTCGCCACCCTTATTATAAGACATAATTGCCCAACAAGCAAAACCTCATTTAGCGAGAGGCTAGTTTTTAGACAGTCCATCTTGAAAATCTTGTATAGACAAAATGTCTTGAAAAAGTCTTATTTGGAGCAACTCTGAAAATAAAACAAGTTTTTTTTTTTTAAACAAGTACATTTTGGACATTTGTCAAATGCGGTTCATCTTGTTTCAAGAAAAAAAAAAAAAAAACAAAGTACCGTATGCTTGTTTTGGGAATAAATGA
Organism: Neoarius graeffei; assembly: GCF_027579695.1. NCBI lineage: Eukaryota > Metazoa > Chordata > Actinopteri > Siluriformes > Ariidae > Neoarius > Neoarius graeffei. The sequence goes on from NC_083577.1 coordinate 5,562,262, forward strand.
ACTTTACTGAATCTAGTGCCCCAAAATGCATTGTCGTGGCTCAGGTGGATAAGGCGCCATACCATAAATCCAGGGACCCGGGTTCGATTCCGATCTGAGGTCATTTCCCAATTTCTCCCTGTCTCTCTCCCGCTCATTTCCTGTCTCTACACTGTCCTATCCAATAAAGGTGGAAAAGGCCCAAAAAAAATCTTAAAAAAAAAAAAAGACTTGAATGGCTAAATGTAAGAAGTACGATCTTGTTATAAGATTAGTTAATCAGATCTCGCATAATTAGTTCCCCAATCTTATTTTGGAATTATTTCATCTAAAAACAGGTTAGATTTTTCATCTTACTTTAAGAAATCTTACCAAGTCAAATTTGACTAGTTCCATTGGCAGATTTTTTTCACCTGATTCAAGCAAATAGGCTTTGTTTTAATCTTTTATTTCTTATTTTTGGAAGGCCATTTTTTGCAGTGCAGACAGGCTGACGGACAAACGACAGCAGACGGACAGATGCACAGAAGTTAGGCACAATCTGCTTAGTGAAATAATAAACACTGCTGTAGCATATGTATAGTGTTTTACATCTTTACTCCTTTTTCAAATGTTAATTGAGAATTGTTTTATTTATCTCACTGCTGCAACTTCACAAAACTTCAGATGTCTGTTTTGCATCCCATTCCCACCTTTCCCATCCTGAGCCAGCCCTTAACCCAACTTTTGTACTCTTTGTACTTTTAGATACAGTTGCTACAGATTCAAATTCCTGTTCAGGATCAATCAAAAAAATATATATATATATTTTTGCCCCCTAATTATAGTCCGCCACTGAATAAGGTAATAACTGTCTTCAGTTAATGACGAGCAAAAAAAAAAAAGTCACGCCACTGGTTATGGAAAAATTACCTCATAAATGATGAACACTGTGTGCGATTGTGTCTGTGTATTTGTTTTGGATTTTACTTCTCGTCATTTATACCGGTGTGTGGCGTCTGTGTTCTCCGTTTGCTCACTTCACAGCTGAAGAGGAGGAGTGCTTGGGATCTAAACTCTGAGGAAACACTGCCCTCTTGAGCCTGTCACACACTACTGCAGCTCTAACAGACACCGTCTAGCCAACTGCCTTCCCAGTGAACAACTTCTCCACTGCAACGTCCTGAACACCTCGACCTGATACTACTGCTCCAGGGACAATCATCATCTCCCCCTCACAGCAACATCTGCAGTCCTGCAATCCCTCACACCCCCATGTGCAGCCCCATGCTAGGGAGATAACGCACCTGCTCGGGCCAGAGTAATTGTCACTTTCAAAATAAAAGCACAGTATTCTGTACCTTAACTAGCATTTCTTAAGACTGTATAAGATCGATTAGAGTTTTAATAAATTTTAAGACTCGTTTTACTTAAATTTTAAATCTCCTTCACTTCAGCTAGCTAGTTAGCTAAGCTGGCATTAGCTAGCTGAAAACGAAACACAGACTCCTATAATTTGCTAATTCAGTGTAAAGTATAATTGTGACTAGAGCATATATTTAATACAAGATGTGCAGCTTATTAATCTACAGTACAGTTTTGTGCAAAAGTTGATGATGGAAACATTTATCATGTTTGTTAATTTCACTTTCTTAACTGTTTTTGGTATTTAAAATTGAAAAGTTTTTCAAACATGTTCACACCTCCGCCCATGCTGGGGCTTCATCCATGTATGCCAAATCATCTCCCACCCAACGCCAGGGCTATATCTGCCCAAGCTCAGACTACAAGTGGATACTTTCTCATCAAGGTAGGGCTCCATTTCGCCAAGCCTAATCTTCTCCGTCCCAAGACGGGAGTCTCATGCCGGCTGGGAATGTTTGATGCCCAAGCACAAGTTTCTCACACCCAAGCAGAGGATTCTCATGCTCAAGTGAGCCATTCTTGATTTTTCAAACCAGGCAAGGACTTCATCCACCCAAGTTGGGGTTTCATATGTCCAAGTCTAAGCTTCACACACTCAAGCGAGGGATTCTCATGCCTAGTTGGTGGTGATTGCTGCCAGGGCATACCAGGGCTTTATCCTCCCAAGTGAAGGCTTCATCTGCCAAAGCCCAAGCCAAAACTTCTTGCACCCAAGTGAAGTGAAAGGATGCTTATGCCCAGCAGGGGGTGTTTGCTGTCCAAGCCAGGGATTCATCTGCCCAAGAAGGATTCTCATACTCAACTGGGGGATTCTTGCACTTAGTGCAGCAATTCTTCTGCCCAGGCAGTGGCTTTGTCCATCCAAGCCCAAGAAAAATTCCCAAGTGGGGGATTTTTCCAAGCTGAGGTTCTGTCCACTTAACCAAAGGCTATATCCATCATCGGGTCTGCAGTTGGTTCTCGTTGCCCTGTCTGACGGACTACCACAGGAACATTCGTCCACTCCTGAAATACACTGTACTACCAACTGAAAAACTCAAGCTCATCCAAGTAGCCATTCATTTATCTTCTCCCACTGTAGATCCTGGAACTTCAGACACTACTCCACGGCAAACACTTTTCCAAACCGGACCAACAAGACTTTCTGAAGACCTCAACCGGACATTATTACCACATGGGGGGGGGGCTTGCTGCACTGGATTTTTTTTTTTCTTACTACACAGGATCATCCATCTGAACACAATTATAAATGGATCTGCTCCTCTCCTCCACCTGAGTGCACATGTCATAGTATTCCAGACCTTTTTTTTAAAAAAATGACTAGAGAAGCTGCAAGTCATTTCATATGAACGTTATATGGTACGCTGCCATTTTCCTGAAAAACTCTGAGCTGTAGTTCTTTCTTTTATTTTGTTTCGTTAGGTGAAAGGTGGCCAGGGTTGATGATGATCACACAATGTAGGTGATGGTGAAAGCATTTCGGTGTGTTTATGTACATATCTGTAAGCCTTCTAATGCAGCCTCTGTGAGGTACTAACCGTGCAATATGTTTCACTTGAACTGACCAGTCACAACTGCTGTAGGCCTGCCACTTTAAAAAGAGGAAGGGACACAAGTGTAACAACACACACACACTTTTTTTTTTTCCCACGAAATTGAGTCGTACACGAGCTGATAGTCGACGAGGCGTGTCACACCGAGTTGTCTATAATCCATGTACGACGAGATTGAGCGGTATAACTGTTTTATTCTATCCGCATTCACTGGATTTTGAGAAACGGAGCATTTTTTTGTTGTTGCAAATTTGATAACTTTTATACAAAACATCCGACAATCATTTCCGCTTAGATTGTAAACAAACCGGCGAAATGACAGGAGCAATTTGTGAAAAATGCGATGATAATTCTTGAAAAATTTTTTAAAAAGATGCGTTCGTACCATCAAATACTTTTATTCCATATTTTGTTGCTTTCCTTTTGTTTTTTGTGGTTTTCTAGTAGTTTTTATTTCATCCTCGGTTGGTTCAGCAACACGCTCTGACGTTTTTTCTCTACTCATGGGATATGAGCTGATATCCTAGTAGTAGAGTAGCCAATCAGAGTGCACGATTGCTCATATCCAGTGAATGTGGATAGAATAAAATACATACAGGCACACGCGCCCGCGCGCGCGCACACCTCCAAGTTTTTATCAGGAGTCCATGACACGCTTTACGTGTAGGAATCAAGCTTTCTGACCACAAGCACTAAACCTGTTATTGTTGCTTCGGTCTTTTATGACTTTTTTTTTTTTTTATTCAACACAGCAATCAGTAGTTTGCTGCGGGAAAATATTTGAAGTTAGGGGTTTTTTTTGGTGTTTTTTTTTTTTTTAAACAAAAGTGCCATGCTGAATGTCTTCTGTGCCTTTTGCAAGCAAATATTTTCAAGTGTTCAACGGATGACTTCCAAGCCTTGCGTATGCGACGAGGCAGGTGATTTTCATAGCGGATCTTTGTTCTAATGACTTGTAATACTAACTGATTGACATGACTACATTTTTTAAGGGACATGTTAACTTGTTATTTGGGATGCATGAGGAATTTATCTCTCAAACAAATCATTAATAAAAATCTATTTATTTTGAATATATAGATGCCTTGTGGTTCATTTTGTGCCTTCGCTCACATGGCCTTGTTTTTGTCATCACATCTTATTATTTCAACTCAAGCAAGTGACAGACTGAGTGGGATGAATGTCTTGAAAATTAATTGTATGAAATCAACCCTGCCGTTAATTAGACACGTTTATTCTCCATTCAAACCAGACATGACCAAGTGGTGTATACCAGGCATCGTGGTTTATTTATTCAAGCATGAAGAGCCACCGTCATTCCCTTTCTGTAGGACATCTCCGACAATCGAGCATATTTTACTTTGTTGTCGTGGTCTAAACACCAAAAGGGAACCATTTTATTCTTATACTTTGGATGATGACTTTAACAAGGTGGCACCACAAAACGTTCGAGCTTTTATCACATGTACGGTATACCTGAAGCATCTCGTTTAGTGGGGTTTTTATTTATGAAGACATTAGTACCTTTTTAGAAATGCTCTTGCCATGAAATCGCCTGAGGTTCTGACATGGCTTTAAAAAAAATCACTCATTCACCCTGTTTTTGTAAGCTGTTCTGAAAATCAAGTCTTGATTCCGAAAGTCAGAAATGATTCAGAAGATTATATACAAATAGTTTACAGAATAGTGTTATTGAGCCAAATGATGGATATAAGGTACTCTTAGTAGTTAGTATACCATATTAATGTTGTAACTGCAGAAAAAAGTTCCTTTGAGTCCAATTATTTTGTGCAAAATTAAACCAGTGACTTAATGCAAGAAAATCTTGTAATCCAGGAGCAGGATTAGGTGGACGTTTATCTAAGACACTCACTGATGTCTTAGTGTTTCTCAAACCTTTCATGCACAATTTGGGGGTATTTGATGCCCAAACTAGGGCTTCATCTGCCCAAGCCCGAGCTTCTCACACCCAAGAGGTGGATTCTCTTGCCCAACTAGGGGTATTTGATGCCCAAACCATTGTATCACCCACCCAAATGGGGACTTAATCTATCTGCCCAAACTAAGTTTCTCACACCCAAGCAGATAAATCTTGTGCTCAATGGGGGGTTTGTGTACCTGGGGATTAAATTCACCCAAGAAGGGCTTCATCTGCTCAATCTCAAGCTCCTCATGCCCAGAGGATTCTCAGGCTCAAGTGGGGGAATTCAGGGATGCTTCTTTCCATGCAGGGGCTTCTTTTTTGCATCCAGGGACTCCTTTACTTCGTGTTGAGTAACGTCCGTGAGGTTTCGATTAAATTTCATTCCATTAAAGTGATCGGTCATATACTGTACAACCCTGATTCCAAAAAAGTTGGGACAAAGTACAAATTGTAAATAAAAATGGAATGCAATGATGTGGAAGTTTCAAAATTCCATATTTTATTCAGAATAGAACATGGATGACATATCAAATGTTTAAACTGAGAAAATGTATCATTTAAAGAGAAAAATTAGGTGATTTTTAAATTTCATGACAACACCACATCTCAAAGTTGGGACAAGGCCATGTTTCCCACTGTGAGACATCCCCTTTTCTCTTTACAACAGTCTGTAAACGTCTGGGGACTGAGGAGACAAGTTGCTCAAGTTTAGGGATAGGAATGTTAACCCATTCTTGTCTAATGTAGGATTCTAGTTGCTCAACTGTCTTAGGTCTTTTTTGTTGTATCTTCCGTTGTATGATGCGCCAAATGTTTTCTATGGGTGAAAGATCTGGACTGCAGGCTGGCCAGTTCAGTACCCGGACCCTTCTTCTACGCAGCCATGATGCTGTAATTGATGCAGTATGTGGTTTGGTATTGTCATGTTGGAAAATGCAAGGTCTTCCCTGAAAGAGACGTCGTCTGGATGGGAGCATATGTTGCTCTAGAACCTGGATATACCTTTCAGCATTGATGGTGTCTTTCCAGATGTGTAAGCTGCCCATGCCACACGCACTAATGCAACCCCATACCATCAGAGATGCAGGCTTCTGAACTGAGCGCTGATAACTCGGGTCGTCCTTCTCCTCTTTAGTCCGAATGACACGGCGTCCCTGATTTCCATAAAGAACTTCAAATTTTGATTCGTCTGACCACAGAACAGTTTTCCACTTTGCCACAGTCCATTTTAAATGAGCCTTGGCCCAGAGAAGACGTCTGCGCTTCTGGATCATGTTTAGATACGGCTTCTTCTTTGAACTATAGAGTTTTTGCATGGCAACGGCGGATGGCACGGTGAATTGTGTTCACAGATAATGTTCTCTGGAAATATTCCTGAGCCCATTTTGTGATTTCCAATACAGAAGCATGCCTGTATGTGATGCAGTGCCGTCTAAGGACCCGAAGATCACGGGCACCCAGTACGGTTTTCCGGCCTTGACCCTTACGCACAGAGATTCTTCCAGATTCTCTGAATCTTTTGATGATATTATGCACTGTAGATGATATGTTCAAACTCTTTGCAATTTTACACTGTCGAACTCCTTTCTGATATTGCTCCACTATTTGTCGGTGCAGAATTAGGGGGATTGGTGATCCTCTTCCCATCTTTACTTCTGAGAGCCGCTGCCACTCCAAGATGTTCTTTTTATACCCAGTCATGTTAATGACCTATTGCCAATTGACCTAACGAGTTGCAATTTGGTCCTCCAGCTGTTCCTTTTTTGTACCTTTAACTTTTCCAGCCTCTTATTGCCCCTGTCCCAACTTTTTTGAGATGTGTTGCTGTCATGAAATTTCAAATGAGCCAATATTTGGCATGAAATTTCAAAATGTCTCACTTTCGACATTTGATATGTTGTCTATGTTCTATTGTGAATACATTATCAATTTTTGAGATTTGTAAATTATTGCATTCCGTTTTTATTTACAATTTGTACTTTGTCCCAACTTTTTTGGAATCAGGGTTGTAATAAACTACAAGAACTCAATAATAAATAAAACTTTGAGTATGGCTTGGGATTGCCATTGGTGTCAAAATTTGAAGAACAAAACCAAGAAAGCAATCATTTAACTCCAGGGTATGCTTCATGGACCCCATGTTGTACGGTATCATGGGAGCAGGATCGGGAAATTAAACCTGACCGTTGTAGTTCAAACAACTGGTGAAATAATGAGCAGGATTGATGCACTTTTCTAATGATTACCACATGCCTTTGTATTATTGGCAACCGCATCAACGTATGAGCTTTTTTTTATGGGGTTGTTCTATGTAATTAAATCATCTCAGTTAAATGCCTTGAATTTGTTATGCATACAGTATATCTGATTACGGCTTGATAACCAAGATCTCCTTTTGATCTTCCTATCGAATGCACAGGAGGGAAAATAATACACACGACTCCACACCTAAAAATAATTTCACGCCACTGAAACCCGATCCAGTCGGCCATTTCCATGGAAACGTGGCTCCTCGAGTGTGAGCAGCCATTGTGAGGCCTGTTTGTGGGATGTGATGTTGTGCTTTTGTGTGAGGCTTTCGGACATGAAGAGATAAAACCGGCCAAAATAAGGGCTGTTTCTGCGCTTTGGAGTGTTTGCAAAAACAGCAAGCCTTTTGTGTAATCAAATAACTCTTGGATTAGCCTGTGGTTATCACCAACACTTTGTGAGTAGTATCGTGGTGTAACAGTGTTTTTCTGTCATAAGATGAAGGTTAGACGAGGAAAATTACCTTGTTTACCAGAGAGAGGATGACGAGTTGTGCATCAGATTTAGATGGAAGATCACTCAGACCTTTCAGAGTGTGTTAAGTTGACCCTCATCCCTTCTCTTGCTCACCGAATTCAGCACACACAAGGACATAATTGTCTCCGTGTACTTGCTTTCATAGCAGAGCTCCTGCATGGGCCAAAGGCCCACATGAGCGGAGCCCCATAGGCATGGAGTGTGGAAACATAAAGAAACCCATCGAGTTGTTTTCTGATGGTTTCGGCCCTGTGCGCACCACCCATCATACCAGTGTTAGTAATTACCAGTCATACACACCGCCTAGTGGCCAGTGTTAGTAATTACCAGTCATACACACCGCCTAGTGGCCAGTGTTAGTAATTACCAGTCATACACACCGCCTAGTGGTCAGTGTTGGTAATTACCAGTCATACACCGCCTAGTGGCCAGTGTTAGTAATTACCAGTCATACACACCGCCTAGTGGCCTGTGTTAGTAATTACCAGTCATACACACCGCCTAGTGGCCAGTGTTAGTAATTACCAGTTATACACACACTGCCTAGTGGCCAGTGTTAGTAATTACCAGTTATACACACACCGCCTAGTGGCCAGTGTTAGTAATTACCAGTCATACACACTGCCTAGTGGCCAGTGATAATAATTACCAGTCATACACACCGCCTAGTGGCCAGTGTTAGTAATTACCAGTCATACACACCGCCTAGTGGCCAGTGTTAGTAATTACCAGTCATACACACCGCCTAGTGGCCTGTGTTAGTAATTACCAGTCATACACACCGCCTAGTGGCCAGTGTTAGTAATTACCAGTTATACACACACTGCCTAGTGGCCAGTGTTAGTAATTACCAGTCATAGACACTGCCTAGTGGCCAGTGATAATAATTACCAGTCATACACACCGCCTAGTGGCCAGTGTTAGTAATTACCAGTCATACACACCGCCTAGTGGCCAGTGTTAGTAATTACCAGTCATACACACCGCCTAGTGGCCAGTGTTAGTAATTACCAGTCATACACACCGCCTAGTGGTCAGTGTTGGTAATTACCAGTCATACACCGCCTAGTGGCCAGTGTTAGTAATTACCAGTCATACACACCGCCTAGTGGCCAGTGTTAGTAATTACCAGTCATACACACCGCCTAGTGGCCAGTGTTAGTAATTACCAGTCATACACACCGCCTAGTGGTCAGTGTTGGTAATTACCAGTCATACACCGCCTAGTGGCCAGTGTTAGTAATTACCAGTCATACACACCGCCTAGTGGCCTGTGTTAGTAATTACCAGTCATACACACCGCCTAGTGGCCAGTGTTAGTAATTACCAGTTATACACACACTGCCTAGTGGCCAGTGTTAGTAATTACCAGTTATACACACACCGCCTAGTGGCCAGTGTTAGTAATTACCAGTCATACACACTGCCTAGTGGCCAGTGATAATAATTACCAGTCATACACACCGCCTAGTGGCCAGTGTTAGTAATTACCAGTCATACACACCGCCTAGTGGCCAGTGTTAGTAATTACCAGTCATACACACCGCCTAGTGGCCTGTGTTAGTAATTACCAGTCATACACACCGCCTAGTGGCCAGTGTTAGTAATTACCAGTTATACACACACTGCCTAGTGGCCAGTGTTAGTAATTACCAGTCATAGACACTGCCTAGTGGCCAGTGATAATAATTACCAGTCATACACACCGCCTAGTGGCCAGTGTTAGTAATTACCAGTCATACACACCGCCTAGTGGCCAGTGTTAGTAATTACCAGTCATACACACCGCCTAGTGGCCAGTGTTAGTAATTACCAGTCATACACACCGCCTAGTGGTCAGTGTTGGTAATTACCAGTCATACACCGCCTAGTGGCCAGTGTTAGTAATTACCAGTCATACACACCGCCTAGTGGCCAGTGTTAGTAATTACCAGTCATACACACCGCCTAGTGGCCTGTGTTAGTAATTACCAGTCATACACACCGCCTAGTGGCCAGTGTTAGTAATTACCAGTTATACACACACTGCCTAGTGGCCAGTGTTAGTAATTACCAGTTATACACACACTGCCTAGTGGCCAGTGTTAGTAATTACCAGTTATACACACACTGCCTAGTGGCCAGTGTTAGTAATTACCAGTCATACACACTGCCTAGTGGCCAGTGATAATAATTACCAGTCATACACACCGCCTAGTGGCCAGTGTTAGTAATTACCAGTCATACACACCGCCTAGTGGCCAGTGTTAGTAATTACCAGTCATACACACCGCCTAGTGGCCTGTGTTAGTAATTACCAGTCATACACACCGCCTAGTGGCCAGTGTTAGTAATTACCAGTTATACACACACTGCCTAGTGGCCAGTGTTAGTAATTACCAGTCATAGACACTGCCTAGTGGCCAGTGATAATAATTACCAGTCATACACACCGCCTAGTGGCCAGTGTTAGTAATTACCAGTCATACACACCGCCTAGTGGCCAGTGTTAGTAATTACCAGTCATACACACCGCCTAGTGGCCAGTGTTAGTAATTACCAGTCATACACACCGCCTAGTGGTCAGTGTTAGTAATTGCCAGTCATACACACCGCCTAGTGGCCAGTGTTAGTAATTGCCAGTCATACACACACCGCCTAGTGGCCAGTGATAGTAATTACCAGTCATACACACACCGCCTAGTGGCCAACGTTAGTAATTACCAGTCATATACACACCGCCTAGTGGCCAGTGTTAGTAATTACCAGTCATACACACACCGCTGGCGGCACGGTGGTGTAGTGGTTAGCGCTGTCGCCTCACAGCAAGAAGGTCCGGGTTCGATCCCCATGGCCGACGAGGGCCTTTCTGTGCAGAGTTTGCATGTTCTCCCCGTGTCCGTGTGGGTTTCCTCCGGGTGCTCCGGTTTCCCCCACAGTCTAAAGACATGCAGGTTAGGTTAACTGGTGACTCTAAATTGAGCGTAGGTGTGAATGTGAGTGTGAATGGTTGTCTGTGTCTATGTGTCAGCCCTGTGATGACCTGGCGACTTGTCCAGGGTGTACCCCGCCTTTCGCCCGTAGTCAGCTGGGATAGGCTCCAGCTTGCCTGCGACCCTGTGGAACAGGATAAAGCGGCTAGAGATAATGAGATGAGACACACCGCCTAGTAGCCAGTGTTAGTAATTACCAGTCATAACACACACCGCCTAGTGGTCAGTGTTAGTAATTACCAGTCATATACACACTGCCGAGTGGCCAGTGTTAATAATTACCAGTCATACACACCGCCTAGTGGCCAGTGTTAGTAATTACCAGTCATATACACACCGCCTAGTGGCCAGTGTTAGTAATTACCAGTCATACACACCGCCTAGTGGCCAGTGTTAGTAATTACCAGTCATACACACCACCTAGTGGCCAGTATTAGTAATTACCAGTCATACACACCGCCTAGTGGCCAGTGTTAATAATTACCAGTCTTACACACACCGCCTAGTGGCTAGTGTTAGTAATTACTAGTATTGCACACTGCCTCGTGGCCAGTGATAGTAATTACCAGTCATACACACACCGCCAGTGGTTAGTGCTGTCGCCTCACAGCAAGAAGGTCCTGGGTTCGAGCCCCGTGGCCAGCGAGGGCCTTTCTGTGTGGAGTTTGCATGTTCTCCCCGTGTCCGCGTGGGTTTCCTCCGGGTGCTCCGGTTTCCCCCACAGTCCAAAGACATGCAGGTTAGGTTAACTGGTGACTCTAAATTGAGCGTAGGTGTGAATGTGAGTGTGAATGGTTGTCTGTGTCTATGTGTCAGCCCTGTGATGACCTGGCGACTTGTCCAGGGTGTACCCCGCCTTTCGCCCGTAGTCAGCTGGGATAGGCTCCCGCTTGCCTGCGACCCTGTAGAACAGAATAAAGCGGCTACAGATAATGAGATGAGATGAGAAACAGATGAGAGCTCTGCTTTTAGGCAGTGCCTAAATCTATATATTGTGTTTATGGATGAAGGTTTACAGCGCCACTCAGCTCCAAGATGGAGTTCTGTTCTCCCTTTAATATGCTCATCATGGCAGGTGACTCGATACAAATCTGTGTTCCTCTTGGTTACGGTGTGTTTGAGTGTGTTTTTATGTGTAGTACCTGCGTGTGAGTTGTTCAGCATTCCTACACACAAGTTATTAGATGTACCTGGACAATGGTGACTGACTGGCTGAGCCATCCATGTTCAAAACTGCTTTAAAATCCTGCCTACAAAAAGATGGAGAACTTCTTCCCTTGATGAACTTCTCCCATTTCTCCACCTCCAGGCTGAACACATGAAAAGTAGACCCATGTTAATACTAATCCCCATAAGGTATAGTATCATTTGTCATAACGGTGGTGGGGATGTAACAGGTTAAAATTATGTAAATAAAACTGTTCAATTACATTTTCCTTTCTTTTCACATGTAAATTGGTCATTTCTCACTTCCTGAACTGATCAACATAATTGTTATCCTTTGGTCCCCTTTTAAAAATCAGCCAATCAGAATACTCATACAAATGCTATTATTATTAGTATTATTTTATTATTATTATTATTATTATTATTATTATTAGCAGCTCATCTGGCTGACAGGTGATGAGTTTATGACATCATGTGTTGTCTGTCGTCCATCTGTCATCGTCCACATTTCATGAAAATCGCTTCTTCTCTCTCAATTCTTCACTGATTTTTATTCTTTTTGGCAGGAAGGTAGGTCGGCCTGGGGTGCATATAGCTTCTACCCAAATTTGAATAATTGCAATTAATAATGAAGATATGGAGTAATTAATCGATCGCTAACGAGCAGTTTCCACACAAATCGCTTCTTCTTGGTCAATTCTTCACCAATTTTGATTCTGACCTGAAGGTAGGGTGGATATAACTTCTATCCAGATTTGCTTCATTATAATTATTAATGAAGTTATGGACAAATTCAGCCTTAATGAGCAGTTCAACAGCAAAAAAAAAAATAATCCCTTCTTCTTGGTCAATTCCTCGCTGTTTTGGATTCTTTCTGGTAAATAGGTCGGTATTCCTAGGGTGGATATCGCTTCTACTGTATATATAGTTTGTATATTGTGTATGTAGCTTGCAACATTTATTGCGCAAGGTGGCCCACTTTAGATCATACCTTCTGGACGAGACGGAGCCAGAGTGAGCATAATAATAATTATGATTATTATTATCCATCCATCCATCCATCCATTATCTGGAACTGCTTATCCTGTAAAGGGTTGTGGGTAAGCTGGAGCCTGTCCCAGCTGACTACGGGCGAGAGGCGGGGTACACCCTGGACAAGTTGCCAGACCATCACAGGGCTGACACATAGAGACAAACAACCATTCACACTCGCATTCACACCTACGGTCAATTTAGAGCCACCAATTAGCCTAACCTGCATGTCTTTGGACTGTGGGGGAAACCGGAGCACCTGGAGGAAACCCACAAAGAAAGGCCCCCGTCGGCCACTGGGCTCGAACCCAGAACCTTCTCGCTGTGAGGCAACAGTGCTAACCACTACACCACCATGCTGATTATTATTATTATTATTATTACATACCGATTTGTGAATGTTGTAGGATTCTACAACTTTTTTTTTCTATTTCAAGGCCTTGATTTCTTCTATCACATATATAAACTTGTTTAAAAACAAAAAAAAACAAAAAACCCTTCATACCCCAGAATGATATGAAATTCAAAATAGAGGAATATTGCAAAAATCTGGATTTGAAGGTGCAATCCAGCGTTTGTTTTCATTTCTAACTTGTACGAGAAACCTGAAAAATATTTAAAAGAAAAAAAAAAGTCATGGCCTCAGCTCCATATTACATGGCTGAGAAACCCGTTTGGAAAACTGTATTATGGTCCTGAGTGCTTGGTTGTGTTTATACAAACCTCCTGTCAGTCATTTTATGGACAGTACCCAATGTCATTTCACTCTTTTCCTATCTTGGTCTGAAATCGGTAAAAGGTCAGCACAGACAGATAATTCCTCTAAGCCAATAAACTCACTCTGTGCTTTGAAAAACACACAGCAAACACAGTAAAGCCAAAAACTTTCCATGATGGAGTAATTTATTACTGGTGAATGGGATACAGATACAGTTGTGGTCAGAAGTTTACATACAGTGACATGAATGTCATCGTGGATATGAATGTCGTGGCAATATTTGGGCTTTCACTAATTTCTTTGAACTGTTCTTTTCCTGTGGCAGAATGATTGCACAGCATACAGCTTTAATAAAATAAATAAAAAAAAACACTAGAATTTGGTGCACAAGTTTTAATTTCCTTTGGGTTTTCTGAAATCAACACAGGGTCAAAATTAAACATACAGGGTCAAAAATTTACATACACTCACTTAGATTATTAATTCAGAGGTGCTGAAACTTCCAAAATGTCTCTTATCTTGCTAAGGCCGAGGTCTCTTAACTTCCTGTTAGTGATCATGATTGACTACAGCTGGTAGCTTCTCTGTGCCTTCATAAAAAGGGTTTGTTTACAGCATTCATTGGATTGACCAGCATACAGTAAAATGGGAAAGTCCGAGGAGCTTAGTGCAGATCTGAGAAAGAGGATCGCAGATATACACAATTCCTGAATGTCTCTTGGAGCCATTTCTAAACAACTGCAAATTCCAAGATCAGTTCAAACAATTGAATCCAAGTTATTGTGAGGTGTAGTCACTTTGCCAAGCTTCTTTGCTTCAAGCAAACCCAAACTGTCACCCTCAGCTGAAAGGAAACTGGTTTGGATGGTCAGGAACAACCTGGGAACCACCATGGCACAGCCCTGCCATGAACTGGAATCTGATGGATCACTGTCTACAGTTTAGATCACCATGGACTGAGAGGCTGCTATCCAAGAAATAACCCCCTGCTCCAAAATTGACACCTTCAAGCTTAACTAAAGTTTAAAGCTGACCACACGGACAAAGAAAAAGCCTTCTGGAGGAAAGCTGTATGGTCAGATGAGACAAAGATTGAGTTGTTTGGCCACAATGACCACCATGTACAGAGGGACACTGTCCCAGCTGGTGGTGGTGGTAGGATCATCATGCTCTGGGGCTGTTTTGCTGCCAGTGAACTGGTTCATTGCACAAAGTGGATGAATAACGAAGAAGGAGGACTACCTCAGAATTCTTGAGCATAAACCATCAGAAACTTGAACATGACTTGGGAGTTACAACAGGACAATGAACCCAAACACGCATCAGAGCTGGTTGTGGAGGATAAAGCAGGCGAACATTAAGCTTAAAACAAGTCCTGACTTCAACCCTATTGAAAATATATGGACCGTGCTTATAAGTTGAGTCAATGCCAAGGGGAAAAAAAAACAAATTTAATTGAACTCTACCAATTCTACCATGAAGAGTCATGAAATATCCAACCAGAATTCTGCCAGAAGCTTGTTCATGGTAAACAAAAATATTTGGTCAAGGTGAATCTTGCAAAGAGACATTTTACACAAATATTAGGTGTGCTGTATGTATAATTTTGACCCTGTGTTGATTTCAGAAAACCCAAAGAAAATTTAAACTTGTGCACCAAATTCTAGTGTTTTTTCATTAAAGATGTACAGTGGTGCTTGAAAGTTTGTGAACCCTTTAAAATTTTCTATATTTCTGCATAAATATGACCTAAAACAAAATCAGATTTTCACACAAATCTTAAAATTAGATAAAGAGAACCCAGTTAAACAAATGAGACAAAAATATTATACTTAGTCATTTATTTATTGAGGAAAATGATCCAATATTACATATCTGTGAGTGGCAAAAGTATGTGAACCTCTAGGATTAACAGTTAATTTAAAGGTGAAATTAGACTCGGGTGTTTCAATCAATGGGATGACAATCAGGTGTGAGTGGGCACCCTGTTTTATTTAAAGAACAGGGATCTATCAAAGTCTGATCTTCACAACACATGTTTGTGGAAGTGTATCATGGCACGAACAAAAGAGATTTCTGAGGAACTCAGAAAAAGTGTTGTTGATGCTCATAAGGCTGGAAAAGGTTACAAAACCATCTCTAAAGAGTTTGGACTCCACCAATCCACAGTCAGACAGATTGTGTACAAATGGAGGAAATTCAAGACCATTGTTACCCTCCCCAGGAGTGGTCGACCAACAAAGATCACTCCAAGAGCAAGGTGTGTAATAGCCGGCGAGGTCACAAAGGACCCCAGGGTAACTTCTAAGCAATTGAAGGCCTCTCTCACATTGGCTAATGTTAATGTTCATGAGTCCACCATCAGGAGAACACTGAACAACAATGGTGTGCATGGCAGGGTTGCAAGGAGAAAGCCACTGCTCTCCAAAAAGAACATTGCTGCTCATCTCCAGTTTGCTAAAGATCACGTGGACATGCCAGAAGGCTATTGGAAAAATGTTTTGTGGACGGATGAGACCAAAATAGAAATTTTTGGTTTAAATGAGAAGTGTTATGTTTGGAGAAAGGAAGACACTGCATTCTAGTATAAGAACCTTATCCCATCTGTGAAACATGGTGGTGGTAGTATCATGGTTTGGGCCTGTTTTGCTGCATCTGGGCCAGGATGGCTTGCCATCATTGATGGAACAATGAATTCTGAATTATAGCAGCGAATTCTAAAGGAAAATATCAGGACATCTGTCCATGAACTGAATCTCAAGAGGTGGGTCATGCAGCAAGACAACAACCCTAAGCACACAAGTCGTTCTACCAAAGAATGGTTAAAGAAGAATAAAGTTAATCTTTTGGAATGGCCAAGTCAAAGTCCTGACCTTAATCCAATGGAAATGTTGTGGAAGGACCTGAAGCGAGCAGTTCATGTGAGGAAACCCACCAACATCCCATAGTTGAAGCTGTTCTGTATGGAGGAACGGGCTAAAATTCCTCCAAGCCGGTGTGCAGGACTGATCAACAGTTACTGGAAATGTTTAGTTGCAGTTATTGCTGCACAAGGGGGTCACACCAGATACTGAAAGCAAAGGTTCACATACTTTTGCCACTCACAGATATGTAATATTGGATCATTTTCCTCAATAAATAAATGACCAAGTATAATATTTTTGTCTCATTTGTTTAACTGGGTTCTCTTTATCTACTTTTAGGACTTGTGTGAAAATCTGATGATGTTTTAGATCATATTTATGCGGAAATATAGAAAATTCTAAAGGGTTCACAAACTTTCAAGCACCACTGTATGCTGTACAATCATTCTGCCACAGAAAAAGAACAGTTCAAAGAAATTACTGAATGCCCAAATATTGCCATGACATTCATATTGAAGATGACATTCATCACTGTTTGTAAACTTCTGACCACAACTGTATGTAAATGCAATCTGTATAAAGCTTTGAATTGTTTGAACAGTCGGCTTTACATCATGAATCAAGTCGATGCATTTTTTAAAAATTATTATTACAAAGAAATGTAGGACAGTAAAGCACTCCATCAGTACGAGCAGAATTTCATGTGTTTGTAGTGTTATAATCTGGCTTTCAAGCAACTAAATGGTCTATCTTATAGTTTCCAATTCTAATGATGCTAATGATGATAATACAGGAGACCTCTTTTGTAAATATTAAATGAACATCTCTTTGTGCAATTTTTTTTTTTTTTTTACTGTAGAAATGAAAATGAATTACAAGGAGTGCGTTAATATAAACTTGTGATTTGCCTTGTAGGTGGAATTACTGTCAGAGCTGTGGTTATAGGAAATAATCAATGCCTTTGGACCAATCAGTTTCAAGAATTCAACAGAGTTACTGTAGAAGTTAGAGATAACATCATCTTTGATGTGTCAGATTTGTGAATCAACTTATTGCCAGTTCTCAGTGCTAAAGCCAACATATGCTTGCAGTGCTTTTGATCTGTCTCGCAGCAAATTGTCTCATTAGAAGACATTATAGTCATTCTATTGATATTTCTTAACAAATCTGCCATTTTAGTATTTGAATTTCAGAGAATGTGGAGAAAATCTCCATGATTACATCCTGCCCTTGAAAAATCCCACATCCACTTCTCGGCTAAACCTATTATTGACAGTACAATTATTTAATAAATATTGACTTTAGACCATAGTGGATCTCAGTGCCTAGGCTTGATGTTACCAGCTCAACATTCTCCCTTATTTTGAAGTGTTGAGTCAGTGTACTGTAGTTTGCTTGTGAACCCAAAACATTGTCTATACAACTGAATAATTGAAGCATTTAAGGAAACCTGTCACTCTACATATTTCAAATTGATCTGGGTGGACTATTTTTTCATAGGACGTAAGTAGTGTTGTTGGTTTTTTTTTCCTATGTCCAGCTGTGTTTTGGACCACAGGCTAATTAGTGAGCGCTGGATCGATGAAGTGGCAGATGGCCAGGAGCCAGAGTAAATTGTTCACTTGGAATAGGTCCTAGGTTCAGCTAAGGGTTTCTCAGTGAAATTAGATTGAGTCCAAAACAGGATGTGTGCCATATATTATTGAGAATAGTTTGCTAAATGTGTTTTATTTGTTTTAATTTTCTTCTGATTAGAGAAAATGGTCAAAGCCAATTCCCAGCTTTCTCAAAGTCTCTCTTGTCACACAACAGAGTGAAGGCTAAAACATGCTTAAATCAACTACCGTACAGTGTCTTGCAAAAGTATTCATCCCCCTTGGTGTTTGTCCCGTTTTGTTGCATTACTAGCTGGAATTAAAATGGATTTTTGGAGGGTTAGCACCATTTGATTTACACAACATGCCGACCACTTTAAAGGTGCACATTGTTCTTTTATTGTGACACAATAATTAAGATGAAAAAAAAAAAACAGAAATCTGGAGTGTGCATAAGTATTCACCCCCTTTCATATGAAACCCCTAAATAAGAGCTGGTCCAACCAATTCACTTCATAAGGAACATAATTATTTGATTAAGATCCACCTGTGTGTAATCAAAGTGTTACATGATCTGTCACATGATGTCTGTATAAATCAACCTGTTCTGGAAGGACCCTGACTCTGCAACACTACTACGCAAACAACATGAGAACCAAGGAGCCTCCAAACAGGTCAGAGACAAAGTTGTGGAGAAGTATAGATCAGGGTTGGGTTATAAAAAATATCCCAAACTTTGAATATCCCACAGAGCTCCATTAAATCCATTATAGCAAAATGGAAAGAATATGGCACCACTACAAACCTGACAAGAGAAGGCCCCGCCCACCAAAACTCACAGACCAGGCAAGGAGGGCATTAATCAGAGATACAATAAAGACATGAAAGATAACACTGAAAAAGCTGCAAAGATCCACAGTAGAGATGGGAGTATCTGTCCATAGGACCACTTTAAGCCGTACACTCCACAGAGTGGGGCTTTATGGAAGAGTGGCCAGAAAAAAGTAATTGCTTCAGAAAACCTGTTTGGAGTTTGCCCAACAGCATGTGGCAGACTCCCCAAACACATGGAGGAAGATTCTCTGGTCAGATGAGACTAAAATTGAACTTTTTGGCCATCATGGGAAATGCCATGTGTGGTGCAAACCCAACACCCTGAGAACACCATCCCTACAGTGAAGCATGGTGGTGGCAGCATCATGCTGTGGGGATGTTTTTCATCTGCAGGGACAGGAAAGCTGGTCAGGACTGAAGGAAAGATGGATGGCACTAAATACAGGGCAATTCTGGAGGAAAACCTGTTTGAGTCGGCCAGAGGTTTGAGACTGGGATGAAAGTTTACATTCCAGCAGGACAATGACCCTAAACATACTGCTAAAGCTACACTGGAGTGGTTTAAAGGGAAACATTTAAATGTCTTGGAATGGCCTAGTCAAAGCCCAGACCTCAATCCAATTGAGAATCTGTGGCATAACTTGAAGATTGCTGTACACCAATGCAACCCATGTAACTTGAAGGAGTTGGAGCAGTTTTGGCTTGAGGAATGGGCAAAAATCCCAGTGGCTAGATGTGCTAAGCTAATAGAGACATACCCAAAGAGACATGCAGCTGTAATTGCAGCAAAAGGTGACTCTACAAAGTATCGACTGGGGAGGTTGTATACCTATACATACTCCAGATTTCTGTTTTTATATCTTGATTATTGTTTGTCACAGTAAAACATCAATTTTCACCTTTAAAGTAGTAAGCATGTTGTGTAAATCAAATGGTGCTAACGCTCCAAAAATCCATTTTAATTCCTTCTTGTAATTTTGGGGGGATACTTTTGCAAGACACTGTACCACACTCTCAGAAAATAAAATACATTATCATACCTTTAGGGGCACAACAGCTTGTCACTGGGGCAGTACCCTTTAAGGTACATATTTGTACCGTTTATATACTGCTTGGCTTTTTGGCCCTAAAAAGGTACACATAGTTACCTTGAGGTTCAATAATGAGGCCTAGGGGGTACATCAGTGTAGATTGCATTTTGGGGGACAGAAATGGACCCCAACTCTACCCCTGTGTCTGACAGTGCAATGGAATCCCAAACACAAGCTAACCAATGCCTGTGATTGGCTAGGCTTGGTCTGATTGACAGATGAAAAAGTAATGGCATGCATCCTACCCCAGGAACAGTTGTTAAGCACATTAAGTGACACGATTCGGATCAAACTTACAATGTCCTGATCACTTAGCCATGTGCACAACTCAAAACATTTGTTAAATGCATATAATTTGAAAGTGGTACAGCAAGTAGCATTGCTGCTTCATTGCTAGATCCAGGGTCCTGGGTTTGATCCTGGGCTTGGATTTCTCTCTCTCTCTCTTTCCTCTGGGTTCCTCAGTTTCCTCCCACTGCTGAAAAACACCATCAGTGGACTGGCTATGTTACATTGAAGCTAAATGTGAATTAATGCAATTTTATTTGTATTTCACTTTTATCATTAGACACTGTCACAAAACATCTTTCCAGAAATATATTAATTCTGGATATAAAGCTTAAATATATGAATTCATAAATTTAGGAAAAACTCCCTGAGACAACATGAGGACGAAACCTTGAAAGGAGACATTCAAAACTGCCTTTTCTATAATTAGGTGCTATGCAGTGGAGAAAGTGTTATTGTGTAACCAGGAAATGTATTATATTTTAACATGAAGTCTCTTATGTTGAAGTTATCAACTGTTCATTGATGGAGACTTGAGTGCAAAACTGTTCATGACAACTGCAGTCGTAAAGTTATCATGGCAACTGTAATCCTAATCCATCGTCGCAAAGCTGTGCATCAATTGCATTTTTATTATTACTTAATAAAAAGCTATTTAAAAAGGTCTGACTAAACATATATGTTTTCAGCCTAGACTTAAACACTGAGGCTGTGTCTTAGTCACAAACACTACTTGGAAGGCTGTTCCATAACTGTGGGGCGTTGTAAGAAAAGGCTCTGGCCTGTGATGTAGCCTTCACTATTCAATGTACCAACAAATAGACTGCACCTTTTGATCTAAGTAGGAATGGCAGGTCATAAAGGACCAGATGTTTGCTCAGGTACTGTGGTGTGAGACCATTCAGTGCTTTAAAGGTCAATAGTAATATTTTATAAATCAGTTTACAATTTGATTGGGAGCCAGTGCAGTGTGGATAAGACAGGGGTGATGGGGTCATATCTTCTAGTTCAAGTAAGGACACTTCCTGCTGCATTTTGATTAACTGGAGCTTGTTTATGCATTTATTGGAACATCCAGACAATAATCCAACCTAGAGGTAACAAAAGCATGAACTAGTTTTTCTGCATCATGTAGTGACATTATATTTCTTATCTTAGCAATATTTCTGAGAGGAAATAAGGCAATCCTAGTAATATTATCTCCATGAACTTCAAATGAAAGACTGGAGTCAATGATCACACCAAGGTCTTTTACTGATGCACAAGATGTAACAGAAAGGCCATTCAGAGTTACTGTGTCATCAGAAAGCTTACTTCTAGCTACATGGTGTCGTAGTACTTCTGTAGTGTCAGCATTAAGTAGAAGGAAGTTAATGAGCATCCAGTGTCTAAAGTTCATCACACTTTCCTCAATTTTATTAAACTGTGTGTCATCAGCATAACAGTGGAAGCTAATACTATGTTTATGAAAATAATAATAATACAGGCGGCACGGTGGTGTAGTGGTTAGCGCTGTTGCCTCACAGCAAGAAGGTTCGGGTTCGAGCCCCGTGGCCGGCGAGGGCCTTTCTGTGCGGAGTTTGCATGTTCTCCCCGTGTCCGCATGGGTTTCCTCCGGGTGCTCCGGTTTCCCCCACAGTCCAAAGACATGCAGGTTAGGTTAACTGGTGACTCTAAATTGACCGTAGGTGTGAATGGTTGTCTGTGTCTATGTGTCAGCCCTGTGATGACCTGGCAACTTGTCCAGGGTGTACCCCGCCTTTCGCCCGTAGTCAGCTGGGATAGGCTCCAGCTTGCCTGCGGCCCTGTAGAACAGGATAAAGCGGCTAGAGATAATGAGATGAGATGAGATAATAATACATGGTGGCACAGTGGTGTAGTGGTTAGTGCTGTCGCCTCACAGCAAGAAGGTACAGGTTCGAGCCCCATGGCCGGTGAGGGCCTTTCTGTGTGGAGTTTGCATGTTCTCCCCGTGTCCGCATGGGTTTCCTCCGGGTGCTCCGGTTTCCCCCACAGTCCAAAGACATGCAGGTTAGGTTAACTGGTGACTCTAAATTGACCGTAGGCGTGAATGTGAGTGTGAATGAATGTCTGTGTCTATGTGTCAGCCCTGTGATGACCTGGCGACTTGTCCAGGGTGTACCCTGCCTTTCGCCTGTAGTCAGCTGGGATAGGCTCCAGCTTGCCTGCGACCCTGTAGAACAGGATAAAGCGGCTACAGATAATGAGATGAGATATGAGAATAATACAGGCGGCACGGTGGTGTAGTGGCTAGCGCTGTCGCCTCACAGCAAGAAGGTCCAGGTTCGAGTCCCGTGGCCGGCGAGGGCCTTTCTGTGCGGAGTTTGCATGTTCTCCCCGTGTCCGCGTGGGTTTCCTCCGGGTGCTCCGGTTTCCCCCACAGTCCAAAGACATGCAGGTTAGGTTAACTGGTGACTCTAAATTGACCGTAGGTGTGAATGGTTTTCTGTGTCTGTCAGCCCTGTGATGACCTGGCGAGTTGTCCAGGGTGTACCCTGCCTTTCGCCCGTAGTCAGCTGGGATAGGCTCCAGCTTGCCTGCGACCCTGTAGAACAGGATAAAGCGGCTAGAGATAATGAGATGAGATGAGATAATAATACATGGTGGCACGGTGGTGTAGTGGTTACTGCTGTCGCCTCACAGCAAGAAGGTCCGGGTTCGAGCCCCGTGGCCGGCGAGGGCCTTTCTGTGCGGAGTTTGCATGTTCTCCTTGCGTCCGCATGGGTTTCCTCCGGGTGCTCCGGTTTCCCCCACAGTCCAAAGACATGCAGGTTAGATTAACTGGTGACTCTAAATTGAGCGTAGGCGTGAATGTGAGTGTGAATGGTTGTCTGTGTCTACGTGTCAGCCCTGTGATGACCTGGTGACTTGTCCAGGGTGTACCCCGCCTTTCGCCTGTAGTCAGCTGGGATAGGCTCCAGCTTGCCTGCGACCCTGTAGAAGGATAAAGCGGCTAGAGATAATGAATGAGATGAGATAATAATACATAGCATATATTAAGAAAATAGCAGTGGGCCTAAAACAGACCTTTGCAGATCACCAAACTTTACCTTAGTATGTGTAGTGAAGTCACAGTTTACATCAACAAACTGATAACGATCATTCAAATAAGACCTGAGCCAGGAGTGAGCCATTCCCTTGACTACTACAACATTTTCTAGGCTACCAAGGAGAATACTGTGGTCAATCATTATAAATTATTGTGAATTAATGTGTATATGTGTGTTCCTGGAGTGCTGCAATGGACCGGCGTCCTATCCAGGGTGTATTTCTGCTTAAGGCCTATTGTTTTGAATAGGGAACTGACAACGAATAAATGAATGCCCCAGTAAAAAATATAAAAATAAATTAGTTGAACGTGCAATAATTCTTAAACTAGGGCAGCCATGACCTAATGGTTAGAGACCCAGCTTCGGGACCAAAAGGTTGCCAGTTCAATTCCCTGGACCAGCAGGAATGGCTAAAGTGCCCTTGAAAAAGGCACCTCACCCCCAACTGCTCCCCAGACTGCTCTGGGTGTGTTGTACATTGCTGTGGATAAGAGCGTCTGCTAAATGCCTGTAATGTAATGTAATGTAATGAATGTATAATTTTCCTTCTTGGTGTGTTTTTTTTTGTACTTCAAATACAGTATTTCATACCTGTTTGTTTGTTTATCACCTTCTAAATATTCAAATTTATTTATTTATTTAACAATTTGCAAACTCATTCTATATTTAAAATTGTACAAAAAAGAAAAACCCTCAATGAGGCTGTAGCTCATACCAGCCACTGTCGTTGTTTGTGAGTTTGAAATCCAATCCATCCTGTAGGCGGAGTAGCGATTTTCATGAAATTGCACCTGACCCCTGTGTAGCTTCATCCATGGCAGGTGGCGCCACCTGGTGAACAACCCTTGTTGGAATATCTCTTTAGAGTCTTCTGGGTGAGTTTCAGTGAAAACGTCCGGTAGGTAACACTGTATAATAATGAATGGTAGCAATGCATGCATAAACCTTTAGTTAATAATGAACTAATTATCAACAAAACATTTACATATGTTTGAAAATGACCAATAAGTGATATGGGAATGTTTTTTAAATAAGTTGTGCATAATTTCTAAACCATTGGTAAATAATGAACTAATCATTTAAAAATTATTTGAAAACAATCAGTGAATAATTAGAAAATTAAAGGGAAAAGGAAGAAACACATTTTGAAGCATTCATTAATCATTTGTTAATAGGCTATGTGGCTATAACAGAATCCACTTCACCCAGGTAATGCATGCTACACCAACCGGCTTCGTTATCCCAGTTTTAGCAGATACATCATTGAGCTCAATAGACTGAATGTAACTCATACTGTTCTTACCTGGGACGAGCGCAATCCCACCTCAACCAGGCCTTGAAAGGTTCGGACTGGGAGTGGAGACACGTTAACAAATGAACTGAAGACAGGCTGCTAAGTCAGTCACTAGCGTATCCCCTTGAGGCATCACAGAGGTTTACATACTTACGGCACAGCTATCAGCTAGCTACCCTTACATGAGCGATGGGCTGCCAAGCAATCACATAATCGATTCTGCACCAGTAACTCCTACTTTGCCTCACCTGTTATAAATGATGTTTAAATGTATAAAGGAATGATTTGTAATGCCTTTACGAATCTTTTTGCAGCCACTAATCTAAAGTGGACACAATTCATTGTACACCTAAGTTTCTCACATTGTTTGGAGATCTCTGATACCTTTTACAAATTTTATATATATATATATATATATATATATATATATATATATATATATATATATATATATATATATATATATATGTATGTGTGTATATATATATATATATATATGTATGTATGTGTGTATATATATATATATATATATATATATATATATATATATATATGTATACACATACACAGTGGTGCTTGAAAGTTTGTGAACCCTTTAGAATTTTCTATATTTCTGCATAAATATGACCTAAAACATCATCAGATTTTCACACAAGTCCTAAAAGTAGATAAAGAGAACCCAGTTAAACAAATGAGACAAAAATATTATACTTGGTCATTTATTTATTGAGGAAAATGATGCAATATTACATATGTGAGTGGCAAAAGTATGTGAACCTTTGCTTTCAGTATCTGGTGTGACCCCCTTGTGCAGCAATAACTGCAACTAAAAGACAGCGACCCTAAGCGCACAAGTCGTTCTACCAAAGAATGGTTAAAGAAGAATAAAGTTAATGTTTTGGAATGGCCAAGTCAAAGTCCTGACCTTAATCCAATGGAAATGTTGTGGAAGGACCTGAAGCAAGCAGTTCATGTGAGGAAACCCACCAACATCCCAGAGTTGAAGCTGTTCTGTACGGAGGAATGGGCTAAAATTCCTCAGTTGCACACCGGCTTGGAGAAATTTTAGCCCATTCCTCCGTACAGAACAGCTTCAACTCTGGGATGTTGGTGGGTTTCCTCACATGAACTGCTCGCTTCAGGTCCTTCCACAACATTTCCATTGGATTAAGGTCAGGACTTTGACTTGGCCATTCCAAAACATTAACTTTATTCTTCTTTAACCATTCTTTGGTAGAACGACTTGTGTGCTTAGGGTCGCTGTCTTGCTGCATGACCCACCTTCTCTTGAGATTCAGTTCATGGACAGATGTCCTGACATTTTCCTTTAGAATCCGCTGGTATAATTCAGAATTCATTGTTCCATCAATGATGGCAAGCCATCCTGGCCCAGATGCAGCAAAACAGGCCCAAACCATGATACTACCACCACCACATTTCACAGATGGGATAAGGTTCTTATGCTGGAATGCAATGTTTTCCGTTCTCCAAACATAACGCTTCTCATTTAAACCAAAAAGTTCTATTTTGGTCTCATCCGTCCACAAAACATTTTTCCAATAGCCTTCTGGCTTGTCCACATGATCTTTAGTAAACTGCAGATGAGCAGCAATGTTCTTTTTGGAGATCAGTGTCTTTCTCCTTGCAACCCTGCCATGCACACCATGATTGTTCAGTGTTCTCCTGATGGTGGACTCATGAACATTAGCATTAGCCAATGTGAGAGAGGCCTTCAGTTGCTTAGAAGTTACCCTGGGGTCCTTTGTGACCTCGCTGGCTATTACACACCTTGCTCTTGGAGTGATCTTTGTTGGTCGACCACTCCTGGGGAGGGTAACAATGGTCTTAAATTTCCTCCATTTGTACACAATCTGTCTGACTGTGGATTGGTGGAGTCCAAACTCTTTAGAGATGTTTTTGTAACCTTTTCCAGCCTGATGAGCATCAGCAACGCTTTATCTGAGGTCCTCAGACATGTCCTTTGTTCGTGCCATGATACACTTCCACAAACATGTGTTGTGAAGATCAGACTTTGATAGATCCCTGTTCTTTAAATAAAACAGGGTGCCCACTCACACCTGATTGTCATCCCATTGATTGAAAACACCTGACTCTAATTTCACCTTCAAATTAACTACTAATCCTAGAGGTTTACATACTTTTGCCACTCACAGATATGTAATATTGGATCATTTTCCTCAATAAATAAATGATCAAGTATAATATTTTTGTCTTATTTGTTTAACTGTGTTCTCTTTATCTACTGTTAGCACTTGTGTGAAAATCTGATGATATTTTCGGTCCTATTTATGCAGAAATATAGAAAATTCTAAAGGGTTCACAAACTTTCAAGCACCACTGTAAGTATACTTGGCTTATACTGAAAAGTATATAGAAAAGTCTAACTATATTAAGCTTATACTTAAACTTTTGATCAAGATATACTTAACAAAAGTATTAAAATATTTGTGCCTTATGTTTAAGTGGACTTGCCTGGTAGTTGTGCTTCAGCATTGTTGACTCTTAGATATGTCTGTGGTTCCATATAAGTTTTTTTTTTTTAATTTCTCCTGAGTGGAATAATTAAATGTTTTTATTTAGTTCTTTTTCTTTCGAGCTTGGGTGTCAATTTCAGTTGTCATTGCCATGTTTTTATACTTTGGCATTTAATACAATGCTGCTTTAAATTATGAATTTTAAAGAAAATTAATATGTTCTTAATCCTGAGTATCTGTTGTTATTTTGCAAATTCTTACCTTTATAACTTCATTGTAACTTCAGGTATAAAACACTTAAGTTGTCTGCTGGTAGTGTGCATGAGGTAAGGGTTAGGGCTAGAAAACTAATAGTATACCTAGAAGGGTAATTGCAGTAAACTTCAAAACTAAAAAGTGGACTAGATGTATATAACCAGTAACTAATAGTATATTTCCAATAAGCTATAAAGTATACTTTTATAAACTATAGAAGTGTGTAACAAGTAAACCAATAGTATATTTCCAGTGTACTACAAAGTATACTTTAGTAAACTAAAA
This sequence comes from Neoarius graeffei, assembly GCF_027579695.1. Taxonomy (NCBI): domain Eukaryota; kingdom Metazoa; phylum Chordata; class Actinopteri; order Siluriformes; family Ariidae; genus Neoarius; species Neoarius graeffei. Next base: position 5,589,870 of record NC_083577.1, read on the forward strand.
AGTGGACTAGAAGTATAAAACAAGTAAACTCATAGTATACCGTATTTCCAGTACACTATGAAGTATGTTTTTGTAAACTAAAGAGTGGACTACAAGTATAGAACTAGTAAACTATTAGTATATAAATTTACTTGTGGTATACTTGCAGTACAAAATAAAAAATACTAGTTGTATACTCAAAGTTTACTTGTCTTAGACTTAAAATATACTTTTTATAAACTAAAAGTGGGCCAATTTAGTCCCAAGAAGTATTAGATTAGTTTACTTACAAGTATACTGTAAGTACATTGATATCAGTATACTTGGTGCACAAAAATATACTTAAGGAAATATACTTTAACTTTACTTAACTTTGGTGTAGTGGTTAGCACTGTCGCCTCACAGCAAGAAGGTTCTGGGTTCGAACCCAGCGGCCGGCGAGGGCCTTTCTGTGTGGAGTTTGCATGTTCTCCCCGTGTCTGCGTGGGTTTCCTCCGGGTGCTCCGGTTTCCCCCACAGTCCAAAGACTTGCGGCTAGGTTAATATGGGATGGCCTTGGGCTGAGGTGCCCTTGAGCGAGGCACCTAACTCCTGACTGCTCCCCAGGTGCTGTTAGCGTGGCTGCCCACTGCTCTGGGTGTGTATGTATGTGTTCACTGCTTCAGATGGGTTAAATGCAGAGAGGAAATTTCACAAGTGTGTGATGAATAAAGTTGTGCTTTCTTTATACTTATTTTTGATAAGGGACGAGAAAAACAGGAATGAGGAACAGACAAGGAATCAGAAAACCATGAAATAAGGCTCGGTAACGTGTACGCTCGTAGCGTAAAGGCCAATTTATGCTGACAACACAGTCCTCGCAGATGGCGTCGCAGATGGCGTCTGCGTAGCCCCCCCCTTCGCAGACGCTCTGCGTGCACCTCCCAAAAATTGTGACCACCGCAGAAGCCTCGCAGACAGCGTCGCAGACACGAGGGCTCTGATTGGTCCACTCTACATCCGCTGTACACGCACTTCCGCTTCCCTACTTTCCCGGTTTGGTTTGTTTTCACGACCGCCATTTTTAAAAACACGAGTGAAGATGGAGCAGCACGAAGAGTGGTTGATCGAGGAAGTGAGGAAGTACGTACATCTATACGACTCCAGTTCTAGTCATTATAAGTAACCGGAGGATAAACACTCCACTAACCACACCCACCAACTACTCCTAGCGATTTTGCGACTCCGTGCCCCCTTGCGTTGTGGCGGTGAATAACATCGTGCACGCCTATTACTCCCCGCTCAACGATAAATTACAACTGTCTGCGAAAAGCTATCTGCGAAAGCCTTGTTGCAAGAGCATGCAGAGGCCCTAAAACTTCGCACTAGGCGTGCGTCTAAGCAGTCCTTATGAAGGTGCACATATTGCTCCTCAGTCATGTGCAGGTGTGCATCATTAACAGTGTGCGTGCAAGAGTCCACCCGATGTGAACTCACCTGAGAGTTCTTCAGGTGCACGCACCAGTGCGTGCCGGACTGACAGTGTTACAACCGTCCCAGTGCTCTCAGCCATGATTTCGCCTCATGTGATCTTGCCTGACTGCTAGCTTGACACGTTAACCATTTCAGTTTTTAGCTTACAAAACAGTGAGCAAAGGACACTTGTTTGGATTCCTACACATATGGTCTCAGGACAGTATTGAAAAAATACATCTGATAGAAAAGTTAAATTTTGACGTCAAAAACACACTTTTGCTGGTAACTTTCTTTGGGTGTTACAAATGTGGCTCCTTTTTTTTTTTTTTTTGTAACCAGGAAGACAGTCTAACTGAGCATGTGCAGAGTGAGTGGTACTGTACCACTCTAGCTTCTTTCTGATTGGAGGAATTCAAGGTGTTACAATCGTCCCTTGTTCCAACTGTCCCTGGTCTCCTATTACTGGTAACGTTAATGTTAAATCCTAATTTAAACGCTGCCGTGTCTTTTAGAATAGTCATCGTAAGACAGTCACCAGATTTGACCTATGGATTTTAAGAGGCCCTAAAACTTTTTGTAAACTTTGTTAACGTTACAAACCATTAAAGCAGCAAGCATATATCATATTTAGTCCGAACTTGCATAATTCTACCATTTTTGCTAAATGTCCCAAACGGAGACATTTGAGAGTGCATTGTGCTGCGATTGAAACTTTTAGTGCATCTGTTACATTTTCTACCACTTTTATAATCAGCAATATGCAAAAAATGGCCAAATAAACATAGCTGTAGAAAAACTTTCTCCTCTCTCTCTCTCGGTTTTTGTATTCAGCATTATGACTTGGGTAGCTAATGTTAGGCTATGGCATTTTTGCACAAGGGGAATTATAGAGTTATATAGTGATAATTTTGCAGTAGGCTATGTTACCGTCTGCTGTTAAGAAATATAAAGCAGGATGCGATTTCGATGCAATCGTGTTGTTTGACAATTTATGAATTATTTTTTGAATTAGTAAAGTAATGGTTGTTGTGAACATGAATGAATACGCAACATCAAGAGCTCGTTACACTAACTATAGGCTAATAGCATGTTCTCATGTCTGAGGCCCTGTCCACACGGCAACGGATTCAGGTGAATCCGATAAAATTTTTATCGTTTCGGCGTTTTGGGTGCCCCAAGACGATATTTTTTTGAGAACGGTTTCCAGAGTGGAAAAATCTGGCAACGGCGCCGTTGCGAAGTCGTCTGGATGAGTAGAACGGATTTGTTTACGATGACATCACAACCACATGACTAGAACAAGCAGCACTCTCGCGAGCATCATTCGTAACAACAACAGAAGAAGGGGTTTATGCGCATGCGTCCTACTTCTTCTATTGTTCTGGTGTCTCCGATGGGACCGTCTTTCAGCGCACGTAGAGGTGTGGCATGTGTATTGCATCGTTTTCAGCAAGCGTTGCGTTGCCATATGTACCTGATATTTTACTGATCCGTTGCCCATGTGGACGCGATATTTTTTTTACCCGCTAAAAAAAAAATCTCGTTGCCGTTGCCGTGTGGATGTAGCCTGAATCTCTTATCTATCTTCTATCTGCAGGAGCGCCACCAGCCCCAACTGCTGCCCTGCACGCCAGGAAACAGCTTGAAAATGCCAAAAAGCAGGACGATCGTCAGTCAAAACGAACTGCTGAATTAACTAAAGAAAGAGACTCCCTTTTGAAGCAGTTGTTGGAGTGTAAGATTTACTATTACATTCGCAATAATTCTTTCAGCCATCCCATCCAGCACAGACATTCAGTACGTAAATACCAAACACTAAAAAGTATATCTCTCAATCTCTCTTTGTCTCTCTCCCCCTCCCTCTCTCCTTATCTACCTCCCTCTCTCTCACAAACATACACACACTCACTCTCCTTTCTCTCTTTTCCTCCCCCCCAATTTCTCTATAATTCTCTCTCACACTTAGCACTTCATTGTCAAAATGCAAGAATTTTACTCTCATACTAGTATGGGATGTAACGAAGTATCTTGACTCTTGACTTTATATTGTAATGCAGTATTCTAACCTGTGTTTTTTATCTCTTTCTCCCCCCCCCCCCCCCGTCTGTCCCTCTGAGTTACATGCCAATCCTGAGATTGAGATGCTGAACCTCTTCTGCTCCTCAGACCTGCCTGATCCATCCTGATGCCCTACATCTGGCTGGAGTCTCATCACATCGCTCCTGTAGAGGACGGCCCATATGGACAGTTGAAAGTCGCACTTGGGCCCTGTTTACATTATTTCGAATCAGCGGATCATCAGATTAACGTTTTTAAAACGATTCGCGTGCACACAGCAACGCCAATACACGATTCGCGTGCACACAGCAACGCCAATACACGGATACGCTAATCACATGACTGATTAGACGGCACGTCACATGATCCCAGTGCATATCGGGCATGCGCAAGTCACTCACCACTTGCAAGTGGAAGGATGGCAAGCGAACACCTTCTCCAGCAGATAAACACACCTGGCTGTGATGTTCATGTTCTCACTGAGTTTAAGCGCCTGAAGGAGGTTGAAATGTGTAAATAAACCTCAGTGCGGCTCAGCGCTTCCTCCCGCTCCAAATCACTCCGCCCTGAACAGCGAGTGCCCTCTGGAGGGTGCGCACTCCGGCCCTGCGCAGCTCACAGAGCACGCGAGTGAAGCGCACGAGCAGTGATTCGGGACTGAGCCGCTGTGTGTGTGATCCCAACGCCAGCGAATCAGGAAGGTGGATGTCACAGTGACGTTGTCCAATGACGACGTCAGCTAGAGCTCAGCACAGCGTATCCGCGTATCCTCAATGTTTACACAGCACCGGACCAGACACGAACTGGGTTGAATACGTAGGCCCTGGCGGATTCCCGTTTCCCGGCGTTTCCCGGCGTTTTAATGTGAACGGACAGTGCATCCGCGAAGAAAATGAGACAGATGCGGTCTAATGTAAACTTGGCCTTGGAAGACGCTCTGGACTCTTACAGTAATGCTGTTATGGCTGAGGACTGCAGTTGTCATGAACAGTTTTGCACTCAAGTTTCCATCAATGAAGAGTTTATAACATCAACGAAACTGACTTCATGTTCAAACTGTTAATATTATAGTCAGGCTGTCTGTTGTTGCCCAAATGAGGATGGGTTCCCTTTTGAGTCTGGTTCCTCTCGAGGTTTCTTCCTCATGTCGTCTGAGGGAGTTTTTCCTTGCCACCGTCGCCACAGGTTTGCTCATTGGGGATAGATTAGGGATAAAATTAGCTCGTGTTTAAAGTCATGAAAATTCTGTAAAGCTGCTTTGCGACAATGTCTATTGTTAAACACGCTATAGAAATAAACTTGACTTGACTATTCAGCCATTCATCAAAAACTTATAGACGGTGGAGTCTTTTTTTTTTTTTTAACATTTTCATAGTTATAAGAAAACTAATAAAATGTCGGTGTGGTACTTTTTTGTTTATTCTGAAAAGGTCATAATTGTATTAACCAATGATGTATTGTGGTATTTCTCTCGCTCTCTCTCGCTCTCCATTAGACAAGAAAAAAAGCAATGCTGGGACGAGTGACCGAACTGAGTTATCAGACTCGGAAACAGGGTCATTCAAATCAGTGTCATCTTCCTCCACACCCTCCTCCTCCTCCTCTTCATCCTCCTCTTCTTCATCCTGCTTGGATGAAAAGAGAAAGATAAGGAAACACAAGAGGGACAAGAAGAAGAGGTGAAGAGGAAAAAGGCAAAGAAAGACAAAAAGAAGAGATTTATAAGGAGAGGTTGTGGGTTGGGTGCTCCGGTTTCCCCCACAGTCCAAAGACATGCAGGTTAGGTTAACTGGTGACTCTAAATTGACCGTAGGTGTGAATGTGAGTGTGAATGGTTGTCTGTGTCTATGTGTCAGCCCTGTGATGACCTGGCGACTTGTCCAGGGTGTACCCCGCCTTTCGCCCGTAGTCAGCTGGGATAGGCTCCAGCTCGCCTGTGACCCTGTAGAAGGATAAAGCGGCTAGAGATAATGGGATGAGATGAGGTTGTGGGTTCTAAAATTTTGTTTAATCTTTGCACCTGGCCTGCAGTCTATTTTACCTGATTTAACATTATCTTTTCCAAAACTATCTGAAACATCAGTATTAATCATTGCTTACCCATAAATGAAAAAAAAAATTATGTTAACCATGTCATAAAGATAATTAGTAATGTATGGGACATACCGTAATAGAGATAAGGAACAGAAGTGTAGCACAGCTGCTTGCAAGTTTTGCATCATTTCATCACCCATTTAATATTGTTTTTCTTTTTAATTGTAGCCCTCACACCACAAGAAGTGGTGAAAAGCTACAAGAAGGTCCTACATGCATTTCAGTCAGGAAAAAAACCTTCGAGAGTCTTACAAGGTGGTAGGAGTGGACTGCAATACAGCTGTTGCAGGAGCTGCAAATTGCTGAGCTTTCCATTGCTTCACCCTCAAAATATGAAGAGTTGCTGCGAGGGTACTCAAGAGGGCAATGGCTGCAGTCATTTGTAAGCAAATGCACAGACGCCCTTGCCCCTGATGCCGCCCTCGTGGCAGAGATTGAAGTAAAAACAAAAAAGGGAAACTTCTTCCCATAACCAAGAGATCATAACTGTGTTTTGTGTTTGAACATAACTGATTTGTGTGTTTGCACAGACAGTACGTAACTTTGTTGTTTTAGCATAATTGTCTTTTGTGTGTTTGTTTTTCTTTCTTTCTTTTTTTTTACTCCGCAGGCCGTGAATTTATGGTTTTGTTCTATACGACATTTAAAATTCAACCCTGATTTGCAATAAATGACATTTGACTAGCAATAAATGTCAATGAAATCCTTTAAGATTATTTTAAGACCATGCTATTTCACTATGGTTTCATAATATAGTTGCTCATACATTTCCTTGATAAGTGGTCACGCAAAGAGTTCCACATGATGAACTAAAAAGTAACGTGATTAGGCTTATCATTTACAACTGGCATGGGACAGTGGAATATTTTGTTGCTACACAATGGTATGCGATAAACAGCTCCTACTTTAGATTAAGGGGATGCAAAAAGGTTTGTAAATGACATACATATATACAGATTATTTGTAAAAGGTACCAGAGATCTCCAAACAATGTGAGAAACATACAGTTGTGGTCAAAAGTTTGCACACCGTGACATGAATGTCATCTCGGATATGAAGGTCATGGCAATATTTGGGCTTTCAGTCATTTCTTTGAACTGTTCTTTTTCTGTGGCAGAATGATTGTACAGCATACAGCTTTAATAATAAAAAAAAAAACTAGAATTTGGTGCACAAGTTTTCATTTTCTTTGGGTTTTCTGAAATCAACACAGGGTCAAAGTTATACATACAGGGTCATAAATATACATACACCACACCTAATATTTGGGTAAAATGTCTCTTTGCAAGATTCTCCTTGATTAAACATTTTTGTTCACCATGAACAAGCTTCTGGCAGAATTCTGGTTGGATATTTCACGACTCTTCATGGTAGAATTGGTAGAGTTCAATTAAATTTGTTTTTTTCCTTGGCATGGACTCGACTTATAAGCACGGTCCATACATTTTCAATAGGGTTGAAGTCAGGACTTGTTTTAAGCTTAATGTTAGCCTGCTTTATCCTCCACAACCAGCTCTGATGCGTGTTTGGGTTCATTGTCCTGTTGTAACTCCCAAGTCGTGTTCAAGTTTCTGATGGTTTATGCTGAAGAATTCTGAGGTAGTCCTCCTTCTTCATTATTCCATCCACTTTGTGCAATGAACCAGTTCCACTGGCAGCAAAACAGCCCCAGAGCATGATGATCCTACCACCACCACCAGCTGGTACAGTGTTCCTCTGTACATGGTGGTCATTGTGGCCAAACAATTCAATCTTTGTCTCATCTGACCATACAGCTTTCCTCCAGAAGGCTTTTTCTTTGTCCGTGTGGTCAGCTTCAAACTTTAGTTAAGCTTGAAGGTGTCAATTTTGGAGCAGGGTTTTTTTTTTCTTGGATAGCAGCCTCTTAGTCCATGGTGATCTGAACTGTAGACAGTGATCCATCAGCTTCCAGTTCATGGCAGGGCTGTGCCATGGTGGTTCCCAGGTTGTTCCTGACCATCCAAACCAATTTCCTTTCAGCTGAGGGTGACAGTTTGGGTTTGCTTGAAGCAAAGAAGCTTGACAAAGTGACTACACCTCACAATAACTTGGATACAGTTGTTTGAACTGATCTTGGAATTTGCGGTTGTTTAGAAATGGCTTCAAGAGACATTCAGGAATTGTGTACATCTGCGATCCTCTTTCTCAGATCTGCACTGAGCTCCATGGACTTTCCCATTTTACTGTGTGTTGGTCAATCCAATAAGTGCTGTAAACAAACCTTTTTTATGAAGGCACAGAGAAGCGACCAGCTGTAGTAAATCATGATCACTAACAGGAAGTTAAGAGACCTCGGCCTTGGCAAGATAAAAGACATTTTTCGAAGTTTCAGCACCTCTGAATTAATAATCTAAGTGAGTGTATGTAAATTTTTGACCTCGTATGCATAATTTTGACCCTGTGTTGATTTCAGAAAGCCCAAAGAAAATTAAAACTTGTGCACCAAATTCTAATGTTTTTTTTTTTTATTAAAGCTGTATGCTGTGCAATCATTCTGCCACAGAAAAAGAACAGTTCAAAGAAATGACTGAAAGCCCAAATATTGCCATGACATTCATATCCACGATGACATTCATGTCACTGTCTGTGAACTTCTGACCACAACTGTAGGTGTATAATGAAGTGTTTCCACTTTAGATTAGGGGGATGCAAAAGGGTTTGTAAATGAGTTACACACATATACACATCATTACTAAAATGGAATAGAGATCTACAAATAGTATGGTAAACATTTATTTATAATGAATTGTGTCCACTTTAGATTAGCGGCTGCAAAAAGATTCGTAAAGGCGTTACAAATCATTCCTTTATACACTGAGTGCAGAATTATTAGGCAAGTGAGTATTTTGACCACAACATCCTTTTAATGCATGTTGTCCCACTCCAAGCTGTTTAGGCTTCAAAGCCTACTACCAATTAAGTATATCAGGTGCTGTGCATCTGTGTAATGAGAGGGGGTGTGGTCTAATGACATCAACACCCTATATCAGGTGTGCATAATTATTAGGCAACCTCTTTTCCTCTGGCAAAATGGGTCAGAAGAGAGATCTGATAGACTTTGAAAAGTATAAAATTGTGAGATGTCTTGCAGACGGATGCAGCACTCTTGAAATTGCGAAGATGTTGAAACGTGATCACCGAACAATCAAGCGTTTCATTGCAAATAGTCAACAGGGTCGAAAGAAGCGTGTGGGGAAAAAAAAGGCGCAAAATAACTGCACATGATCTGCGGAAAATCAAGCGTGAAGCTAACAAGCAGCCATTAGCATCCAGTTCTGCCATATTCCAGAGTTGCAACATTCCTGGAGTGTCAAAGAGTACAAGGTGTGCAATACTGAGGGACATGGCCAAGGTAAGGAAGGCTGAAAAACGACCACCACTGAATAAGGCACACAAAACGTCAAGACTGGGCCAAGAAATATCTTAAGACTGATTTTTCTAAGGTGCTGTGGTCTGATGAGATGAGAGTGACTCTTGATGGGCCAGATGGATGGGCCTGTGGCTGGATCAGTAATGGGCACAGAGCTCCACTCCGACTCAGACGCCAGCAAGGTGGAGGTGGAGTACTGCTATGGGCTGGTATCATCAAAGACGAGCTTGTTGGACCTTTTCGAGTTGAGGATGGACTCAAACTCAACTCCCAGACCTACTGCCAGTTCCTGGAAGAAACCTTCTTCAAGCAGTGGTATAGGAAAAAGTCAGCATCTTTCAAGAAGAACATGATTTTCATGCAGGATAACGCTCCATCTCATGCGTCCAAATACTCCACTGCGTGGCTAGCCAGTAAAGGTCTGAAAGGTGAAAAAATAATGACATGGCCCCCTTGTTCACCTGACCTAAACCCCATAGAGAACCTGTGGTCCATTATAAAACGTGAGGTCTACAAAGAGGGAAAACAGTACACCTCTCTGAACAGCGTCTGGGAGGCCGTGGTTGCTGCTGCACACAATGTTGGTCGTGAACAGATAAAGAAATTGACAGAATCTATGGATGGAAGGCTTTTGAGTGTCCTCATGAAGAAGGGTGGCTATATTGGTCACTGATTTGTTTTTGTTTTGTGTTTGAATGTCAGATATGTTTATTTGCAAATCTGGAGTTGTCATATCAGTGTACCTGGTGAAAATAAATAAGTGAAATGGCTACATATTTGGTTTTTATTAAGTTGCCTAATAATTCTGCACAGTGAAAGTTACCTGAACACATACATATTCTCCTAAAATGGCCAAAACTAAAAACGCCCCACTCTAACTTCCATACATATTCAGCTTTGATATTTATGAGTCTTTTTGTTTGATTGAGAACATAGTTGTTGTTCAATAATAAAACTAATCCTCAAAAATACAACTTGCCTAATAATTCTGCCCTCCGTGTACATTTAAACATCATTTATAACAGGTGAGGCAAAGTCGAAGTTGCTGGTGCAGAATTGATTATGTGATTGCTTGGCAGCCCATCGCTCATGTAAGGGTAGCTAGCTGATAGCTGTGCCATAAGTATGTAAACCTCCGTGATGCCTCAAGGGGATACGCTAGCGACTGACTTCACAGCCTGTCTTCAGTTCATTTGTTAACGTGTCTCCACTCCCAGTCCGAACCTTTCAAGGCCTGGTTGAGGTGGGATTGCGCTCGTCCCAGGTAAGAACAGCATGAGTTACATTCAGTCTATTGAGCTCAATGATGTATCTGCTGAAACTGGGATAACGAAGCCGGTTGGTGTAGCATGCATTACCTGGGTGAAGTGGATTCTGTTCATGTATAGCCACATAGCCTATTAACAAATGATTAATGAATGCTTCAAAATGTGTTTCTTCCTTTTCCCCTTGATTTGCTAATTATTCACAGATTTTAAATATTTTTAAAATGATTTGTTCATTATTTACCAATTGTTTAGAAATGATCTCATCTCATCTCATTATCTCTAGCCGCTTTATCCTGTTCTACAGGGTCGCAGGCGAGCTGGAGCCTATCCCAGCTGACTACGGGCGAAAGGCGGGGTTCACCCTGGACAAGTCGCCAGGTCATCACAGGGCTGACAGACACAGACAACCATTCACACCTATGGTCAATTTAGAGTCACCAGTTAACCTAACCTGCATGTCTTTGGACTGTGGGGGAAACCGGAGCACCCGGAGGAAACCCACGCGGACACGGGGAGAACATGCGAACTCCGCACAGAAAGGCCCTCGCTGGCCACGGGGCTCGAACCCAGACCTTCTTGCTGTGAGGCGACAGCGCTAACCACTACACCACCGTGCTGCCCGGTTTAGAAAGTATGCACAACTTATTTAAAAAAAAACATTCCCATATCACTTATCAATGATTTACAAACATATGTAAATGTTTTGTTGATAGTTTATTATTAACTAAAGGTTTACACATGCGTTGTTACCATTCATTATTATAAAGTGTTACCAAATGTCCTAGCTATTTACGAAGAGTCGCGTTTAATGTGGCGAGTCACCCAAAAATTCCAGACGCCTATAAAATTGTTAATAGGTTGACAGGTGGCACCACCGTCTTAACAGCTTTTACGCACACCCACCTGGGGAACACTGTATGTGAGTTTGATCAAAATCCGATCAATCCTGTAGGAGGAGTAGCGATTTTTGTAAATTGTGGACGGATGACGATGATGGACGACGGACGATGCATGATCACATCAGCTCATCCAATCTGGCCTACGGGCGGATGAGCTAAAAAAAACAACAAACTTCATAACCCGATATTTCATCTCATCTCATTATCTCTAGCCGCTTTATCCTTCTACAGGGTCGCAGGCAAGCTGGAGCCTATCCCAGCTGACTACGGGCGAAAGGCGGGGTACACCCTGGACAAGTCGCCAGGTCATCACAGGGCTGACACATAGACACAGACAACCATTCACACTCACATTCACACCTACGCTCAATTTAGAGTCACCAGTTAACCTAACCTGCATGTCTTTGGACTGTGGGGGAAACCGGAGCACCCGGAGGAAACCCATGCGGACACGGGGAGAACATGCAAACTCCACACAGAAAGGCCCTCGCCAGCCCCGGGGCTCGAACCCAGGACCTTCTTGCTGTGAGGCGACAGCGCTAACCACTACACCACCGTGCCGCCCTAACCCGATATTTAATTTTCCATTTTGTATCCTGAGCAGGAATGTGATCTGAACCACCTAAAAATAATCACCCTCTCTTGTAGGATGGCACTGATTCATCTTCACCATGGGCTGAAAATCTGAATAATTAAAAATCCTCTAAATGATGTGACAGCATGATTGAGCATGAATCTTCAGGCTAGTGGCTGTATGAAGTTCTCGCTTCATCCGGGCAGTGAATTTGGCTAAAAAGAAGAGCTTCCTGAACTTGAATCATCAATAATGTAGAGCGCATCAGCATGTCCCGCCGGGAGGTTATATTGCCCTGCTCGGAGTCCTGCTAATGTTTGTGAGGGTGGAGGATAAACCTCGGCCATCTGAGGCCACATACACACTCATTTACAGAGAGGCCAGGGGGCAGGAGATAACTGCGGGAGTCCTGTGTGCACTGTGCTGGAAAAAGTGGAATGATTTGGTGTTTTATGGAGGAGTGAGAGAAACAAACCAACACTCTAATTCCATTTTCCTATTAATCTGCTCTCTCTCTATCTCTCTCTCTCTCTCTCTCTCTCTCTGTGTGTCTATCTCGCTCTCTCGCTGTGTGGTGGAACAGGAGAAGGCGGGCTGTCCAGGAGGGAGACTAATCACCGGCTCTCATAAGGAGGGGGCCAGTGAAGAGCGGAGTGGCTGTATGCCTGACCGCACAGCTGCTCTTTGTCCTTTTTGCTCTCTTTCTTTTACTCTTGCACTCTGCTTTCCACTCTCCGTTTCTCCGTAAACCTTCGACACCATGGAGCCCAACAGTCCTAAGAAGATCCAGTTTGCTGTCCCGCTGTTTCAGAGCCATTTGGACCCTCAGGCAGCAGAACATGTGAGTAGAGACAGAGACTTAGTGGGTCTTGGTGATCGCATAGGTTTTTTCATATTGGTGCCAGATTAATTTAGATATGCAAGCTCATGATGGTGGTTCACTCTTTTTTTTAACAGAAAAGTAATAATAATTTTGATAATATGGTGCGATGAACATTTCTAACTCAGGAACATTAATCATTAAGTGTGAAATGATATCCATGGCTGGTTGTGTGCGATGATTTCTTCATCCCTGAGCGTGAAAAGCAGAATGGAGTAATGATGGTAACTCTAATACACTGTGCTGCTGATTTTATGATGATGATGATGATGATGATGGTGCCAGTTTGGCCAATCAGCAGCCACTTTGTTTGTGCTGAGTTAGAGTTAGGTCCATTAGAAGAGGCAGCGTCAGATCTAATTCTGAGCATCCTGATCACTCTGGAGAGGAACAAGAGACATGGCTACATGATTATAGAGCTATAAGTGTACAATAAAGATGGTAAAGGAGATCAGGGGTGAAACTGACTCAAGTGGAGGGTTCAGCTTTCAGGAAAGAATCACAGTTATCTGTAAATGGATGGCTAATAGAAGTACAAAAATGCATCTCGGGCTAAAAAAAAAAGATCAAGTTTTTCCAATTGCAAGTTCATGACAGAACGAGGGATAAACAGATAAACAGTTGATCTGATTAATCACAGTGCTGATCTTATGTGCTGATATTTATCATGCAGCATTTTTCTTCCATGCAAAAAAAAATGGTGTTAAAATGCAAGGTGGTTGTGTTGAAATAGAGAACAAATATCCTTTGCATTATACAATATTTAGCATTATGCATCATCATAATCATTAAGTTGTCAGTTTGTGAAGCCGGCTATTTAAGAGTTATTCCACGAAATCGAGTCGTACATGAGCTGACAGCCGATGAGGCACATAGCACCGAGTTCCCTATAATCCATGTACAACGAGATTGAGTGGAATAACTGTTTTATTCTATCCACATTCACTGGATTTTGAGAAATGGAGCATTTTTATTTTTATGTTTTGCAAATTTGATAAATAAAAACTTTATACAAAACGTCCGACAAAATTATTTTCACTTAGAATGTAAACAAACCGGTGAAATGACAGGAACAATTTGTGAAAAAATGCAATAATGATAATTCTTGAAAAATAAAAAAGATACGTTCTTACCATCAAATACTTTCATTCCATGTTTTGTTGCTTTTTTTTGTATTTTTTGGTGTTTTTGTTTTCGAGTAGAGTTTTTATTTAGTCCTCGGTTGCTTCAGCAACATGCTCTGCCATTTTGTTTTTCTCTACTGATGGTATATAGTAGAGTAGCCAATCAAAGTGCGCGATTGATCATATCCAGTGAATGTGGATAGAATAATCCTTGTTATAAGATTATTAAACCTATTTTTATACATTTTACTCACTTCAAGCTAGAAATCGTCTTGGTAAATAATCTTGCTAATTTTACCCTTTCTTTCTGCCAATTTTTTCCGACTCTGTGCTACAAATATTGTCTGAATCATATGGTTTGTGTGATAAATTTTAAACACTTGCCCAATCCAATCTGCACTCGTTTCACATATAACACTCAGTCAGCTGAACATGCTCATCCTCACCTTTACATATCAATAAATTCAAGTTTTACAAAACCTCTTGTTATTTTCCTGCTCCACATTCAACCTTGCAGTTTTATTTCCATTGTATGCGCCAACTTTTGTGACACAATTAACTGAAATGAAGTAACGTGAACAAAACCCTCTTGTTTTCCACTCTGTGCTCCACAGATACGCAAACGAAGGCCCACTCCAGCCACTCTTGTCATCTATAACGACCCAAATACATCAGGTAACATTATGTTCTCATTTCAAAACACTCTCATTACACACAAGCACACTTATCTGGAGTGTGCACACAAAGGGATTTGGTTCAAACTGGAGTCTTTTGGGTCAATGGTGAAAAAGTGCACACAACTCCAAGAGCTCCATATTACTCATTAAATTATAGCATCCAAAAAAAAAATTATCACAATATGCGTACTTTTTAAATTAATTAAAATTCTTAGCACCTTAGATTTTCATTACTTGCTGGCACATTTCATTTCTGGGGCTTCATTCATTTCTAAAACACTGGATTTAACTCATGATGAGCTTATAATGTTCTACACGATCTAACGTATTTGGGCAGTGAAGAATAACGAGACCATCAATGATAGCGTAGCTACTCCGGCCCCGTCTAGTCCAGAAGGAACGATCTAAAGTGGGCCACCTTATGGACACAATAAATGTTGCTAGTTATATACACTATATACAAGCTATATATAGAAGCAATATCCACCCTAGGAATACTGACCTATTTGCCAGAAAGAATCCAAAACAGCGAGGAACTGACCGAGAAGAATTGATTTTTGTTGAACTGCTCATTAAGGCCTAATTAATCCATAACTTCATTAATAATTGTAATGAAGCAAATCTGGGTAGAACTTGTATGCACCCTAGGTCCCCCTACCTTCATGCCAGAAAGAATCAAAATCGGTGAAGAATTGACCGAGAAGAAGCGATTTGTGTGGAAACTGCTCATTAGGGATTGATTAATTACTCCATATCTTCATTATTATTTGCAGTTATGCAAATTTGGGTAGAAGCTATATGCACCCCAGGCAGACCTACCTTCCTGCCAAAAAGAATAAAAATCAGTGAAGGAGAGAGAAGAAGCGATTTTCATGAAATGTGGACGATGACAGATGGACGACGGACAACACATGACGGCATAAACTCATCACCTGTTGGCCGGATGAGCTAATAATAACCATCATTATACATACAGGACGATTTTTTGATGGAATAAAAACGTGTTCGATTCCCTTCTAGCGGGTTTCATTAATTTGGTTCGATAGCATGCAATATTTTTAGCATATCGCTTATCCTACATGTATTACGTCACTCTACCCAATGGAGAATGAGCGTTGAATATGGTTTACGATACTGGATGGTTGTCAAGACAACATGACGTCACACGTCGGAGATGTAAAACTTCCATGCTAGCGAGCGACTGGGACAATTTGTAAACAAACGTGGCCGCCAGGTTTGCTTCGTTAAATACAGAAGATTTTGAGAGAATTTTGAAAGAGAAAGACACGTTGAACTCCTGAAAGGAATGTGTACGAATAATAATAATAATAATAAGAAGAAGAATAATACAACCCCGATTCCAAAAAAAGTTGGGACAAAGTACAAATTGTAAATAAAAACGGAATGCAATGATGTGGAAGTTTCAAAATTCCATATTTTATTCAGAATAGAACATAGATGACATATCAAATGTTTAAACTGAGAAAATGTATCATTTAAAGAGAAAAATTAGGTGATTTTAAATTTCATGACAACAACACATCTCAAAAAAGTTGGGACAAGGCCATGTTTACCACTGGGAGACATCCCCTTTTCTCTTTACAACAGTCTGTAAACGTCTGGGGACTGAGGAGACAAGTTGCTCAAGTTTAGGGATAGGAATGTTAACCCATTCTTGTCTAATGTAGGATTCTAGTTGCTCAACTGTCTTAGGTCTTTTTTGTCGTATCTTCCGTTTTATGATGCGCCAAATGTTTTCTATGGGTGAAAGATCTGGACTGCAGGCTGGCCAGTTCAGTACCCGGACCCTTCTTCTACGCAGCCATGATGCTGTAATTGATGCAGTCTGTGGTTTGGCATTGTCATGTTGGAAAATGCAAGGTCTTCCCTGAAAGAGACGTCGTCTGGATGGGAGCATATGTTGCTCTAGAACCTGGATATACCTTTCAGCATTGATGGTGTCTTTCCAGATGTGTAAGCTGCCCATGCCACACGCACTAATGCAACCCCATACCATCAGAGATGCAGGCTTCTGAACTGAGCGCTGATAACAACTTGGGTCGTCCTTCTCCTCTTTAGTCCGAATGACACGGCGTCCCTGATTTCCATAAAGAACTTCAAATTTTGATTCGTCTGACCACAGAACAGTTTTCCACTTTGCCACAGTCCATTTTAAATGAGCCTTGGCCCAGAGAAGACGTCTGCGCTTCTGGATCATGTTTAGATACGGCTTCTTCTTTGAACTATAGAGTTTTAGCTGGCAACGGCAGATGGCACGGTGAATAAATATTCCTGAGCCCATTTTGTGATTTCCAATACAGAAGCATGCCTGTATGTGATGCAGTGCCGTCTAAGGGCCCGAAGATCACGGGCACCCAGTATGGTTTTCCGGCCTTGACGTGCACAGAGATTCTTCCAGATTCTCTGAATCTTTTGATGATATTATGCACTGTAGATGATGATATGTTCAAACTCTTTGCAATTTTACACTGTCGAACTCCTTTCTGATATTGCTCCACTATTTGTCGGCGCAGAATTAGGGGGATTGGTGATCCTCTTCCCATCTTTACTTCTGAGAGCCGCTGCCACTCCAAGATGCTCTTTTTATACCCAGTCATGTTAATGACCTATTGCCAATTGACCTAATGAGTTGCAGTTTGGTCCTCCAGCTGTTCCTTTTTTGTACCTTTAACTTTTCCAGCCTCTTATTGCCCCTGTCCCAACTTTTTTGAGATGTGTTGCTGTCATGAAATTTCGAATGAGCCAATATTTGGCAAGAAATTTCAAAACGTCTCACTTTCGACATTTGATATGTTGTCTATGTTCTATTGTGAATACAATATCAGTTTTTGAGATTTGTAAATTATTGCATTCCATTTTTATTTACAATTTGTACTTTGTCCCAACTTTTTTGGAATCGGGGTTGTAATAATAATATTGTCTGTCTTTTTTTTCCATGGTATATCAGATATATTCCATTCAGCTACTCGTCTTTGAGTCGTTCAATATCATGCTAGCTGAATGGAATATATCTGATATACCACTTAATGCCAGCCAATATTATTTAAATATATTACTGTTCATTGAGAAACAATGACCCACATATGACCTACGTTCCTGTTCAAGCCCCTGATTCATCAACAAATCAAATTCGTCCTAAGTAATATCAGGTGCGATTGGAAACATGGTGTGTAGAATGGGTTGGCCCTAGAAATATTTATTCTTGACCATTTTGTTGATATGGTTCATGTCAGGCTTGCTGTAACATAAAATGTTACTCCAAGTCCTTCATTTTTGGTATATAAAACCACACATCCACACATTTATATTTGTAGGAATGATAAGATTTATCACTGGTTGGGCCTTGAGAGAATTCTTGTTGCTTTTATCAGTCTCCTTGCATATGAGATAGGGTGTTTGTTTTGTGAGTTGTTTTGTCTGGTGTTTAGGACTTTGGGTCAAGCGTGACAAGCTGGGTGAAGGTTTCAGGGATGGTGGTCAAGCTGTTTGAAAAACTAACGTGTGCTGAGAAACGTTCAGAGACTTTGGCCCAGCTTTAGTATTGAACATTCTCAATCACTTTCATCAAGCTATTCACTTTTATTTAACTGGATGATCTTTTCCTGCTGTTGTTTTTTTTTTTCTGAGACATTTTTAAAGTTTTCAGCAAATATTTCAAATACATTTGTTCAAGCTGTAGCCGGGGGTATTTATTTACAAGTTCAAGGACTTTGTGTACCTGTATGCTGCGTCATTTAAAAAAAAAAAAAAAAAAACTTTGAGACATTGTTTTGTCTGTCCTCTGAGATAAACGTTTCGGTGATACTGTTCTATCAAAGGACACTTTGACCCTGTTTACACGCGGTTTTAAAATGTATCTTGGGTGAGTGAATCACAAGTGGACAGCTTTAATACAAGTGTAAACAACCACCAAGATACATTTAAGATGCATTGGGTCAAGCTACTTGCTGAGGTGGACTGGGACGCATTTGACCGCATATCATTTGTAGTGTAAATGCTGATGCATCCTGATGTGTTTCTGACAAGGATGTAAAAGGAAAATACGTCATTAGTGTGTCATCACGGTGGTTCTTTTGGTGATTGTCATACTGTACATGTCAACCTATATGGACTGTCCGTATTTTATACGGATTTGATTCAATAAACGTAGTATACGGGCGTACAAATAAAGTTATACGGATTCTTTAAAAAAACTTCAATATTTATTTAGAGCTATAATCAATTCCCACGATGATAAAAGAGCGCATAACATTTACAAACGTACTGTACACCACAGAAAGCACAAACAGCCAGTAAAGAGTCTTATGAAATCGCGCGTTATCTTGTGGTAGCGAGACTTCATTCCACTTTTGATCATGCGCACACCGCATTGCGAGAATCCCGCCAACCGGGAAGTAACATTTTGTTTGAAACGCGTATTTCCACCTGAGCGACTTTCACTAGCGACTGAAAAGATTCTGAATGGGCGCTCCGGCAAGATCAACACAGACACTTGCTGTGACATGCAGCCTCGTGAGGTATTGGTGCAGGGTGCTAAAAAAAGCTGTCATGGAGTACAATTCAGAACATTAGAGTGGCACTTTGTGTTTTTGTCGAACACTGGAGCTTTGTATTCATTCTGAAGGTTTATTGTTATTAATATTGAATAAAAAGTAACTTGGATATATCATTGTTAATTATCATTCAAATTTTAGGTAAATTATTTTAATTTGCATCTTATACGGATTTTATAAGGGAAATACGGATTTTGGAGGTTGGTTATACAGGTTTGATTGACCAAAGGTTGACATGTATGGATTGTGCTCGTCACCAATGCTCGTCTTATCCTTCACTCTTTTGCATGTCACAAATAAATTTGTCCTGCCAATCACAACAGTTGGAATGTGTATTTGTTTTTGAAACATGTTTGTTCTCCAAGCTAAACAAACCTGGCACTTGTCTAGTGACAGAGACTGATGTAATAACTGTGCACGGGGCCCTTTGACCTTCTAGTGGAAGCGATGTATGCTGTCAGAAATAGGGGTACGGTAGGAGTCAATTTCTGTACCCCAAGGTACAATTTACACTAATGTACCCCCTAGGGCTCATTATTGGACTTCAAGGTAACTATGTGTACCTTTTTAGGGCCAAAAAGGTACATATATTTTCCCAAGCAGGATATATGGTACAGTCAAGCTGGAAAGTCTGCACACCCCTTTCACCTTCTCCACATTTTATTACGTTACAGACTTATTCTACAATAGATTGAGTTCATTTTTGTCACAAAATAGCCCATGATGACAAAGTGAAAGCAGATTTTTAGACATTTGTGCTAATTTATTAAAAATCAAAATGTAACATAACATATATGTATACAAGCGTGCACACCTTTTGATATGACATCCAAAAGTAAGCTGAGGTGCATTTTGGTTCGACTGATACTGCTTGAGATGTTTCTACAACTTAACTGGAGTCCACCTGTGATAAATTCAATTGATTGGACATGATTGGGAATTGCCAACACCTGCCTATATAAGGTCCCACAGTTGACAGTGCATGTCAGAGCAAACTCCAAGCCATGGGGTCAAAGGAATTATCTGCAGACCTCAGAAACAGGCTTGTGTCAAGGCGTAGATCTGGAGAAGGGTACAGAAAAATTGCTGCAGCTTTACAGGTCCCAAAGAGCACAGTGGCCACCATCATTCGTAAATGGAAGAAATTTGGAACCACCAAGAATCTTCCTAGATCTAGCCACCTGGATCGGGGAAGATCGGGGAAGACAGGCCTTGGCCAAGGAGGTGAGCAGGAACCCAAGGGTCACTCTGAAAGAGCTCCAGTGTATCCTTGTGGAGATGGGAGAACCTTTCAGAAGATCAACCATCCAGGCAGCACTCCACAAATCAGGCCTTTATGGTAGAGTGGCCAGATGGAAGATGGCACATGACAGCCCGCTTGAAGTTTGCCAAAAGGCACCTAGAGGGCTCTCAAACCATGACAAGCAAGATTCTCTGGTCTGATGAAACCAAAATTGAACTTTTTGGCCTGAATACCAAGTGTCACATCTGGAGGAAACCAGGGTGCTCATCACCTGGCTAATGCCATCCCTACAGTTAAGCATGGCGGTGGCAGCATCATGATGTGGGGATGTTTTTCAGTAGCAGGAATGGGGTGACTAGTCCTGCTAGAGGGAAAGATGAATGCAGCTACAGTAAGTAGACCGAGATCCTTGAAGAAAACCTGCTCCAGAGCGCTCTGGACCTCAGACTGGGGCGAAGGTTTACCTTCCAACATGACAACCACCCGAAGCACACAGCAAAGAGAACTAAAGAGTGGCTTCAGAGAAAGTCTGTGAATGTTCTTGAGTGGCCCAGCCAGAACCCAGACCTGAATCCAATTGAACGTCTGTGGAAGGAGCTGAAAATGGCTGTGTACCGATGCTCCCCATCCAACCTGACAGAGCTTGCAAGGATATGCCAAGAGGAATGGGCAAAAATGTCCAGAAACAAGTGTGCCAAGCTCATAGCTTCTTTCCCAAGATGCCTTGAAGCTGTAATTGCTGCCAAAGGTGCATCAACCAAGTATTAGGCTAAGGGTGTGTACAGATACGTAACCCCTAAATAACCTATTTTTGTCAGTAAAATAAAATTGCATATTTTCTAAAAACCTGCTTTCACTTTGTCATTATGGGCTATTTTGTGTAGAATTTTGTGACAAAAAATGAACTCAGTCTATTGTAGAATAAGTCTGTAATGTAATAAAACATGGAGAAGGTGAAAGAGGTGTGCAGACTTTCTGGCTTGACTGTAAATGGTACAAATAAGTACCTTAGAGGGTACTGATCCAGTGACAAGCCATTGTACCCCTAAAGGTACAATAATGTACTTTGTTTTCTGAGAGTGTAAGCAGTAACAAAATCTGAACACAAGTGCTCAGCTGGACACCTCAGAGACTCATGATAGACACAGGTGTAAATGGTGATGTGTCTCAGCTGTCCACTTGAGATCCAATCGCCCAAGATGTGTTTTAATACCAAACAGGACCTTTGAGATTTATAGTTTATTTCTTATCTTTGGATTGGAGAATTTCCAATTTCCATTTTGATTAAGTTATACTAGTATGTTAGTTTATCTGTTGGCTGAAAAAAGTGAGAAATATAACATTTAGGTGTGTGCTTTGACAGGAAAATAATCAACAGTAGGGTGGAGTTATGCAACCTAAGACAAACCTTAGTTACCTTTACAACCACAAATTTTATTATTTTCCTATAAGAGCACATTTTATTCCTCTTATACCAGGAGAACAACTCATGAACAACATGTGCATGAAACATGCTAGTTCCTGTTACAACCCCAATTCCAAAAAAAGTTGGGACAAAGTACAAATTGTAAATAAAAACAGAATGCAATATTTTACAAATCTCAAAAACTGATATTGTATTCACAATAGAACATAGACAACATATCAAATGTCAAAAGTGAGACGTTTTGAAATTTCATGCCAAATATTGGCTCATTTGAAATTTCATGACAGCAACACATCTCAAAAAAGTTGGGACAGGGGCAATAAGAGGCTGGAAAA